>NW_016805186.1:2351536-2485659 GCF_001698545.2 Rhinopithecus bieti | reverse complement strand
GGACCGAGCGCGGCCTAGCCCGCCGGCCGGGACCAGAGGGACCAGAGGGACCAGAGCAGCGCGGGCTCCCCGCCCTCGGCCTCGCGCCGCAGGGGCGCGCGGGGACCGCGGACTGTTCCTCGCGCGGCCCCCACGCCTGCCCTCGGCTCCTAGCCCGTGCTGCCGCCGCCAGGTGACGCGGAGGGTGGGAGCGGGGCTGCTGTGTCCCTCGGGCGCGCTGTGGGAGGTTGCTGAGTGGCTGCTGCTGCTTGTGCTTTCTTCCAAGCTGGCGGGGAACCTTTTAAATTCAGAGTGCATTCGAGGGCATAGGCGTCGGAGTTGTGAGTTCGCGCGTGTGTTATTTACCAGGCTTTCAAATCAAAACGGCCAGGCACACGCACGTTCTGGGGCGCTCAGGAACGTTCACACGAAGCAGAAATCCAGCAGGGAGCTAGTGACATACCTTGCAGGTCAGGCTTGGGATTTCTGCAGCCACGCGCGTCAGCCCGACTCTCGGGCCCTCCTGCCTTCCTGTTGCCCAGGCCGGCTCCGCGCTCTCCCAGACGGGGCCTCGCCTGCGCCGCCGCCGGTGGAGCCTGCTGTAGACTCCGGCTCTAGGGGACAGGGCTGGGCTGCCCAGAGAGGGGCAGCTTGTGAGGTTTCAGACATTTCTCTGTCAGAGTTAGCTCTTCCTTGTGAAATTCCTAGATGAGGATCTGTACCGTGAAATCAGAAGAAAAGTGGTTCTTAGAACATTTAGAGTTTGTTTATCCACTTCACTTTTTGAGGATCTGTGCTCACTGGTTTTTCAAGCCGGTTTGTTTTAAAGGAGTCAAGCTTCACTTTGGAGTATAAGGTGGAGGTTATAGTTGCTCCGTTGGAACTCTGATATGTTAAAGGAAAATTCTGTAAAAATGCGGGATGCAAGCAGTAGCCACAGGAGCATTTTAAAAGTTTTGCTTCTTTTTCAGCTTAATGTATATAAGAAAATTAAAAGCCTATGTTTCATTTTAGCCTCTTTTTTAAAGATAAATTCTTAATTTCTGCAGATAAATAGGAATACTGAGGGGAGGGAGAGAAAGTATGGTTTTCTATAGACTGTTTTCCGTTAAAATTTAAATAATCAGAAAGCTTAGAAATGTTATTCCTGTAACTTCTGGAAGTTATAGAAAATGTTACATTTTAACATCAAAGTAAAATTCCAATAAAATACTTTTTCTTGTAGAAGCACATTTTACATATGTAAAGGAAGATACAGAAATACTAGAAGTGTTGAAACTTAACCATTTTTGCGAAATTTGTCTGAAAAAAATTTCCTAAAGTGTTGCATACATTTGAGAATTTAGATTATTGCTAGAAAGCACATCTTAGGTTTTAATCATGTTCATACCAACACCTATGAAAAGACCTACCAGGATTTTACATCCATAGTTAACCACCACTTGTAAGTATCTATTTTGCATTTTTGAAGACTCGTTGATTGACTTTCAAGTACTTGAAATTATGTAAGAGAATACTTTCTTGGCAGCAAAGTCTCATTTCAGATCCCCTGCTCCTCTGACAACTTCAGGCTACTCCAGGCTCTGGGTCCAGGCTGGAACTCAGAGTAGACCTAAGATTATGTCTAAACTCATAGCAGTAAGGTGACGTTTTGACATAGAAGAACACTTTTATAACACTGTTTCTGTCTGTTTCCTTGAAAATAGTTTCTGTCCTGATAGGCAGTACCTTAGTTTATGAATTATTCAGCTATTTGTGCAAATGTGTAACTTCAGGGCAGACAGATTCGATGTTCGCATCACCCTCTCACAGAATACACATCGGCAAGGCAGCCTTTTCTGTCCTATGGAATGTAGGAAAGTTAAACATGTCTGGAAAATCTGAGACTTCTGCCCTTGTTCTCCTGAAATTAAATTCATTTTATCTTCAATAGCGTGAATTTCCCTACATGTCCAAGAGGCTGTTAAGGAATTAATCCTTTGCTCTATTCCTCATAACACTTTTCACAGTTAATCTAGTGTGTAAACTGTCTGGACGAGAATCCAAAACTGTGCAGAATTTGGAGGAAATGTGACTCCTATGCCTTGTAGACATTAAATCATTCTGTGAAATAAAACTGAAACTTTGGATAGGAGATTGTACAGTACTCGCAACACATTTTTATTAAATGAAAACAAGTTCCATTATTTTTCCAGCAATCCTTCATGTAGTTGGACTCACCATGCTCCCTATCTCCCCCCTGCTCCTTAGTTGTGATTGGCTGTCCCTACAAATGGACAGGTTGCTTTGTCAACTTGATGGCAGAAACCACCTGACAAATTGTAGACATGCAGCTGAAATTTATGCTTAGTTTGGATTTGATAGAAAATAAAGAATATTAGAAAATAAAATGTGACCAAAAAGATATTTATGTTGTCTTGACTGTGTGTCTACGCACAAGAAAGGACGGGAACTGAGAGTAATGGAATGTTAGTGTTTCCCACTCCAGAATCAATACCCGAGAGTGAAATTAATTGATAAATTATGTTTCCTGCTTCAGGATTTGCTAAGAGTGTGTGTGTGTGTCCGTACTTGAATCACTTGTCTAACCTGAGGATCGGAGTGGTTGACTTGGTTTCTCTGTCCTTTTGTTGCTGTTCTTTTTCTCACTTAGCAACTGTTATGTCATTATCTCTAAAATGTTTTCGTGGCTTACTTTTTTTTTTTTTTTTTTTGAGACGGAGTCTCGCTCTGTTGCCCATGCGGAAGTGCAATGGGGTGATCTCCACTTACTGCAAACTCCGCCTCCCAGGTTCAAGCGGTTCTCCTGCCTCAGCCTCCCAAGTAGCTGGGACTACAGGCACACGCCACCACACCCAGCTAATTTTTGTATTTTTAGTAGAGATGAGGTTTCACCGTGTTGACCAGGATGGTCTTGATCTCTTGACCTTATGATCCATGTGCCTCGGCCTCCCAAAGTGTTGGGATTACAGGCTTGAGCCACTGTGCCCAGCCATATTTTTTTTTAACTGTGAGTTTTGATTTTAAAAAACCCTTAATCCTTAATAGTAAATTTTAACAAGGAGACTATGGAAGGCAAAGGGAGAGATCTCTCTGAGACATACAGTTGAGTTTTTGCACAATAAAGCAAACTAGACTGTTAATAACTCCTCATACAACCCGTCTGTTTGCTCTCTAAAAACACTGCAGAGCTATCATTTCATTAATTACAGTTTGTTACATTTAAAGAGGCATTTCAGTCATTTTACCATTAGCTTTTTAAAGATGAAGAATCATCAACCAGATCTGTACTGTAAAGGATGTTTATGAAACTTTAAGTTGATGAATTTATATTTTTTAGATATGTTCTTGTTGAGGGATGAGAATCACTCCTGGTCTGAATTTTCGTGTGTTGCTGTATAAATTTGCTTTTGATAAATTACTTTAAATCACCAGATTGTTCATTGGCAGCTCTCCTTGCAGGCGACATTGTTACCTCATTATTTCTTCTTACTATATTGGGCATCAAGTCCTTTATTTCAATGTGATGAGCATTTGACTATCAAGGATGTGGGTAGATAGCACATGAAATGAGCAAAATCTGGTTCCAATATTTAAGACACACCTTAAAAATGTACATTCTTTTTATAGAAGTTAAAATATAGTTTTCTTGGAATTCAGTGATTCCTGTTTAAACTCAAAGGAGAGGATCCTATTTTCTGTACATGAAATTCTGAAGATAGGTATTTTCTGTGAGAGCTGAGTTTTTCCCCCCTATTTGCTAATCCCTTCTAATTTAGAGGAAAAACTGTGTTATCACACTGAATGGTAGGATGATTGCCTGTTTGTCCATATGAACACAGTAATTTTGTGCATTGTATAGATTACTGTTCACCAGGAATACAGGGCCGTATAAAAAGCATTTAACCAAGGAAGAATCATGTCGATATAATTATTAACTAAAATCACTAAATTTGTAATAAATAATCCTACACCATCTGATTTTGATTTTTGACATACTGGAGTAATGTAGGAAGTTATAGAAAGGAGGAAATTCTGGGTTTGGATGAAATTACTGATTTTTTCCCTTGGGAAAAAAATCTGAAGGTATTTTATAATTTATTAGTATTCTAAGTGACAGCGTAAAAACCTGAGCATGTGACTGATGCTGTGCTTCCTATATATCTATTTACAGAATATTTGGAAATTTTAAAATTCTTCCACTTTTTGATTGCTGCTTGCACAGAACCAATGTTAAAATGTTATGACTAAGACTGGAGAGACAATGATAGGTTTCTCGGTGCACACTTAGTGCTAGAAGGTCCATAACTACCGGACCAGCTTTAGAGAAATGCCTGGTTTCTGGTTGCCTGGTTCAGCACTTGGTTACAGCACATGCTCCAATCACTTTCAGTGTTCTTAGGTTTAGTTGTGGTAATGAATTTCTTCATAAGGTAGATCTCTCTTTTAAGTGAATTATTAGGAAATACTTGTAGCATGATTTCAGAAAAATATTTCAGCTTGAGCTGGAAGCAGAAAAATGGACAGAGGAGAGGGCAGAGAGTTCAGGTAGGTTACTCAGAGAAACAGTTGACACAAAGCATTCCTTATTTTCTTATTATGTGTCTTTAGAATGTAATTTACACAAATTCAACCATAGTCTACATTTTATTCTGAACCTTTTTTTTTTTGTTTTTTGAGACAGAGTCTCGCTCTGTCACCCAGGCTGGAGTGCAGTGGCCAGATCTCAGCTCACTGCAAGCTCCGCCTCCCGGGTTCACGCCATTCTCCTGCCTCAGCCTCCCGAGTAGCTGGGACTACAGGCGCTGCCACCTCGCCCGGCTAGTTTTTTGTATTTTTAGTAGAGACGGGGTTTCGCCGTGTTAGCCAGGATGGTCTTGATCTGACCTTGTGATCCGCCCGTCTCGGTCTCCCAAAGTGATGGGATTACAGGCTTGAGCCACCGCGCCCGGCCAATTCTGAACCTTTTTTCTAAAAACATTTCTTGCCATCTTCCCATATTACAAAAATAATTCCATCTAATTCTTTTAATAGCTACGTAGTATTCCATTTCATGGCTACATACCATGTAGGATGTTTTGATTCATAGACTCAGCCAACCGTTTTTTTTACAGTAAAGGTATATTCATATGCTGGGCTAACTGGAGTTAGCAAGTGTCACTGTTTGTAAATTAGGAACTCAGAATTATAAAATGTATACTCTCCTTCAAGATAAATACATCAAGTATTAAGTACACCGTTATTAATTTAGGTAAGAGCATTAATTCTTTTTGTTGTTGTTGTTGTTGGATACAGAGTCTTGCTCTGTTGCCCAGACTGAAGTCTACTGGATTAATCGTAGCTCACCACAGCCTCCAACTGCTGGGCTCAGATGATCCTCCCTCCTCAGCCTCCCAAATAGCTGTGATTACAGACGCATACCACCACACCTAATTTTGGGGGTGGGTAGGGGGCGAAATCTCACTGTGTTGCTCAGGCTGGTCTGAAACTCCTGGGCTCAAGCCATTCTCCTGTCTAGGCCTTCCAGAGTGCTGGGATTACTGGCATGAGCTACCACTTGTGGCAAAAGCATAAATTCTAAGGAAACAAAAGAAGGAATTTTATGAAAATGTGAATGCAAGAAGAGTTAGAAATATACTTTAAAGTATTCCAATTTCTTTAGGAATATTAAACAAGCCGTATATTAAACATGCCATTGTTGTCGTGGCAGGGTGAATAGACGGAATCACTTAGGAGTTTACAGTTTCTGTTTCGTGAGTGATGATTTTCTTGAGAAGCATGAAATTCAGATCAGGAATGTTTTCCCTTTGGCCCCTTGTAATTGGTCTGGCAGGATCTGGGGTCAGAGAGGTAGACACAAGGATCCCACGCATCTCTTGTGAAATACTTGGACATTTTCAGTTTGAGTGTTTATGATGCTTCCAACATATATAATAACATAAAATATTAAGGTACACATGGTTGTACGAGATCCAGTTGACCAGAGGAGTGCATATCTTGTCATTTAAATAATATGTTTTGTGTTAGATTGCGTATAGTATATGCTTTTAGCAAGAGTTAGGGGAATGATAGCACGGCAACATTTGACCCTTACAATCTGGAAACGTGAGAATTATGCCAATAAATTATTTCAGATAGTATTTGCTAATGATGATATGTATCTGTTTTAGGTTCTGTGGTGCCACTTTTAGAAACTTCACAAGCAAACCATGGCTCAAAATTTGCAGTAATCTTCTTGAACTGTAACTATTAGAATTTCCCAAAAATCTAATGAATATGGTTTTCTCTGTATAAAATGAGCTGTATGAATATTTGCTGCTACATGAATTTTCTTTCCAAAATTTGTTTATAGATATACTCCCTAACGATGTTTGGTAATCAGAAATAACTGATTCTGCTGGACAAATATGCACCAATTGATTGATTTTCTTTATTTTGAAGAAAATTTTTTTTCTCTTAATTATTTGGTGACTTCCTTTGCTGGCAAATCCAATTTTATGCCACACAAATAATGTGAACAGTAGATACTTCTATTTGTAAGTTTTGGCAGTTCTTTAAAATATGTTAAGTTTTTGCTTCAACATATAGAGGTTTTTCTTTTCTGAATTGTGTTTTCAGCAGCAGTTCAAACCAGTTGTATGTTTCCATTATACAAATTACTAATTTAGAATAAATACATTTCAGTTCTGTCATGATATCCTAGTAGGCAGGCTCTTGGGCAGACACCCTGGTATGTGTACGTATTACTAAATTGTCTACTTTTGTTTCTTAGAAATGTTTATCATTTAAAAAGTAACAGATGGAAGAAGACCATTTATTGAAGACTGTGGCCTGGCTAGTGTGTGGGCAGTAAAGGCTGACTGCACCTGGGTTCTGTGGCTCTGAACATTTTCTGTTTCTTTTTGGGTTATGAGGAGGGAGAACTCTTGGTTTTGTTTTGAGGAACTTCATTGATTATATCTTAATTTTGCCTTATTGTCGAAACGCACCACGTGAAAATTTATGCAGCGTAGAGATTTTCTCTGTGTTTTATTTGGTTCAGAGCCGAGTCTGGAAGGTGACTTAGTTTATAAGTTCTGTCTCGTGTCCTGTAGCCAAGCTTTCCGCCTCCTTTAATGAGGGCACCGTGAGTGGATGCTGTTTCCTCCTATACCTGTGGACTGGAGGGGCAACCTGAGGGTCTGCTAAGGTGGTGGGTGTGTTTTCTGGGAAGAGTGAAAGGGGATTTGTCTGACTTTGGGGAACTCTATAAAATGAAAGATATTTTATGTCAGTGGGATCACCTTTTAATCCAAGGGGCAAAAGAAAACTGGTTTCTATTGTGCTTCTGCCCGAAGGCCTTCTGCATGTGACTTTCAAAGGACCCTGCTTGTGTTGAATTTCAGCCAGCAAGTCTCCAGCATACAGAATTTGAGATTTCCCCCTCCCCACCGTTTCTTCTGTTTTTGTTCCATGTAAACAGTTCCCTGCATAGTAACATAGACAAATATAGCAGAGAATGCTTTTCTGGAAGAAGAATGCTCCCTAAGCATTTTTTAACCATTTTTGGGAAGAATTGATCTTTCTGTGTGTTTCAGACAGACTGGAGAGGGGGAGGCCATGGCTGTAAATTGAAGTGACATCATATGTATTGCCCCCATTGATCCGCTTTTAGTCTCCAGCCAGGATAAAAGGAAATGGCATCAGGGAGGAAGCATGCTTCATTTAGGCACAGATCCCAGAGTGATAATGGGGTAATAATAGAACTCACGCCACTGTCAGCCCGTGGCTGCCTTAGTCCCAGGCTTATTCTCTGTCTGGGGAGTTGCGCAGTGACTTTCTTGGTGTGAGGCAGCGGCACACCAGCTGGGCCGCGCCTGGAGGTGCTCTCCTCTGCTGTCGGAGGGCTGCAGGCGGTGGGGCTTGGAGGTTCCATTCGCTGGTCTCTTGTCACAGGCCCTGCCTCTGCAAGGTCAGCCGTGAGACATGTCCGATGCAGGAGGTGAGCTGACCTGTTCTGATCATGCTGATGGAAGACGTGGTGGCGGGACCTCAGTTGCGTGGGTGGTCTTCTGGGAGCGCAGAGTGAGTGATGCCCCCATGACAGCAGTAAGAGGCTTTTGGGAGAGTCAGGGTTTTTTTTTTGTTGAGCTGCCTCTAGTTTAGGAGGGTGGGTTTGGAAAATTCATGTTTTCTTTCCAAGAGCATGCATGAAAACTCTCCCAAACCATTGTAAGTCGTACAGCTTGCGTCGACTCTGAAGTTGGGAAAAACATGCGGTGGACTTTTTTCTTTGTACAGTTCTTAGTATTTAGCAACTATTGAAATCTTCCATGTTTAGAGTAGAACACAGACTTCTAAAATCCTTAACAAGCAGCGTTTGTACTTGACTGACCTCGTGTAGCATTTTATTTCTTGTATTCATTTCAGTAAGTTTTATAGTTCTGTGAAGTTCTCTTGCAAATACCCACACCACTTTGGCACCTTGTAGTCCTATTTTGTGTAAATTTCCGAGGCAGATGCATTTTAAAAATATTGAGCTGGTCTCCATATGGAAAAAATAACCCCATCATGAATTTCTTGTTTATGCAAAGGAAAGGACTTTTGCATTCCTGTCACTGTTGAACTGTGGGTGTGAGCACTGTTAGGCCCCTAGAAATAAAGGCAAGTTGTTTTTATAATGTTTGAAGAAGGAGCTACTTTCTTAGGTGGTGATGCTCGGAGGTGAGGTCCTTTATTTTTCACGATCACTCTGTGGTACGACCAAAGCCTTATTTCTCTCCTGCCAGTGCTGCTGTGTTACACACAGCTGGCCTTTCAGTCTAAAATTTAGTTAATCTTAAAATGAGTAAATAAACGCAGTTGGCCTAGAAGTCATGTGAAGTTTGCTCTGATTTCCACGTGGGTGGAAGTGGAGTGGTCCACATAGCATGTCCCACTCCCCCGTGCCTGCCCTGGGCTCCTCGCACCACCCCACGCGGTGCTGCCTGCCTTGAGCACGTCTGCTGATACGTGGTCTCTTTCGGTTGCTTTACAAACATTTTGGTTGATTACATTACCACTACCTTTTCATTTGTAGGGTGGCTTTACGGGGAGCAAATGTTTATTTTACAAAGAGAAATGTATTGAAGCTATTTAACTACATTTTTGCTTCAATATCCTCTTTTTAAGGTCTATTATCTCATCCTTTAAAAATGTTGTAATGTGTATTTTGCAAATAAAAGATGCTTTATCAGTTTTATTATCTGTGTCCCAAAATAGCATTTGTTCACTGATTTTTTTTTTTCCCCACTTTTTTCAGAAACTACATTCCCCGCTACGAGTTAGAATAGTTACAACTAAAAGTCGGATGGCTCCAGGTTGTTTACTAAGTGAGAGTCATTTCACATCTATTCAGAAGAATGGGACTCAGAGAAACCTGGGAGCACGAAGCTGCTGTGGTCGGGGCCTTGTTTTAAGGGGAGCAGATGCTTGAGGGGAGTGTCCACCCTTGCTCCTCACCTCTCTCAAATTAGAGTCAGGGTGCTCCCTCCCTTCCGTCTCATGGTCTTAAGTCCGGGAGCATAGCTTTAAAGGTTTTCATTGTGTAAAAGTTGGAGAGGACAAAAGCTTCCATTGATCCTTTTGGTTCTGTTTCTGTGTAGAGATGCGTGAGCTTTCAGCTTAAAAGAAAGCTCAGATATACAAGTATGAATGCAGGTATTTTTATAGGTTCATGTATTGGTAATTGTTGGATTTTAAACTGGAGCTGTATCTGTTGGTTAAACCTAGTTGGGGTAAGTTGAGGACCAAGCTAGTTGTCTTAGTCAGAGTTTCTTTGCTCAGTGTGTCTCTTTAGTTTAAACCAAATCCCAAATGAGAGTTCTGACAGGAGGCTTTTTTGTAAGCACAAGTGTATAACATGGGGATATGCTTTTCTTTCTACTCTCCCCCTCCCTGTAATTCTGCAGTTTGGCAGGACTGGTTCCTTCTGTATTTAGTTAGCAAACGAGGCCCCTCTTCTGGCAAAGGGTGTTCTGCTGGTCGAGGTGCTGGTGGTGCCGAGAATCGCTTCTCTGTGAGGCTGAGCCCGTTCCCCGCCTGCCTTTGTCTGGAGGGGTCTCGATGCCAGGCTCCTGTTGTCCTCGGACTGTCTGTCTTGAGAAACGCTGCTCACCAGTTTTGAGTGTCTGTGGACTAGAGCAGGTCTCCATCCTGTGGTGGCCTGGCCTGGGTACCCCTGGTGGAGCTGCTGTTTGACAGCAGCACAACAAAGGGTAGTAGTGAGATGAAGCGGGGAGAGCCCACGACTGGGGTGAAAAGGAAGGCACTGGGAAGAGGGCTCAAGGGCTGGAGGGCATTCAGTCAGCAGCCCCAGGAGACAGGTTAGGGGTGCTTGAGGCCATGGGTTGAAGGCTCAGCCTCCTGCAGAAAAGCACCTCTCTTGGAACATCATAGGAGGCTGAGGGATGAGATGTTGAACAGCAAGGAGGAGGAGGAGGGCAGAGGGAGAAAGGAAACAGTCTCACTGGGCTGCCTGGGCAGAAGTGCTAGATACCACACGCACGCGGCAGTGTTCACGGTGTGAATGGTGAGGGGGCTTGCCAGAGGCTGGGGCCTGGGTTTGGCCTCTTCTGTAAAACAGATTTCCTTTTAATATCGTATGGTAGATGGGTGATTTTGTTACAAGTAGTTATGTAGTAATTTGATATCTTTAAAACATGCTGCAATTACTTGACTTCTTATGAAAAGAAATGGAGCGTTAGTAATTCCTTGGGTTGGAGTCAATGCTGGTTGTACTGCAGTTTTGCTGAAGGCGCCCTGTTTCTCCTGAGAGAACAGCCACAGCATGCCTTTCAGATGAAGCGATGTTATGAAGTACAGAATATACCCAAGAACCAAGTGATTGCATTGGTGCCTGTCTCCCTTCTTTCTGCCTCTGTCTGTAGGCAAGTGGGGCTTTCTTAGAACTTAGAAGGGTGAGGTGAGAAAACAGATAACTTGTGGAATGGTGCAGTGGGTGTGGTGTTTGCAGTACTTGCTGTCTACCTGTTGCCCCCTGCATACCTTTTGGAAAAATGTAAGTGTGTGTGTGAATGAGTGAGGGGGTAAGGGATAGGGAGGGTCAGGCAGAGTGCACACTTGGGGGCAGAAAGATGAGGAGCAGGAAGGGAAACCAGTACTTTTAAAAAATTGTTTTAGAGCATCAGAAAGTGGCAGTTAAAATCCAGGTGTTCTTATGAATGTACTATTGATGTGATACCAGCTTCCAGACCTGTAATTTGGATTGACGGGAATGATCTGCACATACACAGGGATGGAGAGAAGCTCGGCAGAGAGAGCCATGGAATTCATAGGGTAAATTTTAAAATCTTGATTTTAGAATAAATATGTTTCACTTCCTACAAGGCATATCTCAAATTGATTATTCCTCCAGTGCACCACAGGGCCCATCTCACAGGGCCACCAGTCCTGGCCCTGCTGCCCCATAGCGAGTAACACGGATGAAGTCTTACGCATGCTTCTCTTCATTTCTTGTATTTCACATACATTGTGTTTTATTTTTGTACCATGTAAAGACTACCTCCTCTCTTTGCCTTCAACTTGTAACATCACTTTTGACCATTCCTGTATGAGAACTCAGGAATATGGGTGACCTGGTGTGTCTGTGTATACAGCGGCACATATAGTTGCATGCGGCCTTTTTAGCTTTTTAATGGATCATAAGTTTATGATTTTCGTAATGGAGGGAAGACAGTTCTTTCAGTATGTACTCTTTATTTCTCAGTGTGCAGCAGGTGTATTTACAGAGCTTATGTGGTGAAAAGGGGAATGAATGCCCCATCTTGTTTCTGTGAAATTTCCAGGTGTTTGCCTATAATTGGATGGCTCCTTGAATCTTTGTCTAGGCTAAATTACATTTTCTGGTATATGCGTGCTGTAAAGGAAGAGATCCAGTAAACCACGATAATGTTTTTTTAAGATAAGCACAGTTTTGATCTGCTCTAAGTGTAAAACTGAAATGATTAGTCATGGAAAACGGGGCCTAATCAGACCCCGGAATGCAGTGTCTTTGGGAATACAGACAATATACACCCTGAGGAATCACAAAAGTCAGCTTCACAGCCTTCCCACGTTGCCGACATACGCTGAAAGCACCCAGGTTACCCTGGGTATGCGGTCTTCAGTCTGAACATTTGGGTTTACTTTCTCATCAGCTGAATAGCATTTTCATAGGCTGTTTGGTTTTGTCTTTAGCTTCTTCCAGACCAGCTGGTCTTGCTTCTGGAGCATCTGTTGGAGCAGAAGACCCTGAGCCCCCGAACTCTGCAAAGCCTCCAGAGGACATACCACCTCCAGGATCAGGATGCAGAGGTAACCAGGAACACCCTCGGAGTTTAACCAGCAGATCCCACTGTTGGTGAAGAATGGTGATCCCATTGCAGCCCCAAACTATTGAAACCACCTTTCTATTAGCAAAATCCCATGTGTCTGCTGTGTGAGTGAAGAACTAAGTGCGTTAATCTGATTGTACTTACGCTTCTAACCAGAGTATTTTGAGGTCTTCAAGTGTTTCCCTCTTCTTAAATCATAAAGATGGACATAAGTCTCCTAAAGGAATGAGTGGAATGCTTTTGAGTTGTAAACCTGGGTGGGTCATTGTGTGACTGACGGTGGTGCTGTTCTGTTGCCCATGAAGGAGACTTGGCTCTGATGTGTCAGAGCTTCTTGGTTGTGTTCAGTCAGGGCAGGAAAGGAGCCATGTGTAAAGGAAACGAAAACTAAATCTAGCAGCTGTAGTTGGAAAAGTCAACTGGATGCTTGCGAGAAAGCAATGTGATCTAGTCCTTAATATCTTCTGCCTTATTGTGAGGAATGCAGTGTGAATCCTAAGACAAATTCCAGGGTTTTAAAAAAGTACGAAATAGTAAATAATGTATTCAGACATCTTAAGTAAAAACAAGAGCTTAAACAGAAAACCTCTTTTATGTAAGACTCCCAACATGCAGAAAGGTAAGTTTGGTTTTGAACATTTTAAAGCTGTGCAGTCTAGTGTAGCAGCCATTAGCCATGTGTGGCTGTTAAACACTTAAATGCAGCTATTTTGAGTTGAGATGTGCTGTGAGTATAAAATGCACAATGAATAGTGAAGACATTGAATGAAGAAAGACAAAATAGCTTAGTGTCTCCCGATTGATTATAGTGTTAGTGATATTTGGGATATATTAGGTTAAATATTACTGTAGTGAATTTTATAATCATTAAAATGGAGTAATTGAGAAAAGCCCCGTTCCTTATTAACCGAAAGGTAAGATGGCCATTGTTAGGCATTTTAAAACCCCATAAACTCAAGAGTGATGGAAAAACTCCAGAGGAGACGTGTAGCTTTTTACCCACCTGAGCATAGACCAGATTTGCAACTGTTGCTGTTTATTTCAGCTCTTACATTTTTGTTTATAGGAGTTTTCAAATGCCAGACTGTTATTTTTAATTAGTGCTTAAAAGACTTTGCTATATATAGGTCATTAGGCTGTGTTTCGATCAGGGTGGAATACCGCCGAACCGCCAGGGCCTGTGATGGGGATGGACAGACCAGAGGGGAGGATCAGAGCAGGCGCCGGGCACCTGTCACTTGATGTCCGGAAGCCAGGAGGTGGCCCCTTCCGTTTAGCATAAAACATGTCCTGTTCTTAACTTACAGCTCAACTTACTTGTTATGTATAACCTCTTAGAACCTTTGAGAAGTATAACAGGTTTTATTTAGTTGCTTGTTTTATACTGCGGAAACTATGTCCTGGTGCTAGACAAGGCAGTCTCTTCAGCTGGAGCCCTGGTGATGAGGTGCTGGGGTCTCATTACCTCTCTGCTCAGTTTATGTGACTAGGGTGGTCTGTGTTCATGTGATTCACAAATATTCCACTGTTCCACTCGGCATCAGGAATATAGAAATGACAGGCAAGGTTAGCTACCCTCAGGAAGCTTACATTCTTCTGAAAAGACAGTTCCTAAGTAAATGGACAAGACAGCTTGAGACGAGAGCGGTGAAGGAGAGAGACAGGACAAAGTCGGGCAAGGTTTCCCTAGATGGGGGTCCAGGCCACTCAGAGCGACCTGAAGGCAGGAAGGAGCTGACCACAGAGAGCGCAGGTGTGAACTCGGTGTGTGCCGGCACAGGGCCAGCAAGCCTTTTCCATAAACGACCAGGCAGTTAATATTTCAGACCGTACACTTTCTGTGGCAGCTCTTCAGCCTTGTGGCTGTAGCATGAAGCTGCCATAAGTAGTATAGCAGACGTGGCTGTGTGCCAGTAAAACTTGTACGGACCTGAAACTTAAATTTGATGTAATTAGCCCATCTCCAGATAATTGTTGTTTTTTTTTTCCCTGCCTTTCTTCTTTATTTATTTGGAGATAGTTCTCACTGTTTTGCTCAGCCTGGAATGCAGCAGTGTGATAATAGCTCACTGCAGCCTTGAACTCCTGGGCTCAGGCAATCCTCCTGCTTCAGCCACCCAAGTAACTGGGACTACAAGCATGTGTCACCACGTGTGCTAATTTAGAAAAAGAATTTTTTTTTTTTTGGAGAGACAGGGTCTCACTATGTTGCCCAGGCTTTTCTCGTACTCCTGGCCTGGAACAGTCCTTTTGCCTCAGCCTCCCAGAGTGCTGGGATTATAGGTGTGAACCACCATGCCTGGCCCTTTTTCCTTTTTAAAATGATTTGGAAACATATACACCATTCCTGGCTGTAGTCCCCATCCGTGGTTTTCTGACCCCCGTGCCGGGCCTGCAGGGTTGAGGTCGGGGATGAGCAGGAGCCAAATCAAGTGGAGAGAGAGGGGGGTTAGACCCTGGTGTGTGTCTAAAAAAAGTGCCTACACCCAAACTCTGGAGGTCCTGGCATGTAGTTAATTATACTGACAGCTTATCTCATTGTGAAGTTTCCTTGAAATGTCACTCAGAACCAAAAAAGCAACAGGATTTTGGCCAACCAGGGTGTTTTCTAGAAACTTTATTAGTGAAGTGTGATTTATTATAATACTAATTGGCGGGAATTTCGTTGAATAATCATCTGCCTTTAAGTGACAGGACATTTCATGGGAGAAAGAATTGTTACTTGGTAGAAAAAGTCTCAGGGATGCCTGCTGAATTCTTGGTGCTTCTCCTTGACTAAACGAGTGAGGCGAGTCCCTTGCAGTTGCTCTCAGGGCTCTTATATACGGAATAAGTGGCAACCATTTGAGAGCGGGCCAGAGATTCTGGAGTGAGGCAGGCTGTGTACTGAGCACACTGTGGAGAGTGGCTGTGGGCGCTGGGGCCCGTGTTGAATTAGGTGGCTGGTGCAGAAACCCCTGCCCAGGCTGATGGGGCAGGTCTCTGGTACAGTGCAGGGGTGTTTCGGACCTGGTGGGGGCAGATTCTTCACCTGCTGTGCCCCCTGTATTTTCGAGCTATGCGGAAGGGCTTCCCTTGCTCTACCTGTGACCGAGGTGCGTATGTAAAGCTGCCTTTCCAGAAGGTAAGCTTGCTGCCTCCAGCTGCTGCTGCTCCTCATGGCAGAGTGCACGGAGGAGTTTTGTTGGCTGAGCAGCGTGTTCGGGATGTAGCGGCTGGAAGGGTCTCTGCTGTGAGAACCCTGTTCCATGGTTGCTTTAGCTCCTGGGCTGCCATCCCCGTCTGTCCCTCGCTGCCTGCATGTGGACGGGCCGGGACGGGCCCACCCACAGAGAGAAGGAAGAAAGGAGGGACGAGATTACTATTAACCATTCTGTGTGTGTTGCTTCTGTGTATGGGCTGTGTTCACAGAGCGCCTGATCTGTTGGTCTGATTTTCTGAGTGTAGCACTGAGTCTGCTGTGGCTACTTGCCAAGGGCTTTCACGTCGAGGGGTTGTGGGGCCAGGGTTCTGAATACCGTCTTGGGTTTTGCACACCCTGCCTGCCCTCCGTGTGCCTGCATCACGTGATGTGAAGCCCCAGGTGTATGCTCTTCAGAGAGGCAGTGTCCCCGTGTTCAGAGTGTGAAAGGAAAAGGGCTCAGGGACAGACAGAGTGAGAGCGTGGGTGGAGTAGGCAGACCACCCCAGGCCACCTCCTGCCTTGCCACCCTCTGCAGGGCGGGCACAGGCGGTGCTTCTTGGTGCTCCTTGGTGCTCCTTGGCCTGGAGAGTGAAGCTGACCTCAAAGTCAGCCATCTCGTATGTAGCAAGCCTCAGGCTTGTTGGTTTTTCGCTGGGCCACTGCAGCCAGCACGGAAAATGAGCCGAAGCCAATCCAGTCCACAGAAGCACCTTGTCTCTCTGCAGTTTCTGAGTATATTTCTCATGTGGCCATAAAAGTTTAAAAAATGTATTTGACAGCTAACTCTGGGAACAAAAGAGGTTATCTAAGATCCCTTTTTAAGTAACACATTTCCTGCCTGCCTTAGCGGGTCTCTTAAGCTGTAAAAACAGCTACCCATGGCAGTGAGGTGAAGATCCTGGACCTTGGCTCTCTGACCTCTTTCCCCAGGAGCTCCGTGACGGACCTTCAGGCAGCAGCATCTCTGCAGACCCCACCCAGCGCCTTCAGACTAGGGCTGCGCCTCGGGAGGGGCTTCCCCAGCATGGTTTTGCTGGTGGCCACGATTCCGAAAGGCCCGTGCTGCAGCCTGCTTTGCTTTGAGTTTGGTTGATATGCTGAGTGAGAACATGAGTTTTCTGGGAGAAGTCGTTAGTAGCACCCGTTCTTCCCTTCCCTGTGTGGGGGAAATAGTGTCGATTGAAAGGAAGAGGACTCCTGGATTGGATTGGAGCAAGGAAGTGTGGGTGTCATGTGTTGTGACTGTCTTCCCCGGGGTGCCACCTCACTGGAGGTCTCCCTTCACGGTCTGGCCTCGTGCCTGGACCCACGTGCTCGTGTGCACAGGAGCGGCTCTTTCTGCTGACTGGCAGCAGCTAATTGACAAAAGGCAGTTTCAAAAAAAAAAATCTCATTTAGTAAGGTGTCTGCATAGAGTGGAGTGGCTAGGAAAAGACTGTTAACATTCAGAGGCCACGCTGAGCCAGCGGTACTCTCCCGAAGTGCCAAAGAATGTAACCTTGGGAGGCTCTACCCTTTCGTGTAGAATTGCAGACTAAACTAGTGGGAGCAAGTGAATATGAGGAACCAGATTGTAAGAACATACCTGTTTCAGCACTCCGGCTGCCTTCCAGGAGGGAAAGAACACAAGGTTGATTGGAAATGGAAAAAACGTCCAGCATCACAGGCCCGTCCCGTATCAGGGGAGGTAGCTGAAGAGGCCCTGCAGACTCTGTCTGATGGCTCTGGGTCTCCTCTACCTCCTTTTTGTTTGTTTGTTTGAGATGGAGTCTCGCTCTGTCGCCCAGACTGGAGTGCAGTGGCACAATCTCGGCTCACTGCAACCTCCACCTCCCAGGTTGAAGCAATTCTGCCTCAGCCTCCCGAGTAGCTGGGATTACAGGTGCCCGCCACCACACCCAGCTAAGTTTTTGTATTTTTAATAGAGACAGGGTTTCACCATCTTGGCCAGGCTAGTCTCGAACTCCTGACCTTGTGATCCACCTGCCTTGGCTTCCCAAAGTGCTGGGATTACAGGCGTGAGCCACCGCGCTTGGCCTCCTCTGCCTGTTTTGATGCACTGTACACAAGCTGGTATTTATCTTAATATGTTGTTACTAATACATTGTTACTCATTGTTTACTTGGGAAGAAAAAACCGTAGCATTTATTTGCAGTCCAGAGGTGGAAGTTGTGACTCCAGCAACACAATCGTATGACAGCTTTAATGCTCACTTCTGAATTTCATTTGGGCCAAAAGCGTCGTTCTGTGGTTCGAGCACTTAATGATTAATGGAGCTCTAGAGGGACTTACCAGAGGGCAAGGATTGAAGGTTTAACGGTTGTTACATCTCCAGATTCCAAAATGGATCCATCGCTGTGGTTTTGTACCTGCCTGTCGGTGCTCACACTCTGTCCAGTAGAGATGACTTGGGTCTTCTGCTTGGAGATGTGAAGTGTTCTGGAGCGTCTTTTCCCTTTTCCTCTCCTCCGCTTCTCCTGCTGGCTGCCCTTGGTGCAGGCGAATCCAGGGCCTCATCACTCAGCCAGCTGGCTCACCACATCGTCGTCCAGCATTGTCAGGAGGCACCGGTGGAACAGAGCCCTACAAGGCAGGGTTTCAGATTGAACATGAAAAGGGACACCATTGTGGAGTGTCGGAGTCGTGTGTGCAATTAGTGAAGTGCTTTTATGGGGTAAAATACAAGGAACTAGGTCCCCCGGGGGGTCCCGAGAGGGCAAGTTGACACCTCCACCTGGCAACCCACAGAAACTCAGCATTAGGCTGTTTCTCACAGTATCGTTACAGGTACAGGGGTCTGGCTTAATTGGCCCCTTGACACCATCAACCTTAGGTTGCAGATCAAGAGGCCAGATACCGATGAATCTGAACTTTAGCACATGGCCTGTGAACAGTGTGACTTCAGGTTTTTAGAAAGCTGAGACCATGCTTGTGAGGGTCTCCCTTTGACAGCATTATTTGACAGGCTGTCCCTTTGACAGAGCATTATTCTTTTTCTAGAGTTTAAAAGGTGGCTGGGTATAGATTGAGAAAAGGGATTAGGGTAATTGTCTTTAGTTGCTTTAGACCTATCTTTTAAACCATCTACTTTTTATGATAGGAGAAAGAATAGAATTCTTACGTGACTCTGGTTTTGTGTATTTTTTCTTTGTCGTGTTTGGTTTATGAAACATTTAATCGATGCTTCAGAACTTCCCTTCAGAGTCAGAATGGTCTGTCTCTCGGTACATCTTTCTTAGGGTGTTCTCTCTGGTGTTCAGTTCAGTGCCTCTGGAACTTTCCTGTGGGAAGCCTGCAACAGCATCTCCCCTGTTACACTGTCATAAAGGGATTTTTTTTTTTTTAATCTGATCTAAAATCACAAAGAACTTTCTTTTTTAGATTAATAATTTCCTGTGTTATTCCTGAAGCTAGGGATTGTGTTTTGTTTACCGTGAATTTATAGCAAATGAAAGTAAAGAGAAAAGCGAGCCATGGACAGCATAATCTGGCTACTTTTTCTTAAATGGTTAGCTTAGCATTTATCTGTTAAAAGAGGGAGGGCATTTAATAGGCGGTTTTTAGCTGCAGGTTCAGCCAGACTTTGTTAGAAAAGTCAGTGGTTGCAGAGTGTCCCTGCTGTCTGGCACAGGGTTCAGCAGCAGGTCCACTGGTACAACGATCTCTGAGGATGGGAGGGCCTCTGCGTTTGCTCATTGGGACGCTCTCCAGTCTGTATAGATTTTCTCAGAAAGATGGAGATGGAGATTGACATATTTTCTGGGGTCTAAGTAGCAGTGCCCTGATACTCTTCTTCCCGTATGGCCAGGAAAACAGCAGCATCTCAATTCGTTTTGTGTCCAGAGGTTTCTCAAGTGGTATTAGTGCATTGGGCTTTAATTGGTGCTTCTGGGTTCTTTACAGCTCAGTCAGTAGTTTACATACGTTTGTATTAGATTTCTGTTCTGAAGGCCACACTAAAAGCCACACAATTTTCTTTGAACACTGCCGTCTCTTTACAATTGTAAACTGAGCCATATTCACATTTAAAGTATACCTTAAATACCCTGAAAGAGAGGGCTCACTTTGCCATAGCTCTCAGCATAGCTTTCCAGGTGGCTTTTCTTCCTTCTGGTGCCTTTCCTGTACACCGTTTTTGCTGTCTAGAACGGTGGCACACCAGGATGGGAGAGGTGGATCTCTGGCCTTCAGGCTGTGAGGACCTCAGAGCACAGATAGGGTGTGGGCTCTACACCTTGTGTTCGGGCGGCTCGCATGGAGTCAGCTTGCGGGGCACGTTCCCAGGCCCACTCTGCATGTAAATGGTGGAATTTGGTGTGGATGGGAGAGATGAAATGTAGAACATAAACACAGTAGAGATCAGCTAAACTTCGTAGGGTGGCACTGAAAATGATCTTTAGGCTGTTCAGTCTCTGCATATTGCTTTGCTGCAACCTTGAACCACATGGAGCTGTGGTTTTGTCCATCCGTGGGTGGAAGCAGATGCCCAGGCTGGGCACAGGAAGTTCCCAGGCGCTGAGGGAACCAGCCACCAGGAGCAGCCCACAACTGACCCTCCCCCATGGCCTCGGCTCTCCGGGTGGCTTTTCTCGAGCAGACCGTGTGGAATTGTGCCTTTCGCCAAAACAGCCATTCTCAACTCGGCTCTTCGGGTGAGGGGTCATTGTTTTTAGTGACTTTTGAGCTATACTTCACATACCGTGAAGTTCACCCATTTTAAAGTATACAATTCAGTCGTTTTTAATATATTCACAGAGTTGCACAACCATCACCTCAATTGCTTGTAGAACATTTTATCATCCCCAGAAGAAACCCAGTACCCTCTGGCTGCCTCCCCAGTCTTAGGCAAGCACTTGTTCTTCTGTCTCTGTAGATTTGCCGGTTCTGGGCCTTCACATAAATGGAATTATATGTAATATTTGGTCTTTCGTGACTGGCTTCTTTTGACTTAGCATAATGTTTTTGGGGATCATCCTTCTTTGTAGCATATGTCATTACTTCATTCCTCTTTACTGCCAAATATTCTGAGTCGTGTGGACGGACAGCATTTGTTTCTCCATGCGTCAGCTGATGGACATGGAGGGTGTTTCCACTGTGAACTGCTGTGAGCACGTGTGTGTAAGGTTCTGTGTGGACATATGCCTTCACTTCTCTTAGGCATATTCCTAGGAGTAGAATTGCTGGATTATGTGGTAACCCTTGTTTAACCTTTTGAGAAACTGCCAGTGTGTTTGCTACTATGGCTAGACCATCTTCCATTTTCTCTAGCAGTGAGTATGGGTTCGGGCTCCACCAGCACTTGCTATGGTCCGTCTTTGTGATTTCAGCCACCCTGTTGGGTGTGACTTGGACCCACTGTCATCGTCATTGCTTTTTTTCCCCCGTTGACCATTTGCATATCTTCTTTGGAGAAAGGTCTGGTAAGACCTTTTGCTCATTTTTAAATTGGTTTGTCTTTGTATTACTGAGTTATAATAGTTCTTTATATGGTCTAGATACAAGTTCCTTATCAAATACAATTTGCAAAAATATTCTCTTATTCTTTGGGTTGTCTTTTCGCTTTGATGATGGTAACCCTTGAGGTCTAAAGACTTTAACTTTTTTTTTTTTGGGGGGGACGGAGTCTCACTCTGCCGCCCAGGCTGGGGTGCTGTGGCCGGATCTCCGCTCACTGCAAGCTCCGCCTCCCGGGTTCCCGCCATTCTCCTGCCTCAGCCTCCCGCGTAGCTGGGACCACAGGCGCCCGCCACTGCGCCCGGCTAGTTTTCTTTTTTTTTTTTTTTTTTGTATTTTTTAGTGGAGACGGGGTTTCACCGTGTTAGCCAGGATGGTCTCGATCTCCTGACCTCGTGAACTGCCCGTCTCGGCCTCCAAAAGTGCTGGGATTACAGGCTTGAGCCACCGTGCCCGGCCTTAAAGATTTTAACTTTAATGAAGTCCAGTGTATCTCCTTTGTTTTGTTGAAAATTATTGCCAGGGTCATGAAAATTTATGCCTGTGTCTTTCCAAAAAGTTGTGTAGTTTTAGTTCTTTGGTCTCTGGAGTTTATTTTTAAGAGCCTGTTTCTCTAGCTCTTGAAGAGAAGGGTATCAGAAGAAATGGCCACTGAGAAGAGAAGGGGAGGGAGGCTGAGTTTCTTTCATGGATGGAACGTGGTTTGGCTGGAAGCTGGCGGGCTCAGGATGCCGCGTGGGTTTCTTCTCCTCCTTTAGGCCTCAGTGTGCGTGGCCCTTCTTAGGGAGCTCGTTCACTCCCTGCGCCTCATGCACCCTTTCCTGGCATTTGTCACCAACACGAGTCTACACTTGCTGGTTTACTGGATTTTTCTTAAACTTCCTACTGAACTGTAAGCCTCTAGAGGGCAAGTGCTTCTCTGTTTTAGTCACTATTTTATCCTCAATGCCCAGTCGACTGACTTGTTGGAGAATGATGTTTCCTGGATTTCATGTCTGACACAGCAAGGTGCTGGGAGAGAGTCAGCCATCCCTCAGACTTGGGGAGGCCCTCCAGGCTGAATTCACCTCCAGGGAAAGCGAGGGAAGGGGACACATGTCCCCAGAGCTTATCAGAGGGGGTAACCATGGTCATTGTTTCTGCCAGCAGTAAAAGTCCTTTTCAGCTGTGAGTTGTTACATGTCAACAGATTGAAGAAGGAAGGTGGAGTGTGTTATTTTCTAATTTCAGAATTACATATTGAGATGGATAGCCATTCAGTGAGCAGTCTCAGTATGGAAGGAAGGCAAACTGTGCCATATTTCAAAGTGGACCCCATGTGGGCTCCCACGTTGTACTTTTTGGAGCCTTTAATAGCACCACTGTTATTTAAAAGAGCCTGTTGCCGGGCGCCGGTGGCTCAACCGCTGGAGTTGAAGTCCCAAGCCTCTCCTTGGGGAGCCCGAGACGGGGCGGATCACTGCAGTCAGGAGATCGCGACCCATCCTGGGCTAATACGCTGACAACCCTGGTTCTACTTTACAAAATACAAAAACCTACACCTACCGGGCCGACGACGCAGGCGCCTGATTATCCCCGCGTATCGGCGAAGCGCGCTGAGGCAGGAGAATCGGCGTAAACCCGGGAGCGAGCTTTTGCAGTGACTGAGATTCCGGCACCTGCCACCTCCGCCTGGTGGGCAGAGCAAGACTCGTCTCAAAAAAAAAAAAAAAAAAGAGAGCCTATTTGGAGGAAAATAAGAAGCATTCCAAGTTTTCAAAAGTAGTTAAGATTTGTCCAAGACCACACAAGTGAGCAAGGTCGCCTCCTTTGTCATACTTGACGACAGTGTTTGATGCTTGGGTCACTCTTGACCCTCACCATGATCTCCATGTGCATGTCGAGTGTGATGGCCCTGGCAGCACTTGAGATGCCCCCCATTTTGCACATTGCTGCTGCTTTCGCTCTAACCGGTGAGATGTAGACAAGAGCTATAGGAACTGACGCCAGCAAGGGCAGTAAGAGCCGCCAGTGCTTCATTTGTCCTCTTAACCCTGTGCCTAGGAATTGACTAACCTGGCTTTATGGCAGCAAATAAAGTAACTTTTAATTTCCTTTAGTTTAAAAAATAACATTCAGATTGCAGCCCTTCAGAAATAAGGAGCAGAAAAGGATGAGAGAGAAAAGAAAAGAATGAAAACACAAATGTGGACAGCTCTGATGTGATCACCGCACAGCAAGAGGTTCTTTTCGTCCTTCCGCGAGACCGCTCCCGAAGCCCCCAGGGCAGTGCCCCACTGGAATGCCGTCTGCCTTGTGGCTGCTCTGCAGAGACCCCTTACCAGCCAGTCAACCCACTGTAAAGCCAAGTTAAATCTAATTTAAGGACACAAATTGACAAAGCAGGTTTGTTTATTGCAGGGTAGACTTATTAACTTAGAAAAGCCATGAGCCCTGGTCTTTCTGTTTACAGAAATAAAATGGAACTCTAAATGAGGTTTAATGGGCTTCCCAGATCATGTTCCCTGGACAGATTTTTTTTTTTCCTTCTTCAACAGTAAATTTGAAAATCAAAAGGACTGAAAAGAAAGGGGAGTGCTTCCTGTTATAAATAGGACTGGCGGCATTCTTCACAGCATTTTATAGCCTCTCACTGTGCATTATAATTTCAGAGTAGCTGAAAAGCATTCCAAGTTTTCAAAAGTGGTACATTCACTCAGAAGCATTTATCAAGCATGTGCTATGTGCTGGGCTTTGGACAGGCCCAAAGATGGCCCAGAGGCCCACGCGCTCCCCAGACTTGCATGATACGGTAAATAAATAGAACAGACTAGCGGAGAAGGACATGGCAGTGCAGAGAGCAGTGGGAGCTGGGAAGGCTGCGAGCCCAACTCTGAGAGTGGCCGGTGGGGGCACCTTGGGAGCTGATCTCTGGGCTGCAGAGGTGAGCTGGGAGATGTGGGCGCATCAGATCACTCAGAGTGAACCTGGGTCTGCTGGATGAGCTATGGCCACAGCAATGCCATCTAGTGTCACAGCAGATTTCCTTGTGCCCCCCTGTCTGCTGACCCCAGCATAACTTTCTTGTTAAAAGGCTGAAGGCTACTCGGACATACTTGAGACTTTGTAGTGTCATCAGAAGACGGACAGACAGTGAGCTGTAGTGTATGAACAGAAGGGCACCATGCCAGTAAATGCAACAGTGGCAAGCAGAGAGAAGGAAAAACCCAAAGTAATATACAGGTCAAGCCTCCCTTACCCAAGATGCTTGAGACCAGAAATGTTTCAGATTTCAGATTTTTTTTCAGTTATTAGGATATTTGTATTATACTTAACTGGTTGTTTCCCAAATCTGAAAATCCAAACTCTGAAATGCTTCAATATCCCAAACTTTTTGAGTGCTGACATGACCTGCCCACGCCGCCCTCCCCCCGTGCGTGCACACGCACACACATGCACACACAGGCGCACACACACAAAATGCTCACTGGAGCAGTTCAGATTTTGGATTTTTGAATTTGGGATACTGAATAAGTATCTGTATTGATTGTCACTGTTGGAAAGATCAAAATTGAATTTGACATGATTGGCTAGAATTTCATGTACACTGGATTCCGTATTTGTGTATAGTCATCTGCTTATAATTTTAAATGTTTAAAATAAAGCAAGGAAAGCAGCTACTAGAAGGAGCCCTATGTGCTTTTGTAAGCGTGGTGACGAGCGTGCACCAAACTGAATCCTGGCTCCAGGACTGCCGTGGAAGACAGCGGGGGCCGTTCCTGTCTTTGGTCTTGATGGTCTTTGGTGGTGGCACTGCGGCTCCCGGAACCAAGTTGGGTGGACTGGCTGAGTTCCTAGAGCTCATCCGCTCTGTCTCGCGCCTGTAGCCACGTCTGCTCAGGCCCTCGTGAATGCTGCTGATTTTTCAGGCAGAGTGATTTTTTCTTTAAGACACTGGTTTTCAGACTCTGTCTCCACTGTTGGGGTACTCTAAAGACATAGTACCCCTTTTTAATGAGTCTGACTCAAGATGAATGCCAGAGCATGTTTCTTTGTATAGGGGAATTTGACCTGCAGAGGGAGGAATAAGGCCCAGGGTGTGAGGACCAGCGTTTAGGAGCACCCCGGATTTTCTGGTGGGGCTGTGCTAAAGCTGGCCCACACCCACTCACAGGGCCATGGTTCACCTTTTGCCTCATCTCTGTGTTCAGCGACATGGTGTTGGTGGATGCTGGGGGGCAAACACCAGTGTACCACCGTGTATGCTGTGCTCTGGGAGCCATAGCTTTGACACTCGTCTAGAGCAAGGATCAGACAACACCAGCCTGAGCCTCTGCAGCCCACTGCCTGTTCTTGTAAATAATGTTTTATCCAAAGGCAGCCATGCCGTGCCCACGTATTTACATGTTATCTAAAGCTGCTTTGACCAAAAAGCCAAAAATGCTCAACATCTGGCTCTTGAAAGAAAAAATTTACCAGCCTGTCTTCTAGAGTTAACTAGGAATCTGGTTCTGAAACATGAAGATATCTTGGGTTAAAAAGAGATTAGGGGCCAGGCTCATGCCTGTAATCCCAGCACTTTGGGAGGCTGAGCCTAGGAGTTTTTGTATTTTTTATAGAGACAGGGTGCCACTATTATCCAGGCATAGTGGCACGCACCTGTAGTTCCAAGTACTTGAGGGGCTGAGGTGGAAGGATCACTTGACCCCAGGATTTGGAAGCTGCAGTGTGCCACGATCATGCCATTGCACTGCAGCCAGAGTGGCAGAGTGAGACTCTGTCTTAAAAAAGATTATTTTTAAGAAGAGATTAGAGTGGTTCAAGTTGTGAGGAAGCTTCAGCAGCTTTTCTATTTCCAAGAAAAAAGCAATCAAATAACGGGGAGCCCCCTTCACCATCTCCTAGTTAAAATTATGGACATACAGACGTGCCCATCGTCATGGGCCCTGTGTCCCGAATCCGAGATGTGGTTTCTGAGCGGCCCTCCTGGGCATGTGCGTTTTTCTAGCGTTGCAGGAAGTCCGAGGAGCAGGCTTCCCTCCGCACTGTGTTTCTAAGCCTTCTGGAGTTCAGCTCCATGGAACTCCTTGGGCAGCGTGTGGTAAGTTTCCTGCAAAGGCAGAAGTGGCGTCTGGCTGGGGCTGAGGCTGGGGCAAGGCTCAGGGAGCCATCTTTACAAATGGTTTGCGAGATTCCCCGGTGCCTGTCCCTGGGAGACTCTTACTGCTCCTGGGACTCCCCTGCTCCCTCTGCTGTCCTGCTGCGAGTCTCAGACCCGGCCCAGGCTTTTCCTCAGCCGTGTGGCTCCTGCCTCCTGTCTGGTGCCAGCCCAGCCTGTCTGTGGCGCTCCCTGCATGCTGGCGCTCTTCTAACCCCCATCCTGGGGAGCTGGAGCTGGAGTGGGGTCTGGTCAGAGCAGCTTGCCTGAGCCGACGAGGGTCCAGCCTGGAGCATCGGGCTCTGGAAGCCGAGCTGGTGTGCAGGTTTTCACCCTGTGGGGGAGTCAGGACACAGTAGGTCATGAAATCCATCTAGTAGGTCACCAAGCAGCATTTTAAAAAAGGAAAGAAGAGGCCAGGCGCGGTGGCTCACGCCTGTAATCCCAGCAGTGTGGGAGGCCGAGGCACGTGGACCATTTGAGGTCAGGAGATCAAGACCAGCCGGGCCGATATGGTGAAACCGTCTCTACCAAAAACACAAAAATTAGCTGGGCCTGGTGGCACATGTCTGTGTTGCCAGCTACTCGGGAGGCTGAGGAAGGAGAATTGCTTGAACCCGGGAGGCAGAGGTTGCCATGAGCCGAGATCGCACCACTACACTCCAGCCTGGGCGACAGAGTGAGACTCGGTCTCAAAAAACAAAACGAAAAGAATAAAAATACCAGACTGCATCGCGTGTAGTGAGGGAAAGCGTTGGAAAAGAACACTTTGAATTCAGTGTGTGTCTGTATGTTCTACACATACACATTTGTGGATACGTCTGCACACATAAGTATGCGCACGTGTTTGTACTGACCATCCCTCTGCCCTGCACCATTTCCCAGAGCCTGTCGTGCAGTTGGCTGCCATGAACATGCTTGGGATCCGTGAGCCCCATCCTCATAGCCAGCGTCTGTGTGTGCTTCCTTCCACGTGCCTTTTGGATACCTAGACTGCATGTCTGCTCAAGCCTCCCAGGTGGCTCAGGCCTGTACCACAGACATACCCCGTTCTCCCTGTGGTGGTCTCTCACTGGGGTAGGGTCCACGATCCTGGAACCATTACTTGGATTCCTTGAGAATTTTAAATCTCTACGTCAGATATGTGCCTACTGTGAATGGGCCTCCACATACCTGCCCTTCATTCTCACCCTGGATTCTAAGACCCTCCCACCTGCACCCAACCTCAAAGATCCAGTCGTGTGGAGCACTCCTGGGAAAACGTTGAAATCTTTGCTGTCATTACCCTGTGTTCATGGAGGCTTTGGAAACCTGAAAAGTGCTGCAGTCCCTTTCCAGCAGTGTAAATGGCACCTCTGTGTTAAACCACACCTGTACACTGAGTGAGGGCAGCACCCTCATTTTTTTCTGTTTAGCGTGTCCCATAAGCAGAAAACTTTGAAAAGCAGATTTTCAAAGTAATTTTTATTGGACTAAAGTATTCAGGAGTGCACACCTGTGTGTTGTGCAAGTCAGCTTCACTGTGATGACATGGAAAGGATCCAGAGACCCAGATGCCCCTTCTTGCGAGAGCTGTGCTAATTTATTCCATATGTGAGCTCTTGCCCATTTCCGGCAGGCCAGCCAGGCCCAGGCCGCACCTGCTCTTCCCCGTCCCAGGCCACCTGCTTGTCTGCCACCCAGCGTCAGCACCAGCAGCAGCAGAGGGAAGAGATGAGCAGATGAGCACGTCCTTAGTAGGCGAGGTGTCGGGTGCTTGAGAGGCTGGCACCAAGGCAGAGGCGTGGGTGCTGCAGGTGTCCAGGACCCTGTGCTCATACTGCCCCGGGCAGCTCTGGTCTCACATCTCCGTGCCATGTCCCTGTTTCCCTTCTGCTGTCTTGTTCTTTCTCCATTTGCCCACTCTCCTTCCCTCCCACACCTACCTGATCTTTCCTCCCTCGCCCCGTTGGTCAGGGTCTGGGGTCTGGGTCTGTGTAAGGCTGAAATATGTGCCGACCCTAGGCTCTCGGTGATTCCTGGCATGCATTTGGAGTGACTTGATGAATTTTAGTCACAGTTTTGAAGGTCCTTAAATTTTTCAACTACATTTTAAAATGTGAGTATTTAAAGTGTACCATTTGATTACTTCTGGCATATGTACGCATGAAACATTAAACATAAATGAAGAGAACTGAGAAGCTATAGGAAGAAGAAAATAGATAAAGTCAACTGTATGCAATTAAGAAATACAAGCAAAACCACCATGAACAAAGTCAGAAAGACAGATTAACCTGGAAAAAGCTGCAGTTTCATCAGAGACGAGCTAATTTCCCTAGTACTCAGAAACACTCAACAGATTAACTAGAAAAAGCCAGTGATCCAATAGGAAAAACATGGGAAAGAATATAAATAGACAGTTACTAGAAAGGATTTTATGTGCATGAAAAAAATGCTGGGGTGTGGTGACTCACGCCTATAATCCAAGCACTTTGGGAAACTTAAGGTGGGAGGATGGCTTGAGCCCAGGAGTTTGAGACCCACCTGGGCAGAGAGACCCCATTTCTGCAAAAAGTAATTAAAAAAAAAATCAGCTGGGTGTGGTGGTACATGCCTGTCGTTCTAGCTACTTGGGAGGCTGAAGCCAAAGGATCGCTTGAGCCTTGGAGGTGGAGTCTGCGGTGAGCCACTGCAACCTGGATGACAGAACAAGACCCTACCTCAAACAAACAAAAAAAAAAAAAGAAAAGAAAATAGCCATACTCAACTGGTAATAGAATGCCTAAGCTGCCCCGACGGGGATGGGGGCTCTCTCACTGCTCCTGTAGGCTGGCAGCCCCTCCCAGGCTCTAGCTCTCTCTGTTCCAGAAACAGCCTCCATCTCTTCAGGCCAGTGGGTAGCTACCGCTTGCATGGTCTCTGGTACTTCACCGTACCTGGCTGGTGTCCATAATACTGTCCCCACCTTTCTAATTAGTCCCTTCCTTAAGTTCTCTCTTCATTAAAAAACAAAGGACCTCATGGACACCATTTTTCACTTATCAAAAGTTTGGTGATTCAGTAGTGGTGATGGTACAGGAAAGTGAGGTCTCACATCGATTTTGGCAGGACTGTAAATTGCTGCACCCTCATGGAAGGCAATTCAGCAGTCTCTCAAAGTGAAGACGTACACCCTGATCCGGACACCCCACATCTGGGAAGTAGCACACAGCTACTCTCGGGGCACGGGGTGACCGCACCTCGTGTTACATTGCATCAGAGGTGGCTTGTCTTCCTGTTAGGATGTGAACAGTGTCTGTCTGTCAGGGTCTCGCTAATCATAGCAATATTTGGAGTATCAGACGACCCTGCAACCATTAATACAGGGAATGGGACGTCTCTTCCTACACTCAGGAGAATCATTAAGTCAAGATATTCTATTAAATATCAGTGTAATTGTATAAAGTAAATCTATATTTTTATCAGGGTACAGAGGAATGCAATCCATGAAGTTATCTTTGTTAGAAGGAAAAGGAAAAACACATGGTGTGTAAAACACATTGGCACAGTGGCCACTTCCACAGTAGGGACTGAAGACAGTCTCTGGGGACAGGGATGAGGGGAAGGCCTTACAGTATATTGTACATTAATCTAGAAAAAAGAATTCTAAAAAGCTGGGAAATAGAAATGGACTTGTTTGGGGGTGTGATTCATTTGCTGATCGATGTCTGGTTGGGTCTAAAATGAAAGTTACGTTTTTCCCCCATCCCTATCCCCAGCTGCACTTGGTCCAGTCTCCTAGGGAGCCAAGCCCTTACCCTGATTTCAGATTTAAAGCTCAGATCTCCAGTGCAGTCTAGGCTTGGGGTGGCCTGTGGCTGGGGAAGGGTCTGATCAGGTTCTCCTGCCGCCTTCCAGGCCTGGGGAGGAGTGGGGGAGGGGACGCTCTTTCTTAGTAGGTCCCTCTGACCCTCACAGCCCCTCACCTGCAGGCGGCCCCGTGTTCTTCGTGGGGAGCGGCCACAGCTGGCTCTCCCCCGGAGCCCGGGTCACGTGTTCCTCCTGCCAGCATCTGCTTTCCTGGGCACGGGACGGCACAGTGCGGTGGCTCTGGGGGAGCCTGGGCCAGCCTCCAGCACTCCCCTGGCTCCCAGACAGGGTGGGAGCAGAGAGGCAGCCAGGGAGTGTGGCTTCACCCCTGAAAAGCAAACTCCTTCCTAATTGTTCAGAGAAGACAACTGCTCGGGTCCACAGGGAGGCCGGTCTCCCCGCCAGGTGCTGTGGGGAGGCTGGGGACCGGAAGAGACAGTGAGGGGTGCCCGCTGGTGCCAGGCACTGTCCTGGGAGCCTGCAGTGTTCCTGTTTATTTTTATTCTGACTGAGGAAATTACAGAAAGACACGTTGACCAGCCTCGTTAATAAATTCAGACCTCTAGACTGGACCGCTGTCCTCTGGCGGGTGCTGTGGAGCTCTGTGGCCCCGGCTCCCTGGCCGTAGGGCTCTCCTGCCTTCTCGCTGTGGAGGAGCTTGCCGTAGGAGGGCGGGGCTTGCCGTAGGAGGGCGGGGCTTGCCGTGGGAGGGCGGGGCTTGCCGCGGGAGGGCGGGGCTTGCCGTGGGAGGGCGGAGCGTCCTTCACGACCATGAAGCCCTCGGTGGTCTGGAGACGGATCTTCTGTCGGGGCGCCTTCGGAAATCCTGCCGGGCTTCAGTGAGACTGATCATCCCCACTCCCTGTGGTGACGAATGGCGTGTGAATTGTGGGTCCTTGAGAGTCTGGGGGAGAAAAATAAGGATTTTCTTTGTTTCTCAAAGGAGCGAAGAGAAGTGAAGACTGCGCGTGAGCAGGAACTCTCCGGCCCGCCCGGTCTTCTGCAGCATTTCTGCGATGTCTTCTCAGCATCCTGTCGCCGAAATATTGACATACACTTAGCTTTTTGTAATGAAAGGACTTGTTGTTTTTGTCTTCTCTTCGTGGGGTGGGAAAGGGAGTGGGGCTGGGAGGCTGGGCTTGGTCTGCCCTTCCTGGTTGCTGTTAGCCTCCAGGGGTCACAAGCCTGGGTCTCTTATTAATCTTGACAACAAACTATTTCTAACAGTAAGAAAAGTGGAAATAGTGACTTCAGATTCGCGGTGAAAGAGCGTCTTTCACCCGCCATCTCCTGGACCTGCACCAGCTGTGGGCTGCGCTGCCTCCTGCCCCCCGCCCCCACCGAGGGCCTTGTTCTACTAGGAAATAAGCTCCAGTTTATGCTTTGTTGTTTCTGTGTGTGTAAATAATATGAAGGAAAGCACAGAAAGAAAAGGAGAGGCGAAACCCTCCATTTTCACAATCAAATTTATACACGTCCTCCAAGCTTTAGAATGACCGCGGTCGTGGTCGTGTGGCCAGATCAGACAAGCATCGGTGGTTAGAACACTTAAAGAATACTTAGAAGCTGACAGGTCTCGCCTAAGGGACCCTCCCTAAAAGCTGCCACAAGTAGGGTTTCTCTTGTGCCGCTAAGAAAATGAGGCTCTCTCCCTGAGTCTCAGAGCAGCAGCCCCTGTCCTCAGCTGTCCCTCCCGTCCATATGTGGCCATCTCTCCAGATCAGACCAGCTTGCCCGAAAGCCCCTTCCACCTTGGGTTGCTGGTGCCCGTCTTCACAAAGCTCACAGCAGATGCACCTCTGCTGGTGTGTGGACCTGGCAGAGGGCACATTAGGTGGCTGTGAGTTGGAAGAGAGATGAGGGATGGAGGCGTCCAAGGGACAGTTTGGGCATAGCTGGGCGTGGTTTCTTCCAGTGGCTTCCTCTGGCATGTGATGGTGAGCTGGCTTCTTTGAGCTCTGGTCACTTGTTGTTGCTGTTGGGGAGTGGAGGGCTCTTCCTTGTATAGTCTGGTGTTCATTTCTGTTGGCTGTACAGGAAAGCACATTTTGTTGAAGGTGGAAAGATTTTGCCGCCCCAGCCTCCTTCCCGTTTGCTCTGAGGGCAGAGGCTATCAGCCCCTCCCAGAGGCCTGCCACTTCAGTTCTTCAAAGGGCCTGGCTGCCTCCAAGCCCAGGGCCGCCCAGCAGAATTCCTGAGTTAACACCGTCCCAGAGGGCACTGTGGCTTGGGGGAAGGATTCCTTCCAAAAGATTGGTTTCTCTCCTTCAGTCTTAACTGTTTGCATGTGAACCTCTTTAGGGTAGATTAAAGGAGAGATCCGGCTAGGTCAGTGGATAATGATGTCCTTTACAGGGACCCTCGCCCAAATGTTGACGTTGCATACGTTTTATTATTGCCGCAAATATGTCACTATAGAGTATCTCCCTCTTTCACAGTCAGTAAAAACAAGGCGTGATAGAAGGAGGCTCTTCTAAAATACACGTAATCACTTCCATGTATGGCTGAGGTTGGTTCAGTAATGGAGTAAAAAATGGGTGACTTGGTATAACTGAGAGGGCTTTGATGCAGCGGAAAAAGGCAGGGGACTGGATTCTGGGAAACAAATTGTAGGTGTATCTTCTTGTAGAGAATGAGCCTGCAGCACCGAGAGATGCCGCCTGCTCCGGGGTGTGGGGAATACCTTATGCAGGGGGCTGTGCCCGTGTCCAGAGGGCGGCCGGGGCTGGCATCGGACTCTTCCACTGTGTCTGGAGGCTCGAAGAGGGTGGGAGTGGGGTTCCCTCCGAATTCCTGCAGGTGAGCTTCTGATGAAATCTATGTTTTACAGGAACGGCATCCACCTTTTAGCTTGTCCGTTTGCAATACGTTGTGCAGACCTGCACGCTTGTGGATACGCAGCAGGAACTGTCCACCTCAGGGGTGTCCTGGGCTCACTCCTTCCCCAGACTCTCAGAAGGGAGCGCTGCCGCTTCCGGGGAATGGGAGAGCAGTGTCTCTGCCTCTTGCTGTGTCTGTCACAGATGAGCAGCACTGAGCGACATCTGCTGTGGGAACTTAGGGAGTGGTGATTTGAAAGGGAACGCTGACTCTCAGCACCCTGCAGGAAGGGGCACCAGCAGCACAGTCGGAATGTGTGTGGAATTTCCTCGTTACGCTTTGCGTTTAGTATCTGTCATCTTGCAAAATCATGTTTAAAACAGTGAAACACCTGCTTTTCCCTCTGAAGTTGACTGGCAGCTGTAATTAGCACTGTGGTTTCTTTCTTTAAAAAGTAAACTGACTGTGCGCAGTGGCTCACGCCTGTAATCCCAGCACTTTGGGAGGCTGGGGTGGGTGGCTCCCGAGGTCAGGAGATCGAGACCAGCCTGGCCAACATAGTGAAACCCCGTCTCTACAAAATTTAGTGAGGTGTGATGGCAGGCGCCTGTAATCCCAGCTACTCGGGAGGCTGAGGCAGGAGAATTGCTTGGACCCAGGAGGCGGAGGTTACAGTGAGCCAGATCGTGCCATTACACTCCAGCCTGGGTGACAGAGCGAGTCTCTTTCTCAAAGAAAATAAAAAGTAAAAAAAAAAAACTAAAAGAAAATGTAAACCTAAGTGTGTCAACAATGCCAGTCCATTTGAAAGCACAGCTTTCTGGAATACAGAGGCTGCCGGTCACTGGGCCCGGTGGCTGGGGTGCCTGCCCGCCTGTTTCTCACTGGGCGCTCTCTTGTTCCTTCAGGTTCGCCATCGCTGGTGTGAACTCATTGTTAAGCACAAGTTCACAAAAGCCTACAAAAGTGTGGAGAGGTTCCTTCAGGAGGATCAGGTAGGTGTCATCTTGCAGCGGATGGGGGTTCGTTCGGTAAAGGCTGTCCCCTGCACTTCACACAGGAACCCACGTTCTCAGTATCTCTTTCATAACAAATAAATAATCTGTCCCAGGGATTCTTAAGGACTGGTAGGATCTTACCTAACGCTGATACTTCTGAGCTGCTTTTTTCCTCTCTCAGTGTCTTTGAAGAATTGAGTTAGGCACCTTCAATGCTGCCTTGTGGCCTACATGTCATCCGATGCTGCGTGCTCACACTTCACGGCGTCTCCAGCACCTGCTAGGCCATGCTTGTCGCTTGGTGATGCCATGCGGTTAATCCCTGATCAGTGGCCCTCATAGAAAGTACACGTGCAAGTCAGACTGGGAGAACCCTGACAGGACAGTCTCGGTCTGTACCTGCACCTGCTGTGCTGTGATAGGCAGGTTTCCTTCCTGTGAGAGCTTTTCTCACTGTTCACCAGGGACAGCCGTCCCCTTCCGAGGAGCTCACAGGCAGTGCGTGTGCGGGAGCGGATCTGGGGAGACCTTCATCGGCTGCCTCTCATGTCCGCAGTTTGTCAGGTCACCAACAGGTGTGTCCTGTGACACGTCACAGCCTCCCACACCCACCCCATTTCCCCACTCTCCACTCCCTCAGCCTCTGAGTGAGTGGCCTGCCAAGCGCTGTGGGTGACAGCGTGGAGCTGCCTTCCAGCTGGGGTGGAGAGTGGGAGTGAGGCAAACAAAAGGTCTCAGTGTGGGGACAGCCAGCCAGTGAGGCCTGAGGCCTCATTATTCCCACAAAGAAAAGTACATGCCTTTGTACCAGAAGAAATGTCACATTTGCACAGCAGAGCAAGAGGTGTCTCGAAAAACATACCAAGAGTGTAAGGACAGAATTTAAGAGCAACTTTAAGGTCTCTTCTGAAGACCAGAAATCACTGCAGTATATTTAGAATCATGATCTTTGACAAATAAGGATCACTATGTCTGGGCTTTTTTAGGTCAGCGCTTTTGAACCCTTCACTGCGGAGTTTAGCTCTTGCGCTGTCTTTGAGGTCCTTCGTTTAGTTGTTGAGTCGGAATGTGACTCACGGCGTAGCTAAGCCTGGCACGAGGGAGTAGGCAGATCCAGAGGGGTCCCTGGGTCTTCCAGAACGTCCTTGGCTATTTTAAAAATACAGGTGTGTTTGCAGCATCGTTCCCACGCAGCAGAGTCGGTGCGGGCTGCGGTGCAGGGCCGCGGAGGAACGGGTGCGGGCAGGGCGGTATCTGCAGGCCTCGTCATGTGTCTGCGGCTGCTCTGCGCTTGTTTCCCTGGCAGGTGAGGGACTTGCTGGATGAACTCAGACCAGCTACTCCTAGGGACACACTTTGCGGGGCAGGAGTCCCGCGTCTCTGTCAGGCCACACAGGCCTTCCACGTGGTAATTCTGGGAACCATCTCTGTCTCTGTTCAGAGCATTCCTGACACGGCCATCATGGTGGGAATGCTGGCTCATCGTTCTGTCACCAGCGAAATCATCGGAGTCTGGAGAGAATTGGGAGCTGAGGATTCCTTGGGGTTTTGAGAACCAGGAGGAGACAGGGATTGCAGACTGCAGCTTCCAAAAGCACAGTCACCCCGCAGTCTCCATCTTCTCTGGGGTCTTTGCAGTTTCTAGACCAGCAAGTGTGTGTGGAACAAGCACAGACTGAGGTCATGTGTGCGTGTATGTGTGTGGGTGCCCACGCCTTCGCCTGATGCCCTCTGGCCTCTGTGCCCTGCAGGCCATGGGCGTGTACCTCTATGGGGAGCTGATGGTGAGTGAGGACGCCAGACAGCAGCAGCTCGCCCGCAGGTGCTTCGAGCGGACCAGGGAGCAGATGGATAGGTCCTCAGCCCAGGTGGTGGCCGACATGTTATTTTAACAAGGTGATTCTTTCCCTTTCTTTTTCTGTCATTTAGTTCTAACCAGATACTCCTGTTAGGAGCCAGCTAAATAAAAAAGCCGAATAGTTAGCCAAGACCACCCGCAGCATCAGTAGTTGGCTCCCTGGCCGGGGGCCTGGAGAGTAACTGGCCAAGTGGGTGCTGGGCTGGTGTGGGAGCCCAGGGTCCCCGGAGCACCTCGTCTGACTGGGGCGGTCACCGGGAGGCAGAGGCTGTCCACCTGGAGGCACAGTGGCGCTCCTTGGCCCTATTTTGGCCACTTCAGCTTTTAAAATCTGTAGGAACAAAAATTGTAGGGGAACATCTTGAGTAGGTTTAGAGATGGAATGGGAAGCCTGGTGGAAGCGCTGGTCCAGTCTTCAAGGTCAGGGCTCACACAGGAGTTTACGCGGCCATGTGACTCCAAAGCCTAGCTTCTGCGAGCAGATGTTTTCTTCTAGCCATGTGTGAGCTGGAGGTTCCTTGGGCTGTGCACGCCTGGTCATGGGCTGGCGGGAGGCTCTCCAGGCACAGGCACACACAGCACATGCACCACATGCAGCACACACACCACACACAGCACACGCAGCACACACAGGCATGCGCCACACAGAGCAGCCGCGGCACACACACCACACGTGGCATATGCACTCCATGACCCTGTGTCTTGAGGGCAAGTCCTACTTTTTGCTTTGTTGTGTTGGAGCGGAATTTCTACCGTGGCTTATATTGGAGTTAGTTCTGGATTATTTAAATCACTTTCTCTGTTAATTGTGTCTGGAATTAACCTGTTAGATTTACTTCCTAGCAGTGAGTTGCTCAGTATGGGTTTCTACACTATTAAAGCAACCTCGCAGTGGTGCGTGAAGTTTTGCTAGGACAACTGGGATTTCTTTTCTCGAACAGTCATTATCATGATATTAATAGGGGATGTCTAATTTTGTGTCTTTAAAAAGACTTTATCAGATCTGAAGCATTTTCATGTTATAGCTTCTCTGTAATTTTCATGGACATTGAATATTTGGTGTTGATATTCTTCGCTCAGTTTTGAACATTGAGTTTGCTTCTAATGTTTTGTGCTTACGAAAACCATTTCTGTGTAATGTGTTTAAGTAGCTTATTTATCTGAAAGAACTCTAATAATGAAAAGAAATAAAAAGTTTTTCCGAAGCATGATCATATTCCAGAAGAGTCAGGAACCACGTGTGCCAGGAAAGGGAAACGGGGAACGAACTACCGAGTGTCATGTAGCGAAATGCCTGCGGCAGACATGACCCGGCTCCCCTCCAGGACGGGCCGGCGGCACACAGACTGCGCACTTACCTCACTCCCGGCCTCGTATAGTCATCAGTATAAACAGTGTTGCTCTTTCATTTTGTTATTTCGTGGCATTTGTGTTAAAGTGTGTGAAGCTACAAAGCCAGCTAGTCCTGTCGCCATTCCCGCCGGTTTGGGGCAGCACCGCGGGGCTCACCCTTTGCCAGTCTTTGTGGGGGATTTTTGCCCGAGCAGGCAAAGGAGCCATCTTGGTCACAGGTCTCCCCTTTCCCCCCTCCCCGACATCTTGTTCCTGTCCCCACCCCTCAAGGTGAATCCAGGGGTTGCCAGCCTCCCTCCCAGCCAGTTGCTGTGAGGAACAGTGGCCGGGGCTGCTCCCAGGGCCCTTCCAGCAAGCGGACCTCCTGACCTGAGAGTCCCCAAAGGCTTCCCAGGGCAGCTAGACTCTGCCTGGAGAGAAGAGATCTTGTCCCCAAGGGTTAGAGGCAGTAAACTAACAGCAAGGACAGCTGCCTTTAGCAATTCTGTGTGTCACGTGCTTGGTCCCTGCATTTTTCATCAATTCCAAAGCTGCACTGGCATTTTTATGGTCATCTCTTGAGTCCCTTTGATTCACAAAATTATACCTCTAGGATGCCAACTAAATGAACAGCAAACAGAAACTCCACCTGTTTGCCTGTGTAACAGGCGTGAAGGTGGCCGTGTCGCCGGCGTCCTTCCGCGGAAGCCCGGTGCGTGCAGACGGGGGCACGGGGCGGCGTTGCTCTCAGGTGCTCTGGCTGCTTGGGTTCCTGGCATGCTGATTTGTGACTTAAGATTAAAATCACATTGCCAGGGATTACCACGCAACCACGACCTTGGCTGCTGCTCCAGAAGTTGTGGTCGCACTCGCTGCAGATTGGAGGATAGGTGCATCTCATAAATCTTCTTTGGAAACAAAAGAAGCCACCAGCTGAGGAAGATGCTCACCGGTCACCGTCCCTTTATTTGTGCCCAGCGACGACCTCTCTGACAAGGTGCAGAGCTTAGCTGATTGGTGAACAGTGATTGGTTTCCGCTTTGTTCACAGTGGCTAAGTTCTGCACCTGAAGAGAAGGTGAGATGGGGACAGTTAAGTTGGAGCCGCTGGGGCAGAGGCTGTTGCTGACGGGCGGGCCGCTGCTGCACAGTCAGCTTGGGTGCCGAGCGCGATCCTGGAGGATGAGAGACCACTTGGCCCAAAGGATGCACTATCTCCTGCCAGGAATGCTAGCCGCGTACTCAGTCCTTAAGTCCGTCCACAGAAACATCCACTAATCGGACATCTGTCTGAAAGGTCAAATGTATTGAAAGTTGCAAAAATTTTTCTTACAAAAAACTGAAACCAAATGCATCCCATCAGTCGAGTGAAACCACGTGGTGGTTCATGCTGTGAGCGGGGCGGGTGGGGCTTTCGGAGGCGCTCCTGTTCTGGGCGCGGTGAACTCTCTCTTGTATTTGCAGTCCAGGCCTCCGCATCTCCTGCGCCATGGACGGTGCCCACGGAGCTCCCAGCTGAGGCGCCGCTTCTCCGGGCTGTCGATTGGACCCGCCCTCCGGTGCCTACTGAGCTGATATCAGTTCTCATTTTACACACTGGCTCAGTTCAGCAGGAACAGGAGTCGAGCCCTTGAGCAAAAAGCCTTCGTGTCTGTAAGTGCCCGAGGCTCAGGAGAGCTGGGGCTCCCACTCGCAGCAGACAGGCCGCGTCCTCCCTGGCCCGGCGGCAGCACGGTGCCAGTCATCTGTATGTGCTCCTGTGGCATGGGGATTTGTAGACTCAGAAAACTCTGCTGGCAGAAAGTTAAGAGCTCCCAGGCCTGAAGGCGGGACACAGTGCCAGCAGGGGGGCGTTTGCCCCTATGTGTGAGGGAGCCAGGGCCCAGCTCTCCCACGGCAAGGTGAGCGGAGACTCTCTGAGAGCAGTTAGAGTGGGTGCGGGTCTGAAATGGGGACTCCTAGCAGCTATGGTGTACGCGAAGCCTGAGTACAGCCTGCTGGTGTCAACGGCCACGTGTGAGCAGGCCAGCATCACACAGCTCGCTGTGACCCGTCCTTGTCCTGTGATTAAAGTCCTCTCCTGAAAGTGGAGAGCAAAGGCACACAGAGGTGCGCGCTCACAAGAATTCCTCTTGGCGACTGGGTAATCAGTTACTGCTGTTTCCTTTGCAGGAAAGATCCCAGCGAGATTCTTTCATTCACCTCCTCCTAGCCTGGGGGACTGACCCTGGACATCAAAGGAGGGATTATGTGGCTGCTAAAGCCATCAGCCCACAGCCCTGTTCAAGTCTCGGTGCTTCTCTTTCCCAGAGGCTGGTCCCAGCCAGGCACGCACAAAAGGCAGATTCTCGTAAACGCGGCCTCCCGCCCTGGATCTGGAGTGGAGCTGCTCTGGGATTTCGAGTTCTTCTGCACAGATGATTAAATATATCCGAGAGACGCTGGGAAACCTGCTGAACGTTTTACGTTGGGCTGCCCAGCACATGGCTGGATGTGGATATTTCTGTAATTCCAGGAAGTCACACAGCTCCTGTGTACCAAGACCAGTGGGCGCCGTTTGATGTAAAAGAGCAGGATGAGACTCTAAGATTATTCTTAATAAATGTAGTGGATTTTTTTTTGTATATGTGTTTGCTTCTGAATTTCATACTGTTTAAAAATAACAAAGGCCGGGTGTGGTGACTCACGCCTATAATCCCAGCAATTTGGGAGGCCGAGGCGGGTGGATCACGAGGTCAGGAATTAGACCATCCTGACCAACATGGTGAAACCCCATCTGTACTAAAATACAAAGAGGTAGCTGGGTGTGGTGGTGGGCACCTATAGTCCCAGCTGCTCGGGAGGCTGAGGCAGGGGACTCGCTTGAACCCGGGAGGTGGAGGTTGCAGTGAGCCAAGATCACGGCACTGCACTCCAGCCTGGGCGACAGAGCAAGACTGTCTCAAAAAAAAAAATAAAAAGCACATACAAGAAAAAGGTATTCTTCACATTCTGGTGTTCCTCTCCCACCACCCTAGTTTATTTGTTGTTTTCAAGGTAGTGTTTGTTCTCTTAGAAGCCTGAAAACAAAAGAAATTTGGCTGGGTGTGGGGCACGCTCTTCTGATAAAATGGAGAGCCTGGGCATATTCGGGCACCGTGGGAGTCTGGTGGTGTGGTTTTTCTTTCTCCACAAGGTTTAAGGTATAGAGAGAAGCTGGGCGCTGATCTTCCTGGGCGCTGTCCATGGGCAGAATGTTTGACAATGCCTGGAGAAGGCCGTAGGAACAGGTGCAGCCACGGGCCCCATGTGGGGCTGGGCTGAGCCTGAGTGCACTTGAACACACCCACAGTCTCCTGTGCCTGGCTCCGGGGGCACCACAAATTCTGGCCTATTTGGGGTGAAGCGGGGCTCTACCGTGGATTTCTGTTAGAAGTTTTGGACTGAGAGGCCGTGGTCTCCAGAACTCTGTTTTCTTGTGCCAGTGACTGATTCCAGAAGGTTCTTAGGATTTGCTGTCTGCTGTCACATGCCTTTGCGTGGGGCTGTATGGCTGGCTGTGCCATCGTGGAGGACGACTTGCAACCTGGCTGTTTGTGTAGTTGAATAAACAACAACCGCTGCGTCCTGTGGAAACAGAATGAACGAATGAACAATGCTTTCTCTCTGCACTGCCTTTTTTTTTTGGAGACAGAGTTTTGCTCTTGTCACCCAGGCTGGAGTGCACTGGCACGATCTCGGCTCACTGCAACCTCCGTCTCCCGGGTTCAAGCGACTCTCTTGCCTCACGCTCCCGCCACCATGTCCAGCCAGTTTTGTATTTTTAGTAGAGACAGGGTTTCACCACTTTGGTCAGGCTAGTCTTGAACTCCCGACCTCAGGTGATCCGCCCGCCTCGGCCTCCCAAAGTGCTGGGATGACAGGCGTGAGCCCCCGCGCCCAGCCCTCCCTCTCTCTCGTCTTTCTCTCTGCGCTTTCTGAGTGTGTTTAGCTTTCACTGAGGCGAAGCCGGGAAGGACCCTGGGCGCAGCAGCCAAACTGCCCTGCGAGGCTCCCACTCCCGCTGTGTGCAGACGCTTGGCACCTGGGCCTCTTGAGAGCTGCGGGCGGCTTCACCGGCCCAGTGGTTTGGGGTGATCCTGCTTTTCCAAAAATTGAAAGCCATGTTTTGTCTTCTTTAGAAAGCACTAAAGCAAAGCTGAACTGCTGAATGGGTGGGCTCCGCACAGACCGCTAATCCCTGGCTCCTCTGAGTCACCGGGTCTTGTGACTGAGTCACCGGGTCTTGTGACTTGCTTTGACCACCGGAGATCTGACCCGTGGGTGGCATAGATTCGGTGGACCTCATCAGAACCAGACACTGGTGTCACGGCTTTGGCCGAGGTCCTGCCAGGAGAGTTGGTCTTTGCTGCCTCCAGACCTGGGGGCACCCTTCCCGTGCTGGGGCTGCCGCTGGAGGTGAGGGAGGGAGGAAGCCGTAGAGCAGCACCTCTGCTCTATCCAGGCAGGAGGCTCCCTGAGACTGCGACTGCCCTCGCCGGCGTTCTCCACCTGTGCCTCAGCCGACTGTGAGTGGGTTCTGCCAGCCGCTCCTCTGGCATCTCCTAAGAGACTTGAGAGACCCTCCAGCCAGGGCCTGGCAGAGAGGCCTCGAGATTCCAGCTTGAGGGCAAACCAGGGTCTCGGGGTCAGTAGGAGACAGACGTGACTAGTACTCTTCCATTTTTCAGTGAAGTGTCACATCAGAAACCAGCTCACATCAAAGGGCGTGTGACAGGACTGAGGCTAGAAAGCTCACTGCCTTAGCCCGGCCATAGCGCCTTCGGAGAGCAGGCGTGTCTGCGCGGGGCACGGTAGTCCTGGATGATGAAGAGGAGCTGTCTGGGAGAGCAGGATGTGGGTGTGCCGGGGAACCAGAGTTCCCACTGTGGGTTCACCTGCCACATGGCAGGGTTTGAACGCAGGTCCACATGGCTCGGAGCTTTCCTCCACGCCACGATGCCTCCCCAGCCATGGGCCCTTTGACATCTGCTGAGGCCTCCATGTCCAGGCACTCCCAGGACACCCCCTTGGGACACCCCCTTGTCACACTCAGCAGCCAGGACTTGAGAGGCCCCTGGGACTTCACGCCTACTCCAGTGTGGTGGAAAGGCGGGCTGGGTGGGGCACGGGCTGCTCTGGAAAACATGGAAACCTGAATTTGAATCCGCTAGTTGCGTGCTGTTTCCCGGCCTCAGCTCAGCAGCTCCCCCGCGGCCGACCCATGGGCGGGACCTGTCACGGGTCCTGGGTTAAGCTGATGTGAAGGTATTAGCTCTCCCCACCCCGCAACAGGCTGTAAGAAATAAACTGATAGGAACAACCTGCTTTACCGACAAGCTGACGCCTCCACTGAGCAGACAGACCCAGGATTGGAGGGTCCCCACAAGACACCGTCAGTTCCGTGTCTGGGTAGAAGCCAAGAAACACCTGCTCACATGGGCTTTCTCAGGCTCTAAAATGACTTGGAGATGCCACGGGGTGGGGGGGCCCATGGCTGTGCCCTGAGGCTGCGTGGGACTAAACGGCACTGAAGGAGCACTGAGGGGCCAGAGGGCAGATGCTGCAACATGTTGCCCTGGCCCCTGTGGCCTGCAGCCACTAGCAACGTCACAGGGCCACCTGTCCCCCGAGTGGTAGGCACGAACAATTAACTGGGTTTGCCAGGTTTCATAAAAGATCAGGGAGAGGCAGCAAGTGAATGGGTTAATTGCCACTGTCCTCCAGGAGAACAAATGGCTGTGGGGTTCAGCCCTTCCCCCTGAGGCCGAGGCGATGCCAGTGTTTCAGCCCGCAGGAGCCGGGCAGCCCTGCGCAGGGCACTTCTCCAGAGGCCAGCATGTTTGAAACAAGTGTCCCCTGCTGTGGCCTCCGGCCGTCTGAACACAGGCTGTGCCAGTCTGTGGCTGAGCCTGGGCCTGGGGCCTGCTGCAGGAGAGGAGGTAGCCAGGCCATCTGAGGGTGACCCCAGCCCGGAGGGCCCCCCACGAAAGGAATAAGCAGCAGTGACCACAGCCTGCACTCGGTTGCCTGCAGGCCTCGCCAGCACCCCGGGGCTGGCCTGGAAGGGCAGCTCCCCGCCTCCCTGCCGGGGCTGAGGGGACAGGAGGACCTCCCCGGCCTGGGGCTCTGGGCCACAGCCAGGGGAGAAGGGCTGGGAATTCTGGCCGGACAAAGGCAAAAAGTGGGGCGAGGGAGGACACAGGAAAGAAATACCAGGGAAGACGGTCAGGTCCCAGCTCAGCTTCCTTTTGAGGATTAAAGGATTTTAAAGCATTTATTTTTATTGGAATTTCAAACCAAAACACTGAAGTAATAGCCTCCATCCTCGGCAAGGTGACCTTCCCTGCAGCATGGAGGCCAGCCATACCCAAGACGGGCCTGACGGAAAACCTGCCCTCGATGGTAGAGGGTCCAGGACGCTGCGGCGTCCCTCCACCTCCATTCAGCCTGCAGCAGCCGGTGGCCAGGCCTGGGGGAGGCCGAGGGGAGGGACCTGTGGTGCAGTGACCTCACCAAGGGGAATTGTGACCCAGAGCAACTGAAAGCAAGGCCAAGGGCTGCTTTCAAGGGACAGTTTGTTTAGGGTTTCAAGTTGTAGGCCAGGCACCTCCTTGTTCTATAGATGGGCCAGCGGAGGACTTGCGTGGGTCATGGGTGGGGGTGAGGAGAGGTACTGGCAGGGAAGGGGGTCTCCTCAGCAAGGCAGTCCCACCCGGCGGGGGGCCACAGTCTGTCCTGAAGGCTCCTTCCAAGCAGAACTCAGGGTGCGCAGGGGCCCCCACACCCCATTCCCCAGAAGAAGAGGGGTGCTGCCTGGCACTTTGTCAGCGGTTGACATTGAAGTGTGGCGGCTCTTTGGTTAGTTGGTGCCTTGGGCTGAGCCACAGTAGGCTCACTCTGTGCAGGGCCCAGCCATGGCAGGCACTCCCTATAGGAGCATGGAGATGGTGGCCACCTGAGAGGTTTGGGGGGCCTGGAGGTTGAAGGGGCTGCCTGGACCGCCCAGGGTCGTTCCCAGCACCCGCGGACAGTGACCTTGGCCTCGCTGCTTGGGCTCTGGAGGTTTACAAGGTGGAAGGGAGGAGAGGCCGGTTGTGACTATTCAGTGGCAGGTTTTATAGATCTCTTCCCACCCTCCCTGCTGTCCGGGAGACTGATCGCCTGATAGGCATTTCTGTTCCAGTCGGATAACCAGACAGTGTGAGAAAGGCCAGCAGCCGAGCCTGGAGTGGAAGGAAGTCACCATAAAGCCACAGATGTCCCAAGACCAACTTGGCACGTGTGCATCCGCGTGCCCCCCCCAACAGCTCCCCATGGGACGCCTAGCCTTAGGGGGTTGATGTCCCCTGGTTCTCACAGATGCAGAAGAGAGGAGAGGCTGAGAGCTTTGGTCACCAGGGTGTGGCCTGAGACAGGAGCGCCTGTTCAAGGCTGTGTGTGTGTGTGTGTGTGCATATGTGCGCGCACACACTTGTGGGCAGGGGCAGTGCAGGGCTAAATGCAGAGAAAGACCTCTGGCCACACAGTTCTGTCGAGTCCCAACAGCTTACAAGGAACCAATCTGGTCCCTACAGTGTTGGCTGAGATAAAATAAGGTCAAGTTTGGCTTCTCAGCCCCAGGACTTGAAGGGAGTGGGCCCAGGGGGAGCTGCTGTAAAGACCAGACCCTCCCACCCCTGCCTCGGCCCACCCAGCGTCTGGCTCCTCCGCCACCCCTACCTAACCCTGGCAGTCGCTGCTGAGTGGGGCCTGGGGCGGGCTTGGGGCTGCTCCCCGGGGAACTGTCCATTCTGAGTCTCCCGCGGGCTCCCCTCCTGGGAGAGGAGTGCCCAGCTCTGGTCCTGCCGGGGGCCGCCTGCCCAGACAGCTCCTCTGTGGCTTCGGCTGGGGCACGGAGGCGACTGGGTGTGCACCCTGCGGTTTCCGTTTTCTTAAGCTTTCTTTGTGCTCCTTCTGCCTGTGATTTCTCTCAGCCCGGGCTTTGTGGAGTCCGTCCGCCGCTTTAAAGCCCAGCCGAGGAGGTGCTTTTGCCAGCAGGGGGTGGGTGGGGTGCTGAAGCTGCCCACAGCCCTGGACTCACTGCCAAGAGTCCCGAGTTCCAGAAAGTTCTTTTCTGCTCTCATAGTCCTCCCTTGTCACACGAGGTCTGGCAGAACAGAAGTGCGTGTCCTGAAGACTGGACTGGATGCTCATGGTGAGCTCTGCAAGGCAGGAGTCAAGGAAGCCCCTCTGGCTAAGACACCACAGTCTTCATCCACGGTGCCCGGGGTTTCCGCATCCTGACCCTATGAGTTAAGTCCCCAGGGACTTCGGCTGCAGTTATGTTTAGGGAGGGAGGCTCAGGAAGGACGTGAATTATGGGCCTAACTCAGAGATGAAGCCGGAGTCCGTTTCAGTGATTGCCGATGCAACGGAACGAGTGTGCGTTTATGTTGGGTTGTAAAGAAAAGACAGATAATTTGCGGGGAAGGAACTGTAGTTGGATGATTGTATGTGCTTTACTAAGTTAAATGCTGTGGAGGAAGCGACTGCAGAAACTTGGTTTTGGCACAGCTGGGGCAGAGGCCTTGCTACAGGAGGAAAGCCGTGATGAGCACAGGGCCCTGCAGGTGGAGGATGGGTCTCTGGAAAGCTGGGTCTTGGCCCATAACCAAGCTTGGGGGCACCCAAGAAGCCCAAGTCATCGGGGTACATGTCAGGGCCCATGCGTCCAGCCGTAGTGTAGCAGGACGAGCCGCAGACAAAACTCCTCAGACACCGGATTAAAGAAGGAAGAGGTTTTTTATTCGGCCGGGAGCGTCGGCAGACTCACGTCTTAAGAGCCGAGCTCCCCGAAAAAGAAAGTGGATTTTTTCTAGAAAATTCTGTCCAATGGTAGAACATAAGTCCTGTGAATAAGAAACAAAAGCACCACCATGCTGACTACGGTGCAGGGATCGCAGATGGCGCTGTCTCCTTTTAAAGCTGCAGGTGGTGCCTGGCCTCCTTCCCTTCAGGGCAGCGTTTAACAGCAGCCCTCTCTTAGGGTAAACAAGAGTCTTCCTTTGCATACTTGATAACGACAACTTATTTTTCTCATAGATCACACATGCAAACAAATATAGGTAATATGTAAACAAAAAGTAAGTTTTCTCTGCCTTTTCACCTCGTCTCTTCCCCAGGTCACTATAATAAAGTTGATGACCGACTGCAACCTGGCACCAGCAAGCATGTGTGCAGGCCTTGCTTTATACACAGAGGGTGGCACAGTGTGCACACGGGTCTAGATTGGCACGTACATGATGCTTGCTTCTCTGTCAATGGCCACATTGCGTGGACACCCTGTAACTCGAGAGGCCGTGACACCCAGCCTTCCGTGGGCTTCGTTCAAGTCCCAGCCCTGCTAGATGGCCTCAGTGTAACCTTGGGCAAGTTATTCGGCCTCTCTGTGTCTGCGTTTCCTCCTCTGTAAACTTCAGCTGACTTTGTTGGGTGAGTGAGCATGACGCGGACAGCAGGCCCAGCCTCGAGGGGAAGAGCGTGCGCTTGCTGGCACGCAGGCTTTTCCTTTCTTTTCTTCTCTCTTCTCTCTCTCTCTCTCTCCTTTCTTGCTCTTCTCCTTTCTCTCCCTTTCCTCCCTCTCCGTTTCCTCTTTCATTTATGTCTTTACAGGAACCTCTGAGTTGCCCAGTTGTTGGCTGTGGCATCCTGCACACACACAGGCGCCGGCTTCTCCGCGGGGAAGCCTTCGATGGATCTCTGCAGTCTGCAGTGGAGGGAGTGGGGTCGGGAGAACTGGGCGTCTGCTTCTTGGAGAAAGCATATACAATCTTTTTCGATCTTAGTGCTTTTATTCCAGCAGAATACACATAAGATTGACCAGTATAACCACGTGTGAGGACCCAGCTCAGCAGCCTCGGTGTCTTCATTGCTGTGCAGCTCACCACCGTCCGCGGCAGCGCTCCATCTTCCCCAGTGAAACGGGGCCCGTTCAACACTCGCCCCCCCAGGTCCCTGGGGGCAGCATACGGCTTCCTGTCTGTGAGGTTTGCCTGGGTAAGGGAGCTAACATGAGAGGAGTCATAAAATCTTTGTCCTTCTATGTCTGGCCGATTTCATTTAACATGAAGTCTTCCAGGTTCCTCCATGCTGTGGCATGCTCAGGATCTCTGCCTCTTTTTTTTTTTTTTGAAACGGGGTCTCGCTCTGTTGCCCAAGCTGGAGTGCAGTGGTGCGATCTCGGCTCACTTCAGCCTCCACCTCCCGGGTTCAAGCAATTCTCCTGCCTCAGCCTCCCGAGTAGCTGGGACTACAAGTGTGCACCACCATGCCCAGCTAATTTTCGTATTTTCAGTAGAGATGGGGTTTTACCATATTGGCCAGGCTGGTCTTGAACTCCTGATCTTGTGATCCGCCTGCCTGGGCCTCCAAAAGTGCAGGATCTCTGCCTTCTAAGGCTGAAGACCATCCTGCCGTGCACGCAGACCGCGTTTCCTTTCTGCACTGGCTGGGCTGCTGGCGGATGCAGCTATCTCTGCCTCTTGGCTGTCGAGGAGAGCACTGCTGGGAACATGGCGTCCAGGATTTCCTCAGCCGTTACTTTACATTCTTTGGGGTAAACATCTAGAGGCAGAATGGATAGATCAGAGTTCTAGGCTACCATACTGTCTCCAGGGTGAATTTTTTACTTTGATTTTTTTTCACCCTATCTTATGGTTCTGATCAATTTGGATATTTGACAAGCTGCCCTCCGAAAAGGTGGTACCAGTTTCCCGTCCCTTCCTCTGCCTGTTCTGCACTCTGTGACCAGCACGGGGAGCATCAGCCTTGAGTGTTTCCAGGCTGCTGTGGAGATGGTCAGGAGCACCTGGGCTTCTGCCGCGCCGTGGAAAGGTCCCTGCCGTCCTGTTCACTGTGGCGCGTGTCCCTGCCCGTGCGTCTCGAGCTGGCAGCCGTTTCCTTACTGATGTGTAGAAGAGCTCTAGAAGTTAGGAAATTCGCTCTCTGTGTGCTGCAAATACTTCTTCCCTCAGTTTACCACGTGTATTCAGATACTTTGTTTAGTTGCTTTTAATTTCTGTATGGCCAGTTTTATCAGCCTTTTCTCCTGTGGTTTCTTGCTTTTGCGTTGGGCATGGAAAGGGCTCCCCTGTGGCAGACACAGCCAAGGGAGATGCGTGGGGGTCCCCGTGGCCTGGCCTGAAAGGAGGCGTGGAAGTCCACAGGGATGCGCCGGAGCCTTGGGTCCTGCCTCCACCTCGGCGAGCAGCATCCTCTCCACTCCCCTTCCTCCCTCCACAGGGCTGGGGGGTCTGCCCTGAAGCAGTGACCTGTGGGCAGGGGTGTGGGTGTGCTGGGAGGGCGAGGCTGGGGCTGGACAGGGTGTGACCATCTGCAAACCACTGAGGAACAAGAAGTTCTAAATGAAAGATCAGAAAACACTTTCTGCATTTTGGGAGGAGGGAAGCTTCAATTTTATAAGCTAAATCCTTATTTATCTAAGGAATACAGCATCTCGACCCAGAGTGGCTGCAGCCTCCCTGCCTCTCCCACGCAGGGGAACTGCTAGAGGCTTCTCAGAACACACAGATCCCGGAACGAGCCGTGCTCCAGGTGCCGAAGCTGGAGAGAGGCAGAGGGCTGGGGAGCTTATCTGTCACAGTTCTACTCCCGATACCATCTTTTCCCCATTGATGGCAATGTCTTCATCTTATATGAAATTCTGTACATGTACATGTGATTTACTAGGCGGGAGATGATGTCTGAAACCTAGGCAATGAGTAGCGGGGAGTGACAGAGGGCCAGCTTCCCGGCTCCCCAACGGGCTGGATGGGGAGGTGGGAGAAGGGGAGGGGTCGAGTAGCTTCAGAACTCGCCCTGAGTCCCTGGCAGGATGGAGTGGCCATCGGCAACATGGGGAGCCAGTGGGTACGGGACATGGGTGGGGCAGGTGGGCCCGCCTGGGGTGTGGTAAGCAGAGGCGTCCTCACACCACCAGTGGGGATGCGCGGCAGGCAGTGGGCTCTCCGGGCCGGCGGTCCAGTGGCAGGTGTGGCTCCTCTGCCCAGAGTTGCCACGTGAGGCCGTGGGCAGGACAGGGTCCAGCCTCTGGGTAGAGTCTGGGGGCGCCCACCAGGAGGGGGACAGGAGAAGAGGAGGAACGTGAGCTGGGAGGAGGTCGGCCCAGGAGGCCTGAGAGCTGGTCGCTGGCTGCAGCCGTGGAGGCCCTTTCAGTCCCACCCATGTTTCCCTTCACGAGAAGCTCACACCGATTGTGTGTCAGTGCGCGGTACGCTTCATGACGCTTCACTTTCGGAGCTTGCCTGGTTGTTCATGAGTGTTTACTGTCCATTTGAACGTTGGAATCAGGTTGTCTGTTCTCTAATTCTGTCTACAACCGTTAGTGTCTGTGTCCAGGATGTCGTTCCAGAGGGAGCAGCCAGCAGTTACAGCAGTGCCCTTGGTTGGAAGGGGACTGGGCAATGTCTGGAGAAAGTTTTGTCCCCACTGCTGGAAGGGGTGCACTGGCACCTAGTGGTGGAGGCCAGGATGCTGCCAACACCTTGCAGTGCACAGGACACCCCCCCAACAGGGAGGCATCTGGTCCCAAGTGTTCATGGTGCTGTATTTGAGAAACCCAGATTTAGGTGCCTACAAAACGTCTTTCTGAAAAGGCTCGTCTCTGCCTGTTCTGTTGCTGGCTGCTGGGCTGTTTCATGGGACGCGACCCTCTAAAATGCTCTTGCATAGGCTACAGTATAGATGCTGTATGCAACTGGAGACGTTTTTATTGTCTCCATCTGCCCAGTGTCCGGCCCCTTCCTGCAGTTGGGTGGTGCCTATGGTGGTATCCAAGGTACCCAAGAACGTTACAGAAGCTGAAGCCAGATGCTTTCCCAGCATCCCTGGCAGGCCTCTGACCCAGGCTCCTCCATCTGATGCACCTGGGCGGGAGCGTGGAAAGGAGTGGGCACGAGGGCCTTTCTCCTGGCTGGAGTGGGGTCCGGAAGGGCTGGGCAGCAGGACTGGCCTTGCCAGAGCATCTGAAGCAAGGCTGGGACTGCTGCTGGCTGGCTCACACCAGGCCTCGCCGGCCCAACATCTTTTTCATCCGTTCCCTTTACTTTCAGCGTTCAGTGCACATTTCTGTTGCTTGCCACCAAAAGTCCTGGGTGTACAAATTCCCTGCCGAGAACAGCAAGTGCGGTAAGACACCATGACGGGAGCAGGGGGGAAGGCCTCTGCTGTGAGCTCTCTGTTATCAGTTTGGGCTTGAGGGTGTGATTTGGACCCATGGTATAAAAAAATGGTGGAACTGGATTTTAGGAGGCGGCTTGAAGACACATTATACACTTACTGTAGCTTAATTTTCGTGTTTTGGTTGTAAAATGGCTTAGTGATGATTAATGACTTAGGACTTTTGGACAAAATTCCCAACGTCTGGCAGAGGGAAGAACTTTAGCACCAGGCCCGGGGCTGGGGGAGGTGGTCCTGGGCTGGAAAGAGGAAGAAAAAGAGGGGAGAAGCTTGGAAAGCAAAACAATTTTGGATTCCTTGTTGAATAAGGAGAACATTCCTCACATTTGCTGCCACCGTGCAAATCCTCCAGCGCGTCTGCCGTCCTCTGGGCAGTGTACGGCCAGGCTCGGTTTTGACTTTCCTGTGTTTCGGGTGGATTCACTCTGCCAGGCTTACCAAGGTCCCTTCTTCTCCAGCTTCCCTGTCAAGGCCCTGTTCAAAACTTCTCCACTTCAACGGAAAACTCACTCGGCTTCCTCCCATCCCCTGGGCTAGCTCCCATTTCCATCCCAGTACCTTGTCCCACCAGTTAAGACACTGGGCAGGACAGGGTGAAGGACGAACCACAAAACCCGCCAACCATGGCTGCTCCAGCGAGAGGCTCCTCAGGGGGCCCTAGCATTTCCTGTCGGCTCCCTCAGGCGCCCTCCTGACCCCGGGAGGGGCCCCCGTGTCCCACGTCCGGAAGCACAGGGAGCGCCGGAAACCCCACTGGAGCAGGGGTCCTGGTGGTGGCCACAGGGCTGCTCGCCTTGGCCATGTCACTTATGCCTCCAAGAGGGACCTGTGGGTCTGGAGGGCAAGGGGACAGCAGCCTGTGAACCAACAGACTGAGCAAGAGTGGGTGGGCTGTGCTGGCGGGACGAGGCCTTCAGCCTCAGGGATCGGGGAAGGGACAGGACAATTCAAGTGAGGCTTATGGTCAAGCCTGGCTTAGAGAGGAAACATATGAAGCGCAAGTAACCTGATTTCAGCAGGCCCTGCCGGATGCCTACCCTCGTCCTCCCTCTTCCTCCGTGGTGACAGGCCCCTTAGTTTTTAGGTATTTGGTAGCAATGTTTCCAGGCCAGAGGCTAAGCCATCCTCGGTCTTCTCCGGGCACATCTAGGTTTTGCGAGGCCTGAAGGTTCCACTGTTTGGGGCCATCGGAGGAGCTTTCTCCTGAGAGAGAGATTGTTAATATTTAATGGACACAACATTAGCTGCAAATTGAAGTTTTATTTAGAATGAAAAAATAGCCAAGTTACAGATTTTAAAGAGCTTACAAATTCCACAGATGTCCTGGAGCCCAGGTGAGTAACAGCCTGGTTGGAGGGGTTCTCACTGAGGGTAGTGGTTTTACCAACATGCTTTATCAAAACTATCAGGGAGAGTCTAGGAAAGGTGAGATTCTGGGCCCCGTCGCGCCTCTGCAGACCTCGATCAGTTCCTTCCACGGTGGCTCCAGGCCTTGGCATCCCTGCCTCCCCACGGCTGCCCGTGTCCAGGCCCCGCCAGCAATGTCAAGGCCCCCTCAGCCGCGCCGTGCCCAGCATCTCGGACGCCGTTCCTTCCCAGTGGCACCTGCCCAGACTTGGCCGAAAATCGAAGGCGACAGGAGGAGGAGGTGGGCTTAGGAGCGAAGCCTCGGCCCTCACCTGCCCACACCTGCCCGGCTGCCACCTGTCCCAGAGGTGGCGGGAACAGCCGAGGGGTGGCTCCCCTGGCTCCCCACCTTTGAGCGTCTCTCAGGCCGGGAAAGGGCAAAGGGCCACATGAAGCCAGCAGGCACTTTGGTGCCACAGCCCCAGCGGGACAGTCCTATCCGGGAACCCCCGGCTGCCCGGAAAGCGCTACCCGCAAGGCCGCCTCCACCGTGCCCACGAGAGGACTCGGCAGCTGTGAAGGAACTGGGAGATTCTACAGACAGGCCGGGGTCAGGGCTTCCAGGCCAGGAAGGAGGCTTCCAGACGCCTGGCGCCACGAGTCCCAGGTGGAGAAGACGGAAGGGGCATGGTCAGAGGCCTGGCAGGGGAGGAGGGAAAGGCCAACCCCGTAAACAGGGACAGGGCGAGGACTGTCCCAGGAAGCCCCCAGACAACAGACGGCCTGGTCCCCGTGACCCCTCTCTCTAGGGGTTCCCTGCTGCCACCATGTCCACAGTGGCGTCAGAGCTTCCATGGCCAGCCACAAGTTCTGGCTCCAAGTCAGAACAGGAGAGAGTCCCTCAACTCCAGTGAAGCATGCAGCTCCTTTTTCAACCCCAACACCTCTGACGAAGTGTGTCTGTTACATGAGGGTAAGGGCCGTGATGGCACAGAGCGTGTTACATGAAAGCAATGATCATGAAGGCAGCTGCCACCGAAACATTTTACCAGCACACCCTTCTGACTGCAGCATTTCTCAGAAGAAAAGCTCGGGTGAAAAGTTCCTGGAATTTTCCAGATCTTCAGGTGGCTCTATTAGCATTGCCACATACCGAGAAAAGGAATTTCCCTAAAGGTTAACCTCTAATCCAGCGAAACTCTGCTCGTGCCTCAAAACGGAGCCAAGACTCAGCCTAATACACATAAATCAAAGTGGACAAAAGCAAGTCTTGACTCACTTGACAAACAGAACAGGCACAAAAGAACGTACAATCAATACAATTCCAGAACGTCTCTGAAAGGAAAAAGCATCCTCTACCGACATGAAATAAACGGTAACCTTGAGATGACACCAACGCCTTTTTTTTTTTTTAAGACAGGGTCTCACTCTGGTGCCCAAGCTGGAGTGCAATGGTGTGATCTCGGCTCACTGCAACTCCTGCCTCCCAGGTTCAAGGGATCCTCATGCCTCAGCCTCCCGAATAGCTGGGATATAGGCGCCCACCACTGCACCCCAATAATTTTTGTATTTTTAGTAGAGAGGGAGTTTCGCCACGTTGGCCAGGCCGTTCTGGAGCTCCTGGGCTGAAGTGATCCCCCTGCCTCAGCCTCCCAAAGTGCTGGGATCACAGGTGTGAGCTACTGCGCCCAGCCAGGTCAATTCTTTATCAGGAATTTCCAATTCCCATCTCCGTTTAACAAGAGAACTAACTGATATGAATCCTGCCTTTGAATGTTTCTGAACACGTCCTCCACCTTCACCTGCCGGCTCCCCTCACGTCCCAGGAGCTCTCTGGTGGCAGTCAGCGTTTAGCAAATAGAGTGGAAAGCATGTGCAGGAGACCCAGGCTTGGGTGAGCTCTGTCTGCTCCTGTGGTCTATCAGGCAGGTCCAGGGAGACACAAGGGAAGCCTGAGGGACCCTGACTCCCCTTGGAGAATTTCTCCATACAGCAAGACAGCGTGGCTTTATCTCAGATCCCTGACTCCTGAAAAGAGTCTAAAAAGAGCTGAGTTCTCTCTCAATTCTTCAATGGTTCATCACCAAATTCTTGGTTCTAAGGTTCTGAATCTTTAAATAATAGATGTGCATCTAGACTTGGGTAAAAACTAGAAACCTGTTCTCCCACCCAAGCCTTTGCTTTAGTAATTCTCCAGCTGACGGTCTGGCCGGGTGGACACCAGGAGTGCTGAAGGCTCACTCAAGTCATTGGTGAATATGTCCGACTGAGTCTGGGCTGAGGGACCTGGCTCTGCATTTTGTAAAACAGATACTAGCAGATCTTCCCAAGACGTGTATGGCTCATTCTCACAGCCCAAAGAGGGCACTTACTCCACAAACGCATGGCCACAGGTCATCATCTGTCCTGTGACCCTGGCGAGCCTGATCCCTCATGCCGGGCACCCACACGGCCTGCGTGCCTTCTAGACTTGAGTTCGCAGCTCTTTAAGGAGCTCTCGGGCCAGTTTTTCTGATCTAGGGCTTTCAATGCCAAGACGATCCCATCTGTACAAGGTCTGGTCAAGAAAGCCAATGATCTCGTAAGTTATCTCAGCAGTGTGCGCCATCTGCAATCAGGACAGAAGAGAAGGCAAATTAAAACACTTTCCAGTTTGTCCCTTTGTCCAGGGATGGACCATAGCCACCCAGTCCCTGAGAGACGCCCTATCCAGCATTTCCATCAGTTCCAAAGTAAAGCACGGGGAGCTCTTGTTTTCAAGGTGATTGGCACAGCAAGTCTGTCTCCAAGGCTGGCTACACAGTGTGCGGCGCCGCTTCCTAACGAGCCTCCTTGCATTGAGCTCAGCTGCCAACAGCGTTAGACTCATAAAGGCCACAGACAAGAGCTGCAATCAGAAGTGCTTCTCAGAATGCCAGTCACAGGTTGTGGGACGGTGGGCTGTGGGGAACAGAGGCACATGAGCATGCTGTGGCTTGACTTTCTGCACAAGGCTCACATGAATGTGAGAGTTGGGAAATGCCACCTGGTTCCACACAAACAGCCCAGGAATCTGGCAGCCCTGGGCTAGCAACCAGACCGACTTGCTTTTAATAGGCCTCTAAGGTTTTAACACCTGATTCTTGCGGGAGAGCAGGAGACACAGCCTCAAGGCGTTTGTACTTGTTAATGCCTGTATTTTCTACAGACTTCGGTTAAGAAAAAAGGGAAGGGTAAGGATCTTACAATTTAGCTGTGTGGGGAATTTATGGTTTTTAAAGCACAGCAGTATTAAGAAAGCTTAAGTTTTTGAAAGAGTAACCGATATATTCATTTAGTGTGTGTCAGTTTGTACAGAACCTGCAAATGTTTAGCCAGAGCAGCCCAAGGTCAGCTTCCTCTGGAAGGGTTGGGACGTTCTGGGAGGGTGAACAACTGCCTTGGTTTTCCCAGGACTATTCTGGTTTTACTGCCTCAGGTCTGACAGCCCAGGACACCCTTCAGAACTGGGCTTCCACCTCCTGACCACCAGTAAAGGGAGCCTCTTGTCGCATGCACACTGTGTGAATGGCAGCATGGGGACGCAGAGCTAAGAGTAAACGACGTGGGGCAGACGGTGACGGTTGCTCTCCTCGGCCCCCGCTGGTAGCACCCAGGGCCTGCAGCCCGCCCGCCAGGGCCAGTGCAGCCAGCACGGGGCTCCAGCTGTGGCCCCAGCGTGTGCCAGTGTGTCCCTGGGTGTATCACCATCACTTGGATTTTACTCAGAAATGACAGGCACATAATGCTGATGGCCTTCGGCAGATGCAGCCCATCCTTCATCAAGGAAACACTGTGCGCCTGCTGTGGACCCCTTTCAGAGTTAACATACCACCCAGACCCTGAGTGGGAGAACTGCCCATGGTGATGGACTCGGCCATGTCTGAAGAAAGACCGAGTTGTCATTACAAATCCAACCTGGCATCTTCCTTACATGCCAGCACTCCTGGGTGAGCCCCTTCCCAGTTCTCTAGTCACCTGCAAAAATTCGCAGCCCTGCAGCCACCTGGAAACCTGCCTCCCTGCTGGCCTTGGCTGGTGCACCAAGAGTCGGTTCAGTTCATGTTGAGTTTAATGACTACAGAATTAACTCTGCATCTCGGAGCCTTGCTAACTTCTGCTGCTGTTGCTGTGGCCGAGCAGCAGGAGGCAGGAGAGAGAGAAGCGTGAATCCAGGCCAGGACAGGAGGTAGAGCCCCAGGGCTGGACTCCACGCGGTCCTCTGCTCTATGCTGGCCTCCTGCAGGCATAGGTGAGGGAGCGAGTGGATGGCTGGGGCAAGCCAGAGGAGTGCCCGGCAAGAGGCCAGGAGCCAGAGAGGCAGGAGAACCGCAGGGACACTGGGCAGGGCCTCGTGGATGGAGTTCTGGGCAAAATCGGAGGGCTGAGGTCAGAGAAGATTCCGGGACAGCCAGGGAGCGGACCTCCAGGTGCCTGGAGAAGAGCCCACTGTGCAGAGCTCACAACAGAGGCCACGCAGGAGGCAGGCTGTGAGCAGATGGGGCTGCAGGACCTGTGTGTCCTTTAGGTCAGATGGAGCCATTTGTTCAAGCCATCTCCAAGAGGGTGCAAGGGCTCTAAAGAGAGACAGCGGCCTTTGCCTCAGGCTGCCTCATCCCGCCTTGAGCTGGCACTGCTCTCCAAATCTGGATGCCAAGACAGAGGGCAGAGCCTGGGACCAGCTGGGAGGTGGCTGCGCTCGGGCTAGGTCCTGAGGGTAGAGAGACCCAAGCTGCAGGAGGGAAAGGCCGTCCCACCAAAGCCACCATCTGGCCACCACCTGCTCGTGGGCCAAGCAGACTTGGCCCTTTCCAGGGTGCTGTAGGCAGAGGGACTGACAACGGCCAGGAGAGGCGGGGGCAGTGGGAGGGACTGTTCCCTGGAGACCCTCCCTGCCAGCGGCCACCGCAGCGAAGGCTTCTCATTAGGAAGACTGATGTGTTAATAAGACGGGTTTTAAAATGTCCGAAAGAATAGCACGCAGGAGGCGCTTTCACCACGGCGGGCGCCCAGATGGCCAGCACCCACCGGACGGAGCCAGTGCACAAGCGCCACACTGGCGTCTGCTCAGGGAATGAGTTGCTGCTGTGCGTGTCTTCTCTGCAGCGGAACTGATGTGGGGGGGTGGGGGGGTGTGTGATGACAGCACCGGGGCCCTCCGCACTCCTGTGGGTTCCCGTGTGGATCAGTAGGCGGGACTGAACCACGTGTCAGGATGGGCTGCCCAGCACAGGGGGCAGGCCGAGCCTCGCAGCAGCCAGCTTCTTACTCCCAGCAGTGTCTCTGGGGCCAGTCTTGAGGGCAATCTGCTTTGAACGTGGACTGAAAGTTTCCTCAGAGTAGATGGAAACGTAGTGTCAGGCTAACTGAAGCAGAGACCTGGGTGTCTTTGGGGTGCTCTCTCTGGGTGATTTTCTCTCACCCTGTGGGCAGGGCTGGAGCCACCAAACTCCCACGCTAACCCCCACTGCCAGGCCCACGCCATGGGCAGCTTCTCCACTCACACAGGCCACAGGGTGGGGGAGGAAGTGCCTGAGCTTGGAACAGTCCTTGCCACAGGGCAGGGCTGACCATCTCCACTGCCCCTCCCCCAGTCCCCCATAAGCACCTTCCCACTGTTTCTGCAAGTTCGACTCTTTAGATCCCACCCATAGCTGAGGGCGCCATTTGTCTCTTGGGTCTACCTTATTTTGCTCAGCATAAAGCCCGCTAGGTTGGGCTGCATTGTTGCAGGTGTGCATTTTATAAGAGTACACAAGAGATTCTCAAAAGCATTCTCACTGTGCTGGGCCAGGCCCGAAGAGGTGGCACCTAGCATGTGGCAGCCAGTCGTCTTCAGCCTTGAGCTGCCTCAGGCTCTCGGATCCATCTCAGCTGAGACATCAGAACCTGGGAGGCACAGCCTGGGCCCGCTCCACAGGACTGTCCTACCAGGATGGAGACAAACTCCTGGCCCTGGTTCTTGGTAGGTAGGTCATTTGTTATGGGGACTTTCTGCGCCTGGACACTCACATTCCAGTCGGGCCCGGCCTGGACGGGAGCAGGAGGGGCCTCTGGGGACTGGGAATATTCCTCTCTTGAGTTGGTTGCTGGCTGCACAGGTGTTGTTGGTTTGTGAAACTCATCAAGCTGTGTATCTTCTGTATGTATACGTCAACAGAAGTACAAATAAAATAAAAAATAAAACAAAACTCCCAGAGCCAGCATGCTAGTGCTTTTTCTGAGACGAGTATGTTTTTAAATTGTGGTAAAATAGAACATTTTACTTTTGTAATTCGGTGGCATGCACTGTGTTTACAGTGTCGCATGGCCATCAGCACCGGCCGTCTCCGCCCCTTTCCATCATCCCCACACTGACTCCCCACCCTCCGCCCTGGGAACTCTGTGGTACTTCCTCTTCCTGGACTTGACTCTTCCAGGTGCCTCACCTAAGTGGACTCATACAATATCCTCGTCTCTGGCTTATTTAAATAGCACAGTGTCTTCAAGGTTCCTCCAGGTTGCAGCACTATCAGACCCTCCGTCCATTTTCAGGCTGAAGAGTACTCTCCTATGGGCACAGACCGCACGGTGCACTGCTTGTCTACGGGCATTTGGGCCATCTCTGCCTGCTGGCTGCTGATAGTGCCGCCCTGAGCACGGGGCCAGAGGGCCGTCCAGCCCCTGCTTTCGGCTCTTGGGTATAGATCTAGGAGAACCACCTAGATCTATGGTAATTCTGAGTTTGGCTGTTTGAGGAGCCACGCCATTCTTCTCCACAGTAGCTGCACGATGTTAACATCCCCACCCGGAAGCGTATGAGTATTCTGGTTCCTGTGCACCCTGAGGGGCGTTTCTTTTCTCTCTTGCTGACAGCCATCCTGACGCATCTCACTGCACTTCGCCTCTCCCTGACCACTCATGCCCTTTCTGTGAGCATCTTGCCACATGCCTACTGGCCATTGGTGCGTCTTCTTTGGAGAAGTGTCTGTTCAAGTCCTTCACCCGTTTCTGAACTGGCCATTGGTGCGTCTTCTTTGGAGAAATGTCTGTTCAAGTCCTTCGCCCGTTTTTGAACCAGGTTATCTTTTTGTTGTTGAGTCACAAGAATTATTTATGTATTCTGAATACTAAACTCTAATCACATATATTCTTTCCAAATATTTTTCTCCCATTCTATGAACTGTGTTTTCACTTTCTTTATAGTATCCTTTGATGCACAAAAGCTTTTAATTTTCATCAAGTCCAATTTATCTATTCTTTTTTTCATTGCTATGTCTTCGGTATCATATCCAAGAAATCACTGCCAAATCTAATGTCACGAAGAGGGCTCACTTTTGACTTGGACCATTCTTTACCCCTCAAGTCAAGTGGGCTTCAGGAAGGATTTCTTTATAATAAACCATTTTTTAAAAATTAACACAATTCTTTGCCCTGTTGCAGTGAATAGCATTGTGGTTGCTTTGTGAGCACATTCTCATTGTGGCATTTCTTTCCATGAGGAGGAGGAGAGCAGCACACTGCGATGGAAAGCAATATACATGGGGGGACAGGAGACCTGGTTTCTACTGCAGGCTCTGGCAGCAAACCATGGGCCCAGGAGATGGCATCTCCCTTCTCTGAGCCTCTGTTTTCTCGTCTATGACACAAAGGTGCTGGAGGGGGCAGGCTGTGGGGGCCATCCCAGCTGTCAACCTCCTTGACCATCTGTCTGTGTTGGGCAGCATCAGAGGCTACACCCTCAGACAGGGAACCCACCTCTTAGCTGGAGCAGAAACGAGTACTAGGAGGCTGGACCCCAGGGAGACTTACCAGGGCGATGGCATCGTGGGCGATCGTGTGGCCTCCAGGAGCCCAGAGCACGAAGTGGAGGAGCAGACGCCTGACCAGCTGTTGTGCAGGAGCTCTGGGGTCTGTTTCTGTGCCCTGTCCTGCTGCTGTCTGCAGGTCCCGGGCTGAGAGGCTGCTGCTTCCGGACATCGCCAGGAGGTGGCCCAGCACGGCCTTCACCTGGACCTGGGCAGAGCATTGCACAGGGGAGAGGTTAGGAAGAGGCAGGACAGACATGCTTCTAGGATTTATTTATTTGCTTTGAAGCAACTCCCAGAAAGGGGCAAGGAGGGGCCCCCGAGAGAGGGAGCTTCGCAGCGGCCGAGTTTACACTTAACACCACACAAACCCAAAGGGGCAGAATGGACATTTCTTGACTTTCTTTCCTCTTGCTCACCAAGCAGTCAGGGCACCGTGCCAGGAACTGACCTTTTTTTGTATAAAAGGAAACAGAAAAGAAGTCCTCAACGGAATGTAGTCAGATTTTTATATTGTGGGGAAAAAGAACAAAAGCCTCCTTGAAGACTCCCTATCACAGCCACAAATCAATTAAAGCCCCATGCAGTCAGACCTCCGCCGAGCCAGCGTTCCCATACGAATGCAGGCTTGCTTTTGCTTCTTGCTATATTGGGGATCCGGGCGGGGGGCGGGGGGCACACACAGGCAGGCACGTGCACACAGGCACGGCCATACACATGCATGCACACACAAGAACGCATTTGTTTTAGATGCTGGAACAATCTGTTCGTACCTGTTTAATGCTTAAGCAGAGGTCACAAGTCTGTGGAACCCACATAATAATGGTAATTATAAGTCTGCAGGTTGTTCTTGCATTAAAAAAACTTACTCCATGCTGAGATGTTTCTGCTTGCCACAAGAATGGTACACCCAGTCGTGACTTGGAAAACAAAGCAAAAACTGAAAGCCCAGAGCTCCAAACGCCACATGGAACTCATGAACAGCTATGTTCCATCACTTCTGAAAGAATACTTAGGCCTACTCTGAGAATTCCCATGACCGATTTTATGGATTTTGTGTGAGGCGTTTTTTTTCCCTGGAAGTCAAGGCCTCATTCAATGAGGTCTGTCATAAACTCCAGTACACTGGGCATGTTGTGCGAGCTCCTCTGACACAATACGAGACCGTGAGAAACTGCACCATCGGGCTCTTCCACGGGGAGCGGCCGCGCTCCCCACCTCGCCCCCCGCCAGCCCAGTCGGCCAGGGTCTGATGGTGTCTACGCAAGCCCAGGGCCGTTCTGCCATCTAACTGGGTCTGCAGAAAGGCCGGGGTTGAGGAGGCTGTGCCTTTGTATCTTTTTTCTCTTGACCCACAATTGACTTTCCACCCTTGTCCAATAATCCCTAAGACGGGGTCTTCTTCCTGTCTGTCTGTCCCAGACTGTCCTTCCCTGCAGAGTCCTCCGTGCCCATGGGCTTCCACTTGAACACCAGCAACTTTACACACGTCCGAAGTTTTTCAGGAGAAAGACAGAAGCTTTCTTTTCTTTTAAAGTATTTTCTATCCTGTATTATAAAAGCTTATATATGCTTACTATGGAAAATTTGTAAAGAGAAAAGAAAACCATTAAAATGATCTACAACTCTATCATCCAAAAAGACTCACTGTTAATAATTCAGTTTATATACTTGTCTTTTTTCTATGCACTGAGACCATACCATTCACTACACATAATGCTTTGTATCTTTCATTTTTCTCTCCATAATGTACTATAAGCAGTTCAGTTCACTAAATCTATAAAACATGTTCTTCAAGACCTTTTTTTTTTCCCCCGAGACACAGCCTTGCCCTGTCACCCAGGCTGGAATGCAGTGGTGCAGTTTCTGCTCACTGCAACCTCCACCTCCTGGGCTCAAGCGATCCTTCCACCTCAGCCTCCTGAGTAGGTGGGACTACATGCACACACTACCACACCTGGCTAATTTCTTTATTTTTTGTAGAGACAGGGGTCTGTTTGCCCAGGCTAGTCTCAAACTCATGGATTCAAGTGATCCAGCTGCCTCGGCCTCCCAAAGTGCTGGGATTACAGGCGTGAACCACCGCACCCGGCCAAGAGCATGATTTTGCATGGTGTATAACAGAATGCTATTCCACAGTTAGCATATACCACAATTTATTTGGCCAGTAGCCTTATTATTGAAGTTTAGGCCACTTCCCATTGTGTTTATGAATGGTGCTGTGCTGCATATTCTCATGCATAAGCCTTTGCATGGATCTCTGTTCCCTGGGGAATTCCTAGCAGTGGAACCACAGGGTTAAAGGGTATGAACCTTGCCTGATTCTTTTTATGTTTTTCCTTTTTTTCTCTTGTCATCATCGTGCCTTGCCTGATTCTTAAGGGCATCTAAACATATTTTGTTTATTTTGTTGTGATCCAATTCAGTTGGCAAAAGGAGATGAACGCTGGCTGCTGGTGGAGAGGGTGGCTTGGCCATGAGTGGGACAGGCCTTCTCATAGGCAGGACACATCCCGGGTGGGAACACACTTGCTCTTTGCACCCATGTTCTTTACCTCAAGGACGGCCACAGAGGCAGCGACGCCAGGCCCAGCGCATGATGCGGGGACACGCGACCAGCTGATTTAATTGTGCCTTTTTAAGTAAGGCAAATGCACAGATACTGCTCATTTCAATCCAATCGTATAAGAATCATGCTAGTAACACAGTTCACAGTGTGTCTCTCAAGCCCCCCAACAGACCGTCAAGGGATTAAAGCCCATAAAACCCAGGAAAACAAGAGGTACGTATCGTTCATGAAACTAAAATCCCCTTCCCAGGATGCCACATACACCAAGGCCTCAGCAGGCACCAGCGAGGAAGGGGCTCTGGAGTCACCAACATGAGCACTGGACTGGACTGCCAGGCAGATGGCACCTGTGACAGACGGCGGGGAGGGAAGCAGATGCCCGCCACGCCCCACTCAGTGAGCCAGTCCGCTCTCATCCAAAACCCTAGGTGTCCCCTGAGGGAGAACTACGCAAAGGTTTTGTTATTTTTTCTTAAAAAAGGACCAAGTTAGCTCATAGAAGATGTGCCAATGTAGAACTTCCTAGAAATTAAGTGTTATTGAATAATTTATTTCTTTTTACTTCAAAAGTGACTCTCTGTCAGTACCCTTTTGACTGTGATGGAATTGAACACATATCTACCAACTTAGCTTATACAGAATCAAGTAAGACAGAATATAAAAGGGCTTTAGAAACCATGTGTGTTGGCCGGGCGCGGTGGCTCAAGCCTGTAATCCCAGCACTTTGGGAGGCCGAGACGGGCGGATCACGAGGTCAGGAGATCGAGACCATCCTGGCTAACACAGTGAAACCCCGTCTCTACTAAAATACAAAACTAGCCGGGTGAGGTGGCGGGCGCCTGTAGTCCCAGCTACTCGGGAGGCTGAGGCGGGAGAATGGCGCAAACCTGGGAGGCGGAGCTTGCAGTGAGCTGAGATCGGGCCACTGCACTCCAGTCCGGGCGACAGAGCGAGACTCCGCCTCAAAAAAAAAAAAAAAAAAAAAGAAAACCATGTGTGCCCTGTACATCTTATTACTATTAAAAACATCAACCAGGATTTTCCTTAATTAGTTTAATGTGCTCTTTTAAAGGGGAAGAAATAAAAGCTTTCTTTTAATCAGACAGCAATCCTCAAATACATATGTGGGTTACGATAATTTCTTCACAAAGCTTTATTTCTGATCTAAAATAAACTATCACCAAATTTCTTTTAAAATGTAAAACTATTTTCTTTCCTATGCCATGCAAGCCTTTAAACAAATAAAATACGCAGACATCTTTATTAGTCCCTGTGTTTTCAGACAACAGAAAACGCCAAAGCCAAGAGGAGCGCCATATAAAATGAGCCCGTCCTCTTCAGCTACTAGGATCGGCAGAGAGCACTGGCCGGGGAAGTTTTCAGAACCAAGGAAATAAATGCTTGCAAGGAAGGTGCCAGTGCCTTTAATCAAAGCATTGCTTCCTGTAATTATTATATTCCACATAAAATAACAACTGTCTTTGCCACAGACTGTTACCCAGTCCCATACTTAGCTGCTGTTATTTAGGAAATGACCAACTCCTTTTTCAGAAGCAAAGTGGTTAATATCCTGTGATTACTTTAGTAAGAGATGTAAACAAAGCCAGTAATGTGAGGATCTGTTGACTGATCCAAGAAAGCAGACAGTCAAGATGGAAGCAAGCCCCGGCCGGGTTGCTGGGGAGCGAGACAGGGCCCCGGCTGTGGCCAGGCTATGCTGCCAGCGCACCCCTCAGAACAGCCTCTGCAGGGCACGCCCTGGAGGATGCGACCCTGGGGCAGATACTGCAGCTGAGCGATCACAGATCAAACGACCTCGGGGAGGAAGAGTCTTCGTTTGCGGGACAATGGGCTACATGTGGTGTCCCGTCTCTGGCCACCTCGGTGGGGGCAGGTGAATGCCTCTGACCACAAGGCTGGAAGTCACCACGCCTGCAGGGTGCCACGACACACCATCTGTTGGCAGAGCTCAAGTGTCATGGAAGCCGAGCCCACAACAGAGGCCCTCTGCAGGCTCCTCTTAGCCCCCCAGAGCCCACCCCAAACACATGCAGTGGGGCCTGCTACCCACCATGGTCTGTGCTCTCTGCTGCCTCCCATCATGGGGGCTGTAGTAAAAGGCCAAGAGCCACAGCAGGGCCGCAGGGGGTTCGGCTGCCGACCTCAGTAGCTGCTCGGCCACCATCTCAGCCCATCCTCCGAAGTGAACGAACAGGAACCAGCTCTCCAAGGGATCTCCGCGGGACCTGGAACACAGCCAGAACACACGGCAGTTGGCAACCTGAATTCTTCTTCCTTTGGGTTTTTAAAGCAACTTGAACGTTTGCCAGCGGTTGGCTTAAATTGTACTTATCCACTGAAGTGCAACCTGCAAGGAATACAATTTAGACTCAGCCTGTCCAAACGCCACTCTGCGTCGTCACAGGACATCGACAGGGCCTCTCAGGACCCCTGTGAGGCCTGAGGCCTCCGGACGTCGGAGTCTTTAATCCAGGTACCTTCAGTGAGGACAGGCACTGAGGAAGGAAGATTGCGGTCGTGACCAGCAGGAATGCGGCAGGACACGGCGGCACACCTCCCTGCCTTCTGAGACGCGGAGAAAGAGGTGGAGGGTGGGACGCAGGCAGAAACATGGGCGTTCCACTTCTGACAAGACGCAAAGTTTGGGTGGATGTTTCAGCAACTAGGAATTTTTAATGAGCTGCTGTCATCATGTGTGCGTCAATGCCAGAAAGTTAAAGCGTTTGCGAAGCTATCCCCTCGCCACACTGGCAAATGGAAGCTGCAATACTTGTTTTAGGGTAGAATCCGCTCGAGGTAAGGCTCACGAATTGTGTGCAGTGCCAGTCTCAGCAGGTGAACGATCCCTTGGAGAGGATGGAACAGACCAGCCTGAGATCATGTTAGATGAGAACTTTCCTTCTGGACTGGGGCAGCGGCTGCAACAGGAGTGTTCCTGGCCCCTTTGTTGGATCTGCCTCCATGTTCCTCTGCCTGGCCCGTGGAATTCCCAAGCTCTAAATACCATCCTCACCTCCCTGGTCACTGCCCCAGTCCTTCCTGAGAACAAGTGGTTAAATGTTCAACATTTGAGCAACAGAGACAAAAAGATGGGAGGGTGGAGTACTGGTCTTACTCCCTCTTTCCCAGGACACAGTCAGAGCTGATGCTCTGCCGGCCACGTTGGCTGTGGGCTGGGTTAGGCTGTATCAGAGTGAGGAGGGGACTCCGCCATGCCTCTTCCCTGCAGGCACCATGTCAGGGTAGACAGACGCACAGAGCAGTGGGCTCCCTCATGCTCCCCGTTCCCAGGTTGGCAGCGTGCCTGGATCAGGATCAGAGACAAGCTGGTCCTTCCCTCTGTTTTCCACCAGTAGCTGAATGCACAGGGCAGTCCCATGTGGCCACCTGAAAGGTGTCTCATGGCCCCAAGGTCCGGGTTGAGGTGGGAGCCCCACGAGGTCTAAGTCCTGCTCTGTAGCACCACATGCATCCTTTCTGGTGGCTGTTTTATTCCAGTCTCCACGCATTTCGACATCACACACTCTTGAGTGACGGCGGAGGGGGTGGGCAGGCGGAAGAGAAAAACACCAGGGCAGCCGCGGCACCGCATTTCTTAATCACAGGGTGGGCTGCTTATGCCACCTCCATCTACTGCCCTGTCCCCGAGTTAAGATTCTTCAAGGTCCAGCTCTGTGTAATGCCAGGACAACTAGGGAGGGTGTGTGGGGCCGACTGGCCACTGCAGGCCATTCCCGTGGCCAACCGTGGAGCCCAATGAGAATCACGGTGAGGAAGGAGTGAGCAGCTGGCACCCAAGTCATCAATCGCGGAGACGATGTCACCCATCGTCTGTGTCAACTTGGTGTGAGATGACAGAGAATTCCAGGAGTGAAAAGTGGCAAAAGGAACAAATAAGATAGTCTTAGTACGCTAGCAGGGACAATGAATAAAATTATACTCTAAAAGAAAGGGAGTTAAGAGGAAGCCAAAGAGTGTTATGATACAAGGAATTTAGCAAGGCATAAATGTGAATGCTTTCAGGAAAGTCACACACATGAGAGGGTACCTAACACTACTGTTAGACATTAACAGGCTGGGCACGGCAGTCCACACGTGTAATCCCAGCACGATGGGAGGTCAAGGCAGGAGGATTACTTGAGCCCACAAATTTGAGTCAATACAGCGAGACCTCTACAATTTTTTTTTTTTTTGAGACAGAGTCTTGCTCTGTCACCCAGGCTGGAGTGCAGTGGCGTGATCTCGGCTCACTGCAAGCTCTGCTTCTCGGGTTCACGCCATTCTCCTGCCTCAGCTCCTGCCTCAGCCTTCTGAGTGCTGGGACTACAGTTGCCTGCCACCACGCCCAGCTAATTTTTTTTTGTATTTTTAGTAGAGACGGGGTTAGCCAGGATGGTCTCAATCTCCTGACCTTGTGATCCACCCGCCTCAGCCTCCCAAAGTGCTGGGATTATAGGCGTGAGCCACCGCGCCCAGTCACAAAAAAAATTTAAACATTAGCTAGGTGTGGTGGTGTGTGCCTGTAGTCCCAGCTCTCAGGAGTCTGAGTCCGAGGATCACCTAAGCCCAGGAATTTGAGGCTGCAGTGAGATGTGATCATTCCCCTGCACTCCAGCCTGGGCCACAGAGCAAGACCTTATCTCTAAAAATTAAAAAAAGAAAAACAAAAAAAAAATTTGTTAGAATAGATTTTCTCATTTTAGAGGTATTTATTAAAGAGAAGGAAAAACAAGCATTTAACATTCCACCCTACTGTGCAGAAGTTGCAAATTTCCTTCCCTAGAGAGGTAGAGAGAAGCAGCAAAGGGCGCCCAAACAAATGCCCTTTTCCTTCTGCACGGCCAGGGCTTCCCAGCAGGTAGGTGCTGCTTTTTCCAGCATCTCTTCTTTTCATTGTTATGCCTGTATATTTTGAAATCTAAAATCAGACATTACGTAGAAACGTTTCGATACAGGTATTCACACACGCATACACGCGCATGCCTATTCATCCTGACCTGCTCCAAGCAGTCCGTGTGGCCATGCGCTTCCTCTACTTCTCACTTCACCATGGTGCTCACCTGTTTGGTGACGGTCCCACACCAGTAATGCCTTCCTCTGTCCTGTCAGCCCTGCTCAAAGGGCAGATGAGGATCTAGGCAACCCGTGTGTGAAGTAGATTTGGGAATGGTCAGTGTTTGCTCACCCATGAGTCTGGTCTTCAACTGCTTCTCTGAGCAGTTCAGAAATGTGCTTCAGTGTCTGCAGCCAGTGTTCCCGAGGGACATCTGCGGGTGGAGAGAGACACGTCAGAGGGCAAGTGAGGAAATGGCAAGCCCGTGAGGAGCCACCTGCAGGGAGGACCGCAGGAGTCTTTGGGAGACACCCTCTACTTCTGGTTCACAGAACCCACTACTGTTCTCATGCTCTTCCCAGTCAGTACCTATCTCTTAAGCAAGATCTGTCCATAGTACACAGAGCTGAACCTCAAAGAATCTGATCTATTTAGTTTTGTGGGGGTTTTTAAGACACAATCTTGCTTTGTCAGAGGCTGGAGTGCAGTGGCACGATCCTGGCTCACTGCAGCCCCAACCTTCTGGGCTCAAGCAATCCTCCTACCTCCGCCTCCCCAGTGGCTGGGACTACAGGGGTGCACCACCATGCCCAGCTATTTTTTTAATTTTTTTGTAGAGATGAGGTTTCATTATGTTTCTCAGACTTGTCTCAAATTCCTGGGCTCAAGTGATCCTCCTCCTTGGCCTCCCAAAGTGCTGGAATTACAGGCATTAATCGCCACACTTGGCCTCAAGTACTTTTGAATTCAGGTACATGGAAGTAGCTAGAGATTGCACAAGCAGCCCCTGCTGAGACGGGGAAATGCCGGGTTGCGGATGCCCTAGGTTTCTTCTTTTCTACCTAGCCACTCCTCCATCACTAATGTGTGATTTCAAAATAGATACAGACTGTAGTAAAGCAGCCAACAAGGAATTAGGAATAGACTGCCTGACTACTTTCCTAGGGCTGTGATGAATTCACAATATGATTTCAGGTTTACAGTGGAAAAAAAGGCCAGGAAAGAAAATAAGTGAGCATTATGCAAACAAATGTCTCTTCTTGAGGGAGCTGCTCTGGTTTCACAGTCATCCTGTATTTTTAAACACATCTGAGCAGCACATATCTGCAGTTCTATGCAGCATCTGCAAAATTTTCACATAGTGATAGATGCTACAATCGAACACACAAGGAAGATAAGGCGAGTGATGGACGAACTGCTGCTACTCCACAAGGCCAGTACCTCCCTCCTCTGAACCCCCGCGGCCCTTGGAGCACAGCCTTTTGAAGGCATTTTTCGTTTTTTCCTTTTACTAGCTATTTAGGTGTTTACTTTGCATTTCCTCCACTTGTAGTTCCTACAGTCAGGGCTTGGAAGTGATCATCTTTTACACCCCTCCCCCCACCTTCACAATGGGCATGAAATAAATTTCTGATGAACAGAAGATCATGCTACTAAAAAACACTTCTTCAATGTGTGACCACCACACTGTTTGCCAAAGTAATATACAGACAGCTATTCTAGGAACTAGCACAAGAGGTTCTTGCACTTCTGCTTGAAGCCACCTATTTATATTTGGACATAAATCTACGAGTTACACCAACGGAAAGGTAGAGGGTTGGGCCCGTGCCCACGCACCACCTCGCCATTTGTTTACTATTTCCAAAGGGAGACACTAACAACTCTGGTACGTTTTCTGGAGCTCACTCAGCGCCCCCTGTTGGCTGACTCCAGGCTTTGCTGATCTGACCTAAGCTGTAAGGGGTGAATTGCTCATTTTTCTGTCTTGTTAATAATGGTTTCCCAAGGGTTTTCATAAAACTGTCACCCAGAGACCCCATCCCCAGCTCCGGCATCTGAGAGGACAGTGTCAGGGGATCACCCTGGGCGAGAACCTACATCTTCTTGAAAAAGGAAGAGGAATTTAGGTTTTGTAAAATGCTCTGAAACTTTGAATCATTTGAATTTCTCAAACAAATCTACTCACTCAAGTCTCAGAAAATGGCAGGCCCAAAATGGCATAAAAGGAAATGTGACTGGCTCGCTCCCTTCTGTCTCCTCTCCTGCTATGCTCCAATAAGGCCCCTTTCTGGCTGGCACAGTCTGTGCCCACGCCAGGACTGCCTTCCGTCGGGTTTCAGGCCTCACAGGGAAAGGAGGCCCTTACTCTCTATTTCTGAAATGTCTCCTAAGCATGAGCTCACAGCCACATTCCTGGATCAACGCCAGTCGAATGAAGGCTGGCATCACCACTTCCCCAAGCAGACAGCCTTGGGAAGGCTGGCAAAGGGTATCAGGAAAGGCTGTGGATGAAGCACCTTACTGAACGCTCTCAAAATCCTTCCCTTAGCTTGGTTAGGGGAAACCTCCCCTGAATTTCCTCAGCTTCATCCATCATTTAATCTTTTCTTCTGCAACAAGGCTGCACGGAGTAGAAAGAATGAAAAGCAAATGAAGGTACTGTTTTCTTCTGACTCAGCCAAGTCTTAGCCTGTTCCTGGCACCTGGTGGATCTGGTTGGCACCAGCAGAGCCTGTGTTATCTGGAGGCAGACTAGCAAAACCTACCAGAGGCCAGTGGTTTTTTTTTCTTCTTCTTCTTTTGGGAAGTGATCACAGCTGGGACGCCAAGAAGACTCTCATATCAAAATCTACAGAATGTGGGATCCTGGGCGCGGAAAGGGATCTCAGAAATAACCAGCTGTGTCTCCCTCATGCTAGAGATAAGGGCCTGGTGGGGAGGCCATCATTCGACAGTGCTCTTCCCAGGAAATCATTCTGATGTGGGCAAAGTCAACCCTGACTCACCTTGAGGGTCTTGCAGCAGCACCACGGCAAGAGATGGAGAAGTGTACGGAAAGTAGGTCTTGAGTGCAAACCGCAGCTGCCACAGGATGGAAAATCCAAAGAGCACGCACATTAAGATTGAAACGGGGTCAGGAAAATGCAAAACTCCGAGTCCTCTGCCCACCAGTACTAACATGGTCAGAACACTTTCTGAAACATTTATCTTTTGAAAAATAAGCTCCCAGTAACCTCATATTTTCCAGAATAATTAACCTTTTAAATCACCTCTTGGGACTTAAGAAAAATAATAAAGTTATGCTCTTGATGTCTTTATGAGTTCTACCTCACATGAACCCAATTATACAAATAAGTCTTCTATTTCAGAAAGACTTGCCAGAGCAGTTGTGAGATGTTCGGTATTTCGGTATTTTTTTTTTTTGAAACAGAGTTTTGCTCGTTGCCCAGGCTGGACCATGGCGCGATCTCAGCTCACCGCAACCTCTGGCTCCCGGGTTCAAGCGATTCTCCTCCCTCAGCCTCCCAAGTAGCTGGGATTACAGGCATGCGCCACCACACCCAGCTAATTTTGTATTTTTAGTAGAGATGGGGTTTCTCCATGTTGGTCAGGCTAGTCTCAAACTCCCGACCTCAGGTGATCCGCCCGCCTCGGCCTCCCAAAGTACTGGGATTACAGGCGTGAGCCACTGCGCCTGGTCTGTTTTTGTTTTTTTTATTGAGATGGAGTCTCATTCTGTTGCCCAGGCTGGAGTAAAGAGGCACAATCTCAGCTCACTACAACCTCCACCTCCTGGGTCCAAATGATTCTCCTGCCTCAGCCTCCAGAGTAGCTGGGATTACAGGCACATGCCACCATGCCAGGCTAATTTTTGTATTTTTAGTAGAGATGGAGTTTCACCATGTTGGCCAGGCTGGTCTTAACTCCTCACCTCAAATGATCCCCCTGCCTCGGCCTCCCAGAGTGCTGAGGTTGTAGGCGTCAGCCACGGTGCCGGCTCAGCATGGTTTTTAAAATAACAACAAAAGCATAAAACAACTGTGCTCACTTTTCGAGGGCCAAAGAGCTCCAGCTATCTACAGCCCCAAAAGGCACAGCTTCTTAAAAAACTGAGGTAAAATCTATAAAGCATGGAGTGCATAGGCTTTAAGTATATGAGGTTTTGTAAACGTGCAAATCCATGTGACCGCCACCCCAGTGAAGACAACAACATTTCTATCACGCCAAGAAGACCTCTTCCAACTCTTAACAATCATTCCCTCCACCCCACCCTGGCAACCAATGTTTTGATTTTGACAAGACAGATTAGTTTTGCTTATTCTTGAATTTTGTGTAAAGGGAACATAAAGCATGTTTTCTTTTGTGTCTGGCTTCTTGGGCTCAACATTTTTTTTTAAAGATTAAGCCATGTTATTGTGTGCGAGTAGATCATTCTGTTTTTATTGCTCAGAAGTAGTCTGAATTGTATGAATATGCCATAGTCTGTTTAGCCATTCTCCTCTTGATGTGCTGCTTCAAGTTTGGGCTGCTTCCAGTTGGAGGCTGTCGTGAATAAAGCTGTAGTTCACATGCACACATATGTCTTTTTGTGGACATGTGTTTCTGTTTCTCCTGGGCACACCATCGGAATGGAATTGCTGGGTCACAGATAGATGCTTGTTTAACATCGTAAGGCCATATGGTTTTCCAGTGTTGTGCCATCTCACTCCCACCAGCAATGTGTGTGAACTCCAGGTGCTCCACGTGCTCCCAGCATTTGGTGCTGTCAGTCTTACTAATTTCATCCATTCTAGTGGCTGGGGAACATAACCCCACGTATGCTTGCTTTCCTACCTGTTTCACTCTGCACTTTCCTGATGGCAAATGATGCCCAACAATTTTCATGTGCTTACTGCCAACTTGTATATCTTTTTTGAAAGTGTATATTCAAGCTTTTTGTCCATTTTCGAAACTGGTTTCTTAGGCAGTTATAAGAGATCTTCATATATTCTGGACACATGTCCTCTGTTGTATACATGTATTACAAATATTTTCTCCTAGCTAACGGCTTGCTTTTTCAGTTTCTTTTTTTTTTTTTTAATTTATTGAGACGGAGTCTTGGCCCGTTGCCAGGCTGGAGTGCAGTGGTAAGATCTTGGCTCCCCGCAACCTCCACCTCCCGGGTTCAAGCAATTCTCCTGCCCCAGCCTCCCAAGTAGCTAGGACTAAAGGCACATGCCACTAGCCCCGGCTAATTTTTGTATTTTTAGTAAAGATGGGGTTTCCCCATGTTGGTCAGGATGGTCTTGATCTCTTGACCTTGTGATCCACCCACCTCAGCCTCACAAAGTGCTAGGATTACAGGCATGAGCCACCGTGCCTGGCCTGCTTTTTCAGTTTCTTAATGATATCTATCAAAGAATATAAATTTTAAATTCCTTTCTTATTTTTTGAGATATGGCTTCACTCTGTTGCCCAAGCTGGAGTGCAGTGGCATGATCATAAGCCTTGATCTCCCAGCCTCAAGTGATCCTCCCACCTCAGCCTCCCGAGTACCTAGGACAACAGGTGTGTGCCACCACGCTCAGCAAAATTTTGTATTTTTTGTAGAAAAGGGGTCTTACTTTGTTGCCCAGGCTGGTCTCCATCTCCTGGGCTCAAAAGATCCTCCTGCCTTGGGGCTCCCAATGTGCTGGGATTCCAGGCATGAGCTATGCCCCCAGCCTAGAAGTTTTAAATTCTGATGAGGTCTGATTTATCCATTTATTTTCCTGTGGTTAGTGCTTCTGAGAAATCTTAGATGACCTCATTGTCAGACAGATACATTCTCCTATGCTCTCTCTAGGGGCTTTATCTTTCTAACATTTCTGTTGAAGCCCATGATCCTCTCAAATTAACTGTTGTGTGCTTTATAAGGGAATGGTTGAGGCTCATTTTTCTACATATGGACATCCAGTTATTCCAGCATCATTTGTTGAAAATGTTCCTTTCCCCATTGAATTGTCTTGGCGTCTCTGTCAAAAATCAATTGGCCACATATGCATGGGTCTATATCTGGACTCAATTCTGATCTATGGTTGTCTTTTTGCCAATACCTCACTGTCTTGATTCTTGATTACAATAGCTTTTAAAATCTTTTTTTTTTTTTTTTTTTTTTTTTTTTCCATTTTAAGACAGGGTCTCGCCCTGTCATCCAGGCTGGAGTGCAGTGGCGTGATCATGGCTCACTGCAGCCTCCACCTTCTGGGCTCAAGCAATCCTTACACCTCACCTTCTCGAGTAGCTGGGACTACAGGCATGCATCACCATGCCCAGCTAATTTTTTTATTTTTTTTGCAGAGACTGGGGTCTCACTGTGTTGCCCAGGCTGGTCTTGAACTCCTGGACTCAAGCAATCCTCCCACCTTGGCCTCCCAAAGTGCTGGGATCACAGGCATGAGCCACCGTGTCCAGCCAGGTCTTCGTTTTTTTGTTCAATCTGACATTTCTGCCTTTTTACTAGAATATTTAACTTCCATTTAATTGCTGAAATTAATGTCATTCTTGGTTTTTTTGAGAAGGAGTCTCGCTCTGTCACCCAGGCTGGAGTGCAGTGGCCAGATCTCAGCTCACTGCAAACTCCGCCTCCCGGGTTTACACCATTCTCCTGCCTCAGCCTCCCGAGTAGCTGGGACTACAGGCGCCCGCCACCTCGCCCGGCTAGTTTTTTGTATTTTTTTAGTAGAGACGGGGTTTCACCGTGTTAGCCAGGATGGTCTCGATCTCCTGACCTCGTGATCCACCCGCCTCGGCCTCCCAAAGTGCTGGGATTACAGGCTTGAGCCACCGTGCCCGGCCGAGTTTATCATTTTTATCTCTGGGAGATTTAATCTAGCTCATGAGCAGATGCTGTCATGGCTGCAACCAGAAACTGACCTGACTGGCTGTACTAAGCCACAGTGCAGGCTCAGGATAAGTGGCTTATCACACCCACCTCAATTTCTGCCTACTGTCTGATAGGGCATAATGACGGAGCTGCCTGTGTCCTCCAAACAGAACAGGGGCAAGAGCAAAGGGTAAGAAGAGACAGAATCACTGGCGTGAGTGCTTCTGATGACGGGTGAGAATGTGGATTTACGAGATCACTCAGAGACCATTGCAGGAAGTGCAAATGGGCACCAACACTTCTGAAATGAGTCTGGCAGGATCTATGAAAGCCGAAGCTCTGCATACGGAACACACTTCCACTCCTAAGTACCTATCCCAGAGTGTCCACAGCAACATGGCAGGATCTATGAAAGCTGAACCTCTGCATACCGAATACACTTCCACTCCTAAGTACCTATCCCAGAGTGTCCACAGCAACATCATTTGTAATAAAAAAACAAAACCTGGAAGCATCCCAAGTGCCTCCCAGCAGCAGGATGGCTATACTGCCATACGTTTTCACATGGACTGTGTATAACAACACTTCCCCACAGCCACACATGGCAACATCAAGCAGTCTTTGCTAAGTGGAAAAGCAAGTCTCAAAAGACTGCACACAGTATGCTGCTCCTGTTTGTTTTATAAAGTTCAAAAACAACCGAAACTAAACAAAACATTGTTTAGGCAGTCATATATATGTGCTCAAACTACCTTTAGAAAGAGCAAAGGAATAATAAACATAAAATTCAAACCAGAGGTTACCACCTGGAGGGAGAGAGGCAAGGAGGAGCACGTGTATAGACACGTATTCAGATGATTAGATGGCAGGTTTACAAATATTCATTTTATTAATAAGAAAGAATTAATGAATAAACCACAGAGAGAAAAGAGAGTCATGCATCTAGCAAATATGACATGAAGGGTTTTGATTAGCTAAAAATGGACACTCAAGAAGGCAGAGGGTCAACACATGCGGACGGCCATCAGTTAAAAAGGCAGGCACGCAGAAACAGCTCTAGGAAGAGAAATAAACTAACAGATACCTATGCAGGCATAGGCAAAACGAAGAGACTTTGCTCTCCTTTGTTGAGCTGAAGGTGAGGGTGGTGAATTCCTGTTTGCTTTCAGATCCCTGCCCTGCCTCACACCAGGACCCAGTGTGTGGTCCCACGTCCTCAGATACGTATGCCTGGTCAGGGTACTATTCTCAATTAAAAGCAACTGCAACATCAGTCCGAATCCATAGTGGCCACGGCCAACACAGAGGCTGAGGGTGAAGCCAAGAAGAAAAACAGGCGTGGTGGCGCTCCTCCGCGGCCGCTGCTCCAACCCAGGTGTGCTCCACAAGGCCGCAGGTGAGACTCCCTAGAGGCCCGTTCCTAATGGGGACTACAAAGAATACACAAGGGAGGCGCAGGGACATTGACAGTTAGGCTTAAAATAACCATGAGGGCCAGCCGTGCCTTCCAGCTGAGCTGCCTCCAAAATTCTAGGTGGGACCACGGAGAGCGCAGTTTGCTACAGCCCAGCTAACTTCTCCAGGGAAAGTGAGGGTGGGAAAAAATAAATCACAAATATTTATTGTTGGCCAGACATAGTGGCTCAAGCCTGGAATCCGAGCACCTTGGGAGGCCAAGGTGGGAGGATCCCTTGAACCCAGGGGTTCGAGACCAGCCTGGGTAACAGAGAGACTCCATTTCCACACAAAAAAATTTAAAAATTAGCTCAGCGTGGTGGCTTGAACCTGTGGTCCCAACTACTCGGGAGGCTGAGGTGGGAGGATCGTTTGAGCCCAGGAAGCCAAAGGCTGCAGTGAGCCATGATCACACCACTACACTCCAGCCTGGGTGACAGAGTGAGAGCCTGTCTCAAAAAACAAAATAAATATCTATTTATTGTTGTTTTGAAAAGCAGAAACAGGCTGGGTTTGGTGGCTCACACCTGTAATCCCAGCACTTTGGGAGGCCAAGGTGGGAAGACTGCTTGAACCCCAGAGTTTGAGACCAGCCTAGGCAACATGGTGAAACCCCATCTCTAATAAAAATGCAAAAATGAGTGCTCCCTCCAGTCCATGCCTCCAATATGACGAAAAAAAGAAGGAACAACAGTCATGCCAAAAAGGGCCGCGGCCATGTGCAGCCTATTTGCTGCACGAACTGTGCCCGATGTGTGCCCAAGGACAAGGCCATTAAGCAATTCGTCATTGGAAACATAGTGGAGGCCGCAGCAGTCAGGGACGTTTCTGAAGCGAGCATCTTTGATGCCTGTGTGCTTCCCAAGCTGTACGTGAAGCTACACTCCTGTCTGAGTTGTGCAGTTCACAGCAAACTAGTCAGGAATTGATCTCATGAAGCCCACAAGGACCGAACACCCCCACCCCGATTTAGACCTGCGGGTGCTGTCCCACGTCCCCCACCAAAGCCCACGTAAGGAGCTGAGTCCTTAAAGACTGAAGACAGACTATTCCCTGGAGAAAAATAAAATGGAAATTGCACTTAATAAAAAAATACAAAAAGGAGCCATGTGTGGTGGTGTGCACCTGTGGTCCCAGCTACTCGCGGGGGCTAAAGTGTGAGGATCACCTGAGCGTGGGGGGTTGAGACTGCAGTGAGCTGAGATCACATCACTGCACTCCAGCCTGGGTGACAGAGTGAAACCTTGTCTCAAAAAAATAAAAGAAAAAGTAGAAATATCAGCTAAAACCTAAGAGATCTGTTTGACATTGGCGAGGGGTGTGAGCTGGTGGAGCCAAGCACTGTAGCTCTGCTCTCAGAAGTCAAACTGCAGAGAGCTTCACAGGGGCCGTGACATACTCCACAGATGAGATGCACTGGACCAGCACCCCTCTCGACAGGCAGTATGTCCCATAAACATTACTTCTGTGGCCGTTAGAAATCAAGGCCAAATAAAATGCTGAAGGGTGAAAGCTCTCTGGTAGCAAAGGTTGCTGTTTCACGAGGTCACTCTTTTAATTGGTCAGTGACCCTTGGCAGCTGTTGCCCAGCCTCTGCTGCTGGGGACCTGGAGCACAATCTTCTGCAGGGTTTGGGCCTGGCCTTTGGTTTACTGACTGTGCCTAACACACACCTCCTGCTCACTGCCCTTCCTCGCTCCTCCTCTAGTTAGTCAAGCCTTTCCCAGTCACTCTTACCACTCTTACCACCTCCTTTCCTGGAATCCAATTCACATTTGGGTCTCTGATAAGAATAAAGACGCAAATAATGAAGAATGTCCAGGACTGCTTTGTAATAAGCGCCCTTTCCTATTCAGTGCATGCCATACAGACCCCAGGACGTCTCCTGCTGACCTGGGAGGCTCAGATGCAGCCAGAGGGCAGTGTCCCACTCGGCAGACAGCGCACAGCACAGGGCCACGCATGCTGGCTTGACAGAGTTCTCAGACACAACAGTAGACAAATGCTTCTGGGTACCAGGGCACGGGACAGACAGATCTTGATTTATGTTAAGTTAAAATGGTTTAACCTTTGTTGGGGCACTCATTAGGAACCTTTCTTTGTGAGCAAAACAGTCTATCAGAATTACTGAAAATAAAGTGCTCTTGTCCAAAATACTCCCAACAGCCTCTTATTCTTTGGGATGAATGAGTAATAGATGCGATACAACAAACCTGCTTGTTTTCTTTCCCCAGAGCTTCTACGAAGCACTGCGTAAACACCTGAATAGTGGCTATGATTTCCGGGGCCCCATCGCTTTCCAGGAGTGCACACCTGAACAATGCAAAGTCAGATCAGAACACGTTTAACAAGTAATCCGGCAAACATAAAAACCTGTACTGTATAAGGGAAGAGTGGAAACACTTTTTTTGTGCCATAAGCTTCAGCAGTATCTCAACTCATCAGATTTCAGTCCTTGTGGGAAAGCAGGATAAATCTGCTGCTCCCTTTTATAAATATTTTCTTTAAAATTGCAATGTGTAGAGCTCTCTTTCTTGGTTCTTAAATTATTAAGCAATGCAAATGCCTTCCATACAGGCTTGCATACTCTGTACAAATATTTTTGTATTGTATGCCTGGACACGCAACATCAACATTTTGCTTTCACAAGTGGAGAAATGGCTTGGTCCATCCACCCAGCAAAGTAGGAAAAGAATCTGTGTGTACCTGGTTTGGTTTCCGTGCATTTTCTTTTTTTTTTTTTTTTTTTTTGTTGAGACGAGTCTCGCTCTGTCGCCCAGGCTGGAGTGCAGTGGCCGGATCTCAGCTCACTGCAAGCTCCGCCTCCCGGGTTTACGCCATTCTCCTGCCTCAGCCTCCCGAGTAGCTGGGACTACAGGCGCCGCCACCTCGCCCGGCTAGTTTTTTGTATTTTAGTAGAGACGGGGTTTCACCGTGTTAACCAGGATGGTCTCGATCTCCTGACCTCGTGATCCGCCCGTCTCGGCCTCCCAAAGTGCTGGGATTACAGGCTTGAGCCACCGCACCCAGCCCGTGCATTTTCATACAATTAATTTTTCTTTATGTTTGTTTAAGCAAAAAAAAAAACAAACAAATATTGCTAGCTTTAAACCCTAAACAGTTGTTACTGTAAAAATTCCTTTCCCCAAAGTCTGCAGTCTGCCCTGCAGCCTCTGCTGCTATGTATTAGGTGGGAGGGACTAGAGAGAGAGCTGATGCGGGCTCCCGTGGAAGAGGGGCTGGGACACTCCCAGGTTGACAAGCTCCCCAGCCGGGTCCAGTCTTAGTACTCCATGGTTAAAACTCCCACTGACTGCCAGCCACAGCTCAGCTTCATGGCTGTGAGCTCCTCGTCTCTTGCCGTCTGTAAATCTAATGCATTTTCCAAGAAGTACTCGTATTTTCAAAATAAACAATGTGTTGTAAGAGAACATGCAAGGTGTATTTTGCCCCACAGAAGAGCTCTGTTAAGAATGACTTTATTTATTTTTCTTGGCTTTCTTTAAAGTCTTTTAAAAGATTGGTCAGCCCTCACGTGGTGAAGGGAGTATATTGCCACCCTTTATTCTGAGCTGAGAAAATCCTACATGAATATTTCATGATATTAATATCTAACTCAATTCTGTGTTTCGCTTATTAGAATCTTTAAAGGCTAAAGAAAAGAAAGTTATTGTAATTCTTAGGCACTGGCCTTTAAATTTACACTGATTTTTTAGTTTTTACCTCTAATTACCACAAAGCTCAGAGGAATAGGAGGGAATCAGAAACTCTAATTTCCCTGTGGTACAGCCAGAGACTACCACAACATTTTCTTTTCATGTTTGGAAATGGAACCTTTTTTACATCAATTACTAGAAGAAACAGTGTAACATTTACCTGAACATCTCATCAACAACCCGGAATATGGCAGGGTGGCAGGCTGCTTGAGGCTGTAAAAGGAGAAGACCACGAGAATGTCAAATATCGCAGGCACTTTCTCAGAAACTTGCTATTACCAGCCCCAGGAGTTATCGGGAACTGCTGATGTCCAGAAAATTGTGGTTAGAAAACAGAACCACCGCTGTACTGAAAACACCCCACATACAAGTGCAGGTGGTGGTCCCCCCGGGCAGGGGGTACAGGCAGCTTATTCCTCTGTATACTCCCGTATGTCCCACGTTTTCTATCAAAGCTCAGGCGATCCATCCTACAGAATCAGTACGTACTACGGAAACTGGAAACATCCCTCTGCCCGCATGCGTGGAGCCTGCCTGTGCTGCCAGCTCTACCGAAGTGTGCCTGTGCCACCTCCTCAGATGGCTACTGGGCCTCGAGGTCAGGCCCGTGCCTGCAGCCTGATTCTTCCTGTGTATTCGGTCACGGGTACATAGTAATGCAGAATTATTATCGGCAAACCAGCGACTACCACGCTGGACTCAATCACGTCGCATCTTAGTGCACTGAACAGCTTACTGATTTAGGACGAAAAGGGGGTTCACGCAGAAGAAAAGGTCTCTACCTTCCCCTTGGCTATTCTGGCCGTGGGTTCCGATTACTGGTCTGCGGAAGCCCTGGGAGCTGAGGGCAGCTTCACCGGCCCAATCCCTGGTTCCCTATCATTTTGGCCAGAGCTCAAAGTATGAGATGACGCCCGATGAAAATGCCCGTGTTCCAAAACACATCCTTTAGAGCAGGGTCCGCGATCTTTCCGGCACCAGGGCCGGCTTCGCGGAAGGCAGCGTTTCCACAGACGCGGAGGGAGACGGTTACGATGGAGCGGCTGCCCTCCGACCGCAAAGGATTCCGCGCATGCGCAGTCACGGGGGCGGGGCGCCCGTTCCACCGGAAGCGAGGCCGGCTGCTCTGACGGGCAGGTGGATCCGGCGCTACCGGAAATTCAGTCATCCTGCACGTGCTATGACTAGCTTTGGGAAAAACTCTGTTCCTAGGCTCCATCAGCAAGACAAAAGGAGGCTTTGCTCCGCCCCGTGCCCTGGCTCACACTGAGGCAGCACCGCCCTCCCCGCGGACGCCCCGCGGACACTGAGCCCGCGCCCTCTAGCGTCCACTCGCCAGCACTGCCGGCCCCGCCGGGCTCCAGGCAGGAGCTCCGCCACTTGTTCAGGACAGGATAATCACCTTTTAATTATTTCAAGATTTCTAATTTGCAAGTTAAAACGTCCTACTCTTTAAATAATCTATGCTCCCTCATCCTTCACTGATGTGCATTTTTATCTAAAAGGAACTAACTTGAAATTCTTACAGATAAATTCATTATCTATGCAAGAAAATAATTTGGCAGGACTACGGTTCAAGAGAGAAGAGGCAGGTTATTTCGTGGCTTTGAACTAAGGCATGTCAGTGAATCTCCTGCTGCCCAGTCTCACTGTAAATAATAACAGTTATTAAGAGGTCACTGGATATAAGCACGGAAAATATAAAAGTTTCTATGTATTCATAATGAAAAAAATAAAACAAGGGAAAAGCAACTGCATGTCTTGAAGAAACGTGATTCATCTAAGTTTGCCAGAGCAATTTTCAAAGTTTGTACAACAACTCTATTGAATAAGAGTGTTTAAGATCAAATAGCACTCTTTTGTGCCCACAGGCAGACAGACAAGAAAGAGCCTGGAAATGCATTGATAAGATCAAACTTGAAAATGGTAAAATTGAATTTCTTTTTTCTAAATGGTCAAACTATCCCAGAGCCATTCTATAGGTCTGATGATAGTAGAGAATCATTCCATACTAATTATAGGGATTTCCAAACAGCAAAGAAAATGATGATCAGATGTGTAGATTAGGGCTACCATGAAAACCACTGGGGCAACAAGGAAGACAGCTCTAACTCCATTTGTCAGAAGAGAGTAAGAGCTTCGATATGCTCTTCTGCTGTGAGCTGTTTTCTAGCAAAATCGCTCAGTCCGATGTTTTAAATGTTTGCTGGCTGTGTGGAATCTGCTTGTTCTTTCCCATACAGATGGACTCTCCGCTTAGATTTCTTTCTTTCCAAGTATTTCAGATCCTTGGCTACTCTCAGCCTGCTTCCACAACCCATTTTGGCTTTTAAAATAGATAAAAGACCAGGAGGCAGGGGAACCTGCAGAAACAGCAACGGCAGAGATTTTGATTTGAAAACCAGTCTCCCTTGCCACCCTACAGCTGTGAACAGCTCCTTCTCATCTGCACCCCTCACCAATGGCTTTTAAAATGAGACTCTTTATACTTTCTGAGCACATAATTTCAGGGTCAGCGAGTCCCCTCATGAGGACTGGAGTACTACAGGTCAGGCATGTGTCCCAGCGACATCAAATCACAAAAGCAATCTTAAGCTGCTTTTCTTATCAAGATAATCTTCCAAATAGAATTAAGGTTTTAATACACGCTTCTTTGGAAGCCGTATCTTCCCCCCTAAATCTCTGTAGCATCCTCTGAGTGATGACGCAGGCATCTAACCTCTGTGAATCCTGTTTTATTTGTAGGGTGGGGCACTCCGGTAACACACCAGAGGTCACGCTGCAACTCAGGGCTCTAAAGCCCCATGACTGGGGCCATTATCTTTTCTATAAAAGCGAGGAAAGAAAATAAACCTTTTGTGGTTTCCATCTGTTTGTTTTTCTCCATCCTACCAAAATCTGTTCCTTCTCAAGCTCTCTCTTCTCCATCTGGCCTAACGATTTCCACGGGCAGATCATTTCAACTCAAGGGGAGCTATGTCAGCAGGAGAACTTCAATAACACGAGTCTTGTCCTTCCCTCTTTATTTCCCCTAGTCTTTTCACTGAATGCCCAGGATGACTAGGGAGGCAATGATGGAGAGCTCTGGGTTCTGCCTTCCTTCTCGTATAGACCCGATTGTTCTGCTGGGTGTGAATCCCCTTGGGCTAATGAGAGCTTTCCCTCTAATCTCCCCTCACGGCTACCCAAAACTGTATTATCTCCCCTCCACCTAGAAAGACGCCCATCTTCATCCCTCAAAACACAAAGGAAGACAAAGTCAACATGGAATCGATACACAATAACCATGGTCTCAATGCCTGTTTTGGAGGAGAGGCAAGGGAGAGACCAACTTGTCACTCTGCACCATGAACTGTGCAAATTACACAGGCTCTTGTGCCCAGTCCTTGATGTTTACTTAAGCTGTTATTTTCATACCGACTCACCAATGATTATTACAAGCCACTTGCCACTTGAAAGAGGCCTGAGAACGCAGAAAAACAGAATTCTCAGGAAGAAGCATTTCTTTTTTTCTGTCATTTGCTGATTGTGTGTGTGTGTGTGTGTGACAGACAGAGAGAGAGAGAGAGAGAGAATAGGGAAAAGAGAGAGAGAGAGAATAGGGAAAAGGAAAGGGAGAGAAAACAAACCAAAAAGGGAAATTGGACTATGATTTAAGGTAATTCACAGACAAAAGCAAATCCCTTTTAGAAAAAATAAAAAGGTGGTGAAGGAACAGAAAAAATTATCAAGTACTTTCCATCTATCACCTTTCATAGGTATATTCGCCTTAAAAATAAAGAAGGAAATAGCAGGTGACAGAGAAGCTGAAGTGCATTAAGCCTGGCATAGATTCTTTCCTGGTATTTTCATGTTCTTGCGTGTAGTTTAAATATTTACTTAGGAAATGGGTCATTTAAAGAATCGGCTAATGGGCAGCTTCCCCTCCAGTTTACCCAGCAGCTGGACAATCCCGTCCCACTGTGTAGCTGTTTCTGAGCCACTGTTCTCTCCACAGTGGGAAGCCCTTGTTGTTAATATGTGCATATTCACTGGAAAATACCTTTCTTCTTAAAAAGAAGATTCTCCGTAAGAGTAATTTCACCAGTGAACTCCTCTATTGAATTGAAAAATGATTTGGCTTGAGCAAAACCTATTTATACAAAACCTTTACAGCTATCATGTACTATGAGGCACCTTTATAAATATGTATTTTTTATTATGCCATTTGCTTCTTTTCTATTTTCAAAATACTAAACATAAGACTCTAAATATCCCTTTTACATTTTCAGATCTATTTTGTTTTAAAACATTCAGGTTCCTTTTAACAAATTGGAGCTTGGAAAAATTATTCTTTCTTTTTAATCTTTACCAGATGTTGTTTATACACAAACAATTTTTTCAGTACTCCATAATCCAATTATTGTTTAATTCGTGATAAATCTGTCATTCCTGGGCTTAAGAACTTAACAAGTACCAAATGTACTTTTGTGTCTTAAATTTACACGAGCTCTCCTCCGTATTTGGACACAGAAGTGGGAGGCACAGGGATGCCCAGCACCCCCTCCCTAGCGCCCTACCCCTGCCTGAAGTCCTAGCCTTGCCCAGTGGCCTCTATCCAATTAGCCAGGGTAGCCCAGGCCGGAAGAAAGCTCCTCGGCCACCTGCTGCTTCACAGCTCAGCCTGAGTGGCGATGACCCCTAGGTCCACCCCTGCTTTGTCTTGGGGTTTTCTCCTCTCTCCCTTCATCTCTGGCCACAAGGTCTGCAATTCCAACTGCAATTCCATTGCAAGGAAACTTGCCGTGTGGGCCTCTTTCTTCACAGAGACGATGCTGGAGGATCTGGTGCCCCCCTGAGGCTAATTCTGGAAAGTGCAACTCCAGCCCAAGACGCAGAATCTTCCAGCTTTTAGCAACACACATCAGCCAGCACGACTGGACCACTGCTAAATTATCTACTTCAGCGCTTGTTCAATTACATGCACCACATTAAAAAGCTCAAAAGGAAGTGCTGAAAAGACTGAAAAAGCAGGAAAAGAAAACCCTGGCACGTTACTGAAAAGCTACTTAAGCACGGCAAACTGACAACATCACCCAGGATGTGGAGTGAATGAACTCTTCAGCACAGCATTTTACCAAGGAGGAGCTGCACACTGGGAGTCTGTGTAAAGGAAGTTTCTTTTTCTTTCTGAAGTGCTATAATTCTTACCTGGAGAATGAGGGAAAAAAACACATCCTATCCCATATCAAGGAGGATATATACTGAGGTATCTAGATGCTTTTCATTCTTAGGTTCTTATTAGATAAATCTTCTGAATTGCACCATAAAGATTTTTAGGCAGGAGAGAAAATGAAGCATATTCTGATATCAACTATTAGTGAAACAGAAACAGAACACTCAGCTGGGTGCCTCCTCTGCCCCTTTTCTTTTGGGGACAAGTCTGCCTGGGGATGAGGCTAGCTCCTCTGGACCCAGCTGCGGCTGGGCTCTGCCGGCAAAGGAACAAATGGGAGGGCATGGGAACCGGGTACCTTCCAGCCCTGGCATGCAGCTTGCCAGCCAAGCACAGTGCCACCCTGACACCCTGCAGGCACTTTTCATTCCAATGTGGAATCCAAACAATAGCTTTCTGGGCTCCACAAACAGAATTGTAACTAGAAAACATCCTTCTAATTTGGGGCCAGCCTTGGGAAACCGAACAATGCCAAGAAGGCAGCATAATTAACAAGTGGCTGTCGCTGCTGTGGGTGACATCAGTTTTTAAGGTCAGGTCTGAAGCTACGGATTATGGTCTTCCTGTGCCCGTGCTGTCAAGGGAAACATAAGACCATCTGCTTTTGAAAAGTTTCAGTCTGTACAGTAAATGACCATCTAGGGCTAATACCTCACTTGATGTAGGAGCCACCAACTGTGGTGGACAGCATGACTCGAGGGCAGTCCGGTCTACTGCACGGAGGCCAAAGGGGAAGCCTCAAAAGTGAACGGGCTTTGAAAACTTCTCTTTTATTTTAGATGTTAAATACATACATAGTCATTTGGAACTCAGGTAATAAGAGACTAATCCCTCATTATTCGTGGTCTTAATGGAAAATACCAGACCTGCGAGTCCAAGAGGCCAAAGAACATGTGGGAAGGTCCTTTCACTTTGTACAACCTGTACCACACTTTTATCTTTTGTTTTTGTTACATTTTGGTAACTATAGAATTTCCAGGACTCATTCTGGATAGTCCCAAGAGAGAGAAATATAATTAACAGTGCTCTATATAAAACACAAGTTATGCAGACCATCACACTTTAATTACTCTCAGAATCCAACTCTAATGTAATAGGCATCAGGTTTCCTCTGGAGCACAGCGCCGCAGTCTCGTGCTATCTGAGTCTTAGAGATCTCTCTGATACTTCTCTACAGTCCTGTCACTGCACCAAGATACTGCACTGCGATAAATGAATCGGATGATGCAATTAGGAAGCAGGCTCTTCAGGTTACCCCTGCGATCACTTAGCCGCGTCACAGGCCTGTTCTAGCCTGCCTGGCTTTCTGGCACTGCAGGCCCGGGATGCTGAGGAGAACAGCCTACGCCAGTCAGGGGCTTCCACTCATCGTCCGTATTGTCATTACCTCCTTGAACCATGAGGCACAGAGAGGTCACATCCTGCCAGTGCCACAACACATTAAACCGAAGAACACCCTCTAGAATCCCCCTTTAGCCATAATGGAAGCTCTGAATTTCGGCACACATGATCCTGATAAAAGCTTTTGTAAGTCCGCGGACTTCAAAGCTGTGTGACTCGTGGGAGATTACTGTAAACTACCAACTGGAGACTGAGCATTATACAGTGATGTGCAATGGGACAGCCTGCGTTCGCTGTCTTGCATCTGCTGTGCTCACCACAGTGCTACTCAGGCATGAGGGCCACAGGCAAAAAGGACATGGAGAAGGTTCAGAGAAGAATCCAAGGATTAAGGAAAGGCTGGAGAAAAGGCAATGGGACTAGAATTTTTCAACAGGGAGAAGACTTAAAGAAAATGTCTTAAGCACCCTGGGAGCAAGCACATAGCCCAGTTACTATATTTTGCCACTGAAAAGGGCCCAGAGAAACTGAAGTCCTAGTATGCGCATGTCAGTTAGAAACAGATTTCGTGAACAACAGAGGTAATTTATGACCTTGAATCACCAGGAATGGGCTGTCAGAGGGCTTCTGAAAGTCGTGATTTATTTTGAATTGTACTGCAATCATTTTAAAATAAGGTGCATTCCTATTTCTTGCCTTAATATACGACTCTTTTGGATGGTAAGGTTAGGTAGTAATTATCCTTAAGAAATCTCTTTGGGCTCTCTCAGTCTTAATATACACATGTCTTCCTTTCTCTTCTATCATGGCAAACTTTCAAGTCAGGTGGGATCAGTGTGTGCAGCCTGAGGTATGGGTGACAGCAGCGTGGCTGTCAGCACCTGCAACCCTATGCATGTCGCCCTGGGAGGCCGAGGGGAAGGGTGAAAGGGCCCATGAAACAAGGGGAGAAACGGGATCGAGGAGGAAGGCAACTGATTCCATTAGGATTCCCTTAGACAGTCTGCAACTAGAAAGAGAAAGAAAGAACACAGAAGTCCCAACTGAACTAAACAAGTTGAAGGCCTCTAGGAGGTAGGACAAGTGGGCACAGCCAACCTCAGGGACTTCCTCAGTCTCAGCTCAAGGGCGAGGGTGAACACTCCTCCTTCCCAGAGTCCCGGCCAACAACGAAAGACCGGACTGTTCACTGTGGCTCTCGGAACTCACTTTCTCTGCTTGTAGGAAGCAGGAAGAGGTGGAAGGCAATCTCTGTGCCACATCGCTGCAGGTTACGAAAGCTAAAGGGAAACAGGGCAGAGTCCGCTGGGGCTCCTGGAAGACAAAGCAACTGCAGGTTTCTGAATCGTTTTTTCAGGGTGCCTTGGTCTTTACTCCCGTCCTACAAAATGGGCTCCAGTCCCACAGAGCTGCCTCCCACGAAGGAAGATGACTGGTGAGTCAGTGGTGGCGAGGGCCACTGAGAGCCCAGGGTGCCAGACACCGGGCCAGGAGGTGGATGTCCACGTGGGCCGGAGTCCCCGGCTGCACAGTCCTGAGGGGGAAGGAAGGCGGCATCACTGCGCAGGGGAGGGTGAAGGCAGGTGGCCTCACACCAAAAGAAAACTTACAGAAGTCTTAGCAGGTTCTGCTGCTTTAACCATTTTTCTGGGGGTCTGTGTCTCTCGAGTATTTCACCTTTCCTCTAGTGCAGAGCTAAAAGTTTATTTTTTGAATGTTTTTAATTGATTCCTCCTCTTACCCATAAGTTCATTTCTAAAAACTTATTTTCCATGCTGAAATAATAAATACTGTTTTTAAAAAGTCTGTTGTGCAAATGTCAATTCTTGTGAACATGTGATATACGGCACAGCAATCAAGCAAACCTCACATCTCTTGCCGCATGCTCCAAGGATGCAGAAAAGCCCCCTACGTCAGCGATTTCAAAACTAAAATGTAAATACACGATTATTTATAAAGGTTCCAATTGCTCTTTCGTTTACATCCCCCCCTTTCATTCTCTGACTAAAAGAAATGATTCCCAGCATCTCCTTCAAGGATTTTTTCCCTTCATCAAAGCCCAGCACGTACCAGCGATGAATCTTTTATAAAGCATTCGATCCTTCTCAGACAATTCCTCTCACTGGAGATTAGCTTTTCAAAAAGATGCAGCATTGCTTTTTCAAGGCTGGGAAGGTGCCGAAGCCAGAGGCAGACTACAGCCGACATGGGGAGAGAAATCTTCTTCCTTTCAGAAAGAAATAAACAAAATTTTAAATAGAAATAGCTTACTGAAAAAAGAAGATTAAGAAAGTTCAAAATGCAATCACTAATCCAATTTGTGAGACTTCTTCTCATCATGGTCATAGCAGGGGCTAATAATTTATAGAACCAGTGAATATTTACCAAGTACTCATTTGCAAAATAATGTGAATATGCTTCCACTTCAACTCACCTTAAGAAATCAAAAATGCTTAGGAAAAAAATTGCTTTCAAAAAGAATAAGCAAATGTCTAGTGATGGGAGAGAGAGAGAGTGATAAAAAACGGGATGGAAAGGCCTTGTGATGCCCAGTCCCTAACTGAAGAAATAGGCGTGTTCAAACGTGTGTCATCATGCCTCACAATAGGGACATGGACCTGGGTTTCAGTCCCAGCGCCACTGCCTACTAACTGTATGATCTTGGGGAAGTTCACCTCAGTTTATTCATCTGTAAAATGGGCCTATCTCCTTCACAGTGTTCTTGTAAGGATCAAATGCAACAACACACCTGCAGTAATTAGCACAGGGCTTGGCACATAAACATTCAATAACTGTAACTGTAATTGGTTGCTTGAAAGTTGAAAATATTTCTAACAATTTCAAGGCCAGATGCAGTGGCTCACACCTATAACCCCAATACTTGGAGAGACTGAGGTGCAAGGACCACTTGAGCCCAGGAGTTCAAGACCAGCTTGGTCAAATAGTGAGGCCCTGCATCTAAAAAGAAAATGTTTATTAAAAAATTAGCCTGACATGGTGATGTCACACCTGTAATCCCAGCTACTTGGGAAGCTAAGGCAGGAGGATTGTTAGAGCCCAGGAGGCTGAGGCTGTAGTGAGCTGTGTTCACACCACTGCACTCCAACCTGGGCAAAAGAGCAAGACCTTATCTCAAAAGAAAAAAATCCAATTTCATATATGGTGGTTATAGCCTAGTTGATGCACTGGACCTTAAGTATGATACTGGATAGGTTAGCAGGACTGGGAATCAAAGGTTCCTTAAAAAAAAAAAAAGATGCAAAGTCTCGCTCTCTCACCCAGGCTAGAGTGCAGTGGTGTAATCAAAGCTCCCTGTAACCACAAACTCCTGGGCTCGAGTGGTCCTCCTCCATCAGTCTCCCCAGTAGCTGGGGCTACAGGTGCACGCCACCACATCTTGCTAACTTTTTTCTTGTCAAGATGGGGGTCTTGCTATTTTGCCCAGTTTGGTCTCAAACTCCTGGCCTCAAACAACCTTCCTGCCTCAGCCTCCTAAAATGCTGGGATTATAGGCCTGAGCCCTAATACTCCACAGACACAGCCATTTTGTGTAGCTACATTTGTTTCTCAAGGAAAATATATTAAGGTCCTCTTGTGTCAGTGAATTGGGGCTCCACTTCCCCTCCTTGGAGGGAGCATGAGGGGCACGTGTCTGACTCAGAGCCCCAACTGCTGGCTCTGGGATACAGTCCCCCCAGGGCCACCTGCCCTTTACCTGCACATCCCAGACAGTGGGTGCTCCCCAGTGGGTGCTTTTCAAACTTGATGTCTTTATTCATTAATCTCCCTCCTGTCTTGCCCCAAGGAAAACAAGCAAATAGAAATGAAGCCAGATGCACATAAATCTTGAGGTGGGGAAAGGAGGGCAGCATGTGTGTTCCAAGGCCTGGCTTTCCAGCAGTCACTGTCACCCCCTCCCACTCTCTGGCTGCCACAGACGCTACTGCTATTAATAAGGAAAACTAAAGTGGGGCACAAGCCTCCCCCAACCCAACAACCCCTTCAAGAAGGGCCTGTCCCTCCACCATGACTTGGGGGCCACTTCTCTGCAGAGCGGGTGGGAAGCCAGAGACTGGGGAAGCCCAGCAACTGGGTCCAGGGACAGAGCAGGGGACCTGGGGAGCAGTTCCTAGAGGTTTCACTTGGGCCACTTCTCTGCAGAGTTGGTGTGAAGCCAGCAACTGGGTCCAGGGACAGAGCAGGGGATGTGGGGAGCAGTTCTTAGAGGTTTCACTTTTTTGCTTGCTTGGTGTAGCTCCTGCAGACCTTGTCCTGGGTTGACCCTGGGGCAAAAGCAGCAGGGAAGATGCTGAAGACCCGGGCAGATTGCGCAGGAGCTGGCAGAAGGCAGGGGGAAGGGAGGGAGGGCACATTCACCTCAGAGCCTCCTGATCTCCCGCTCACACCCTGAGCTTCAACTTGTCCAGGACCCACCAGCAGGCCCCGTTCCTCATCTCCCCACTTCCCACACCTGGCAAAGCCCTGCCATGGTGCCACCCCCCCTCAATACCGGACATGCCATGTACTCAGACGAAAAGAGAGAAGAAATGATTTCTGGAGGATTTACTAAGAGATCAGTTTGAAGCGTGTGGATTTGGAGTGTCTGAGGCACAATTGAGCAGAGCTATTCAACAGGTCCTTGAATATCCAAGGTGGAAGCTCCGGGAGAGGTATGGCCTAAAGGTACACATTTGGGTGTCAGAACCCCAAGGGAGGAAGCTCTGAGTGGAGAGGCAGGCAGGGGAGGAAGAGCAGCTGCAGATGGCAAGAGGCGCAGAAGCAGAGGACGCTGTCACCAGAGCACAAGAAGACATAGCCCTAGGGCAGGAAGTGTACCTCTGAGCAGTGCTGCAGAGGGCGAATGAACTCTGGGTGTGCCGGGCAGGCCCTGGATGGGAGCGTGTGGCGGAGGGAGGAGAGGAGTGGAGGGGAAGTCAGGACTGGAGATAGGACTTCAGAGGACTGGCGGTGACAGGAGTGATGCCAGGCGGCGGCCCAGAGGTGGGGCCTAGTGTGCTCCTGAAAGGCTGCCGACGGGCAAGGCGCAGAGGAGTGGGAGAGGCTGAGCAGCAGGGGCTGGAATGATGCTGTTTCGCTTGCACTTGAATCCCCAGAAGAGCCCTACAAAACAGGTCCAAAAGCATCCCTTCCTCGCGCAGAAGAGGCAGCCGAGGTCAGAGAGGACCAGGACTCGAAGCTGGTAAGACCTGAAGCCAGCGGGGCTGAGGGTGGAGTGAGTACAGGACCACACTGGCTCTGGAGGGGTGCAGGAAGCCGGGCCTGGGCTCAGCGGAACAGCGGGCAGATTGACGGGGTGGGCCAGACGCCGTGCCTGTGCTTATGCCCCTCGTGAAGAGGAAAGGCTTTTCCATCCAGGCGGTCAGCCAATTCCAGCCGCATCAGTGGAGCCCTGGGGAGGTGCCCGTCCAGTCATCAGCAGGGAGCAGAACACCCCTGGGTGTGGAGAAGGTGCTCGTAGCTTCCATCATGGAGCCAGGAAGCTCTGAAGAGGAGAGTTCGCCTCTCAGTGGCTCCTCCCTTCTCAAGCAGCAGTGCTGGTTTTGACCAGCTTTCCTCATGCCTTATCTTTTTTCAGGATCCATGTAATACGAATCTGTATGTCACTGGAAAGGCGTTTCACTGCAGTGAGCGGTCTTCTGCCAGCACCGCATCCTGGCCGAGAGCCATGGCACGGTATGTGTCATTCATCCCGCCAGGTGGTGGCAGGGAGGCCGCTGCAGCACTCGGGCCAGGCCACCAGGAGCAGCAGCAAATTCACAGAGCCGACCCGTCCGCTCAGTGGCAGGAACGAACGGACACTGCGTATCACGCAAGCACACAAGTCACACTCCAGTCAGTAAAGCGCGTGGTGCGCCCACTCTAGTTTGAAAACAATGTGTGTTCATGGCTGTCTTTTTATTAGAGCTTTGATTCAGGGCACACTCTACTAACTGCTGTGAGTGATTACGTTTATGGACCCGTGTTTAATATTTGGATAGATTTTGCTCTAAAATATCAGTGACTTAACTCTTTGTAATCACTCCTGAATGAAGGAATCGCTGAAGCAGTATGATCTTGATATGCTTGCCTAACAGAATTTGGCCAAGTCAATGTATTTGTATTCTACATGGTGCTCTGAACCAGGCTGGCTTTAAATAAAAAGGCAAATCACAGAAAAAACACTGCAAATGGCCTTTAAAAACATGCAGCTCTCTCATCTAACAGTAAAGGAAGGGCAAGCACCAATGCAGTCTCAGTTTCACCTTCCCCGTGCAGGTGCTGAGAAGACTGACAACACCCAGTGCTGGGGTAGGCACAGGGTGCGCCTCCTCACAGGCAGGAGGGCAGTGGCTTCACCCGGCCAGTCATGTGGTGCCACTGAAGAAAATGCAAGACACACACCCCCGTCTTAATCATCGTACTGCTGTGAATTTGCCTGGCAGAAACAGAAACATCAGTCTGAGGATATTTATTGCAATCCTTAAATATGATAAGGACAAAACTAGAAACACTGCAGTGTGCACCATGGGGACGGCGGAACAGAGTGTGGGCCTCGTGCCATGGAGCATGCCCCTATTTCAAATGAGCTGGATCCGTGTCCTGTGAGGGTATTTAAGACGTGTTGGTTAACAAGCAGGTTCTGGAGTGATGTGGCTATGGTGTAATGCTCCTTTTGTTTCGACAGTGAGCAGAAAATGGCTTTATAGGGACTTTATGTTTAACAAGCATAAGGTACGACTACCAGAATTACTGGAGGATGAGGAGGAGGTAATGGACATTTTCTTTATATACCCTGTGCTGTATTGTTTGACCTGATAGAATGAAGAATGAATATATATATCTACACACACTCACATTCTGTGGACAATTTAAAGGGCCAATAAAGTAAAAAAGAAAAAAATGTTTTTAGGGAGACTAAAAAATTCCATTCTGTTCAATGTGTTAGTGACAGAAACGCTAAGGTTGTCCTTTTTCTTCTCTGTACTGGTTCCATCCATCCTGCCTGGAATTGATCCAAATCATGAATTCAGGAAAACAGAGTAAGATAAAAACTTGACTCCCCCAGATCCCTACCTAATAGTTAGGCGAGTTTTCTGTGTCATAGTTATGTTTTAGGGAATGGACAGGACATTTAGAATTTATGTGTAATACATTACTATTTTCTCCTTTAAAATAATGAGCAGCAGGCTTCCAATCAGGGCTCCACTTAGAAATCTGATTTACAGTGACAGTGTCTGACATGAGGCAGGGAAGCCTAAACAGGACGTTCTCCCCTGTCCAACAGACTCTTCCAACAGATGCCTCCTTGACATTGAGAAAACTCTACTTTGTTTCCCCCAAATACTCAGTTTAGTGAGGAAGTTGTGTTTTCTCATCCTTTCCAAAAAGAGGTAGCAGGTAAGAATTGGTCCAACAGCTTATTAAATAATTTTGGCTCCAAATATTTTTATAGCTACAAAAAACAAAACAAAACAAACAAAAAACCAGAATGCAGAATTAAATTCTTCACAAGGAAGGTTCTTGATGAGGGAGGCCCATCCGAGAGGCTGTGTTCTAAAGCTGTCTGAGTGGTAGAGAGGAGGCCAGGGCTTCCTTAGCCAAGACAAAGGTGCGCCGGCAACAGTCCACCTTTTCAAACCAGAAAGAGACCAAGGCTGTTTGGGTTGCCAGAGAAACTCACAAAACTTGGATTTAACTGTTCTGGAGAATTGCTTAATTCCAAGGAACTGAAAAGAACACTGTTTGATCCTAAAGTTGTATTTAGGTGACAGCCTGATCTAAGCAATGCATCATAATTCAAAGTTTGCCATCATTATCATCTGTATGTGCAGAGCAGCTCAATTCTCAAAAGGCAGCCACCAACAGGCAGAAGAAATGTCCAAACCCAAACACACCAGAATGTCTGTCAATTACACATCAATAGCAGCAGATTTTTGTTAGAAAAGTAAAGTTTTCTATGACTAAATTTGTGACCATATCTTATTAAGGTTAAAAAAACAGGATGTGGCCGGGCACAGTGTCTCATGCCTGTAGTCCCAGCACTTTGGGAGGTCGAGGAAGGTGGACTGTTTGAGTCTAGGAGTTCAAGACCAGTCTGGGCAACATGGCAAAACCTGGTCTCTACCAGAAATACAAAATAATTAGCAAGGCATGGTGGCACATGCCTGTAGTCACAGCTACTCGAGAGGCTGAGGTGAAAGAATCACCTGAGCCTGGGAGGTCGAGGCTGCAGTGAGCCATGACTGTGCCACTGCACTCTAGCCTGGGTGACAGAGTGAGACTCTGTCTCAAAAAAAAAAAAAAAGAATTAAGATGTGAGGAAGTCTCTCAGCTTCAATCATGGATAAACAATATTAATAGAAATGGGAGTTTTAGTTACTGCTAATTCTTTGCCACCTTTCTATCCTTGGTATTATGCTGACCTTTCTTTGTTTAAACACTTACCTGTATGATATGACAACGTTTAAATCTGGATTTTTCTTATCTAAGTTGAAAAAAACATAAACCCAACAGCTTGATTGTAGATCGGCCCTTTCTTGTAATTTACGTTTTCATTTCCAGAGGTCTCATTTTCCTGATTTGTAAAATGGCTAGAGCGATACTGAGGGTATTCAAAAGAATCTGTGGCTCCCCAGAGTAATTCTAGTTAGGCTCCTTTCTTGGGGTAATTTGCTATGCAAGAGCATAACAGATGAGTAAACTACTAATACAAAAATTAGTAAAGAAGCATAAATTAGGTTCTTCTGATAGGATAATGAATTGTTTTCTTATTAAGCACTGCTGGAGCCATATTAGCTCTTTCAGCAATGGGAATTAAGCTTACATCTGGTTTTAGTTCAGTGGTTCTTTTGTTAGGGGGAAAAATGTGAGTTTGCGAAAACCTAATACTATACATTGTCAAAAATAATACAATTACTAAAGTCAATAATGGGAACAGCAATATGCTAACAGTTTACAGTTTGTTTGTCGGTTTTTTTTTTTTTTTTTTTTTTCTTTTTTTTTTTGAGATGGAGTTTTGCTCGTCGCCCCGGCTGGAGTGCAGTGGCACGATCTCGGCTCACTGCAACCTCTGCCTCCCAGGTTCAAGCAATTCTCCTGCCTCAGCCTCCTGAGTAGCTGGGACTACAGGTGCCTGCCACCACGCCTGGCTAATTTTGTATTTTAGTACAGATGGGATTTCACCGTGTTGGCCAGGCTGCTCTTAAATTCCTGACCTCAGGTGATCCACCCGCCTCAGCCTTCCAAAGTGCTGGGATTACAGGTATGAGCCACCACGCCTGGCCACTAACAGTTATTTTATTTTTTAGAGACAGGGTCTTGCTACATTGCCCAGGCTGGAACTCCTGGCCTCAAGTGATTCTCCTGCTTCAGCCTCCTGAGTAGCTGGGATTACAGGTGTGTGCCACTGTACCTGACTTTTATTTTATTTTTTAAAGCCTATAGCACCCGCTACTCCCCAGGCCCAACCCCTTTGGCTTCCGAGATCGGGCGAGACTAGGCACATTCAGGGTGGAGTGGCTGTAGACACTAATGGTTACGGGGTATTTACTGTGGATACCACGCACTGTACTAAGAATATTACAGTCATTCAGCCCATTTAAATCTTAGTGTAAGTATTTGTCCTAGTTTGTAAGTTTATTTCTGTTATCCCACCATACTTAAAAAAGGGATCTCTTTTAACTCTCAAAAGTGGCATGGTCTAGATTTTAAATCATATGGCTGCCCTATGTAACACTCAGAGCCACCTCTGAGCTGTGAGTGTTGGAGAGGTCAGTCAGAGACTGGTACATCAGTCATTCTACTACTAGGAGCTGTTTTCACTCACAGAGCACTTCTTACACTCTCTGTGTGGATCTTCTTCCTCCACACAAACCAATGCTCCCAACTCTCTAGACACCAACTGGGTGTCCAGTGATTCCATTCGGACACCACCTGGTGTTAGCACACACCCCACAGGTGAAGGGCTCAGTCCCACAAGACTGCCCCACTTCAGATGCCAGCTACAAGACTGAGCCTCTCATTCTTCTGACCAACTAGCTGTAAAATCAGAGGTTCCAATGATCCTCTCCTCAGGTTTGATAATTTGCTAGAATGGCCACAGAACTCAGGAAGACACTTTGTTTGCCATTGCCAGTTTATTCTGAAGGACACAACTCAGGAATAAACACATGGAAGAGATGCACAGGGCCAGGCCTGGGGAAAGGTTCAGAGCTTCCGGGGCCCTCTCCAGACAGGTCACCTTCCCAGCACCTGGATGTGACCACCAGCCTGGAAGCTGACTGAACCCCACAGTTTAGGTTTTTTATGGAGGTCTCACAATGTAAGCGCGACTGATTGAATCGCTGGCCAGCAGTGATCAGGTCGAACTCTGAGGGTCAGGTGTGGTTGGTTCCTCTGCCTACCAGCCCCATCCCGAGGCTATCTGGGGCCCACCAGGAGTCCCTTCATTAGCCTACACTCAGGTGTGGTGAAAGGGACTTACAAATAACAAAAGATGCTCTTCTCACCTCAATACTCAGGAAATTCCAAGGGTTTTAGGAGCCTGGATGAAGACCAAATGCACATTTCTTATTGTATCACAAGATCACAGTCATGCCTTCATTCTTTTTTCTCACTTGTTCACTGTCTCATTCATTCAGGCATATAGAACAGATTCTCCATCCAATCTTCAAGTTTCTCAGTATTTTGAAGCAGCAGATTTGGATGACCTCAGAGGACATGGCATGCTGAATTACTTATACTTACAAAAGGACCTCAGCAGCCCGCCCAGGAAGGTTTTGTGCAATCTGTAGCCTGCAGGTGCCTATGACAGCAGCCCCAGGGACAGATATGAAAAGTTGACATTTAGGCCAAGAAACTTAAAAGTTCCTCTAGGTTATCTAAACCATAAAGAGGGGCAAGCATCTGCTGTTTAAAAGACAGGCAGCCCATTGCTGAAAATATATGACTGCATTTGGAAGCCAAGGTCAAAGACACCAGCCAATTGTCAAACAGATGAAATTCCACTGGTGTACTGTGGTTAAGCAAATAGTTGGAAGGCTAAACACGGGGTAGGGTGCATTGGTCAAAGAAAGCGTGTGGTTTCCAAATGACCAACGCAGCACATCTGGGGAGGGGTGTTGGGCGCGGCTGGTAATTTGCACTGATTGATTGGATCAGCCTCGCTGTGTCATCATGTGGCTGGGATGTTCCGTCTACGGGAAAGTGTCCATGGAGAGGCTCCAGCTCTTACGCCACTGCTTGGGGAACTTGCTGAGCTGAAGCCACAGGATTTGGACACACTGAAGACCACCCAGCACTTCTGGACAGTCTGTCCCTTATGGATTAGCAGACATAACTTTCCAAACCAAATAAATTTTATGAGTTGTTGAGGGAGAACGTGCTATCACAAGCAAAATTACAAGCAAAGGAGTGTGGGCCTGCCTGGGGAGCCGCTGCCCTCGGCGTCCCTCTGAGCACTGTGCTGGAGCAGGAGTAGCTGTTCTCTGAGCACTCGCCTGGCCAGTGATTTCTCCAACAGCTTTCACAGAGGACCAGGAGTGTTCACCTCCAGATGCCCTTTAATTCAGCTCTTGCTGAAACAGTAAGGCTGGACATGGGGTGGCTGAGACCATATTTTCCTGTGAAATATATTCCTAGATCAATCAAGAAGGGAGCTGCCACAGCCACAGTGAAAGGCAAGAGCAGTTTAGTTAAATATTCTTTGTAAGTATTTTTAAAAATCACGGCGGGGCGGGGTGGCTCAAGCCTGTAATCCCAGCACTTTGGGAGGCCGAGACGGGCGATCCACGAGGTCAGGATGATCGAGACATCTGGCTAACACGGTGAAACCCGTCTTCTACTAAAAATTCAAAAAACTAGCCGGGTGAGGTGGCGGGCGCCTGTAGTCCCAGCTACTCGCGAGGCTGAGGCAGGAGAATGGCGTGAACCCGGGAGGCGGAGCTGTGCAGTGAACTGAGGTCCAGCCACTGCACTCCAGCCTGGGCGACAGAGCGGAGACTCCGTTAAAAAAACAACAAAAAGTGCCGGGCGGGTGGCTCAAGCCTGTAATCCCAGCACTTTGGGAGGCCCGATGACAGGTGGAATCACGAGGTCAGGAGATGAGACCATCCTGGCTGACCTGTGAAACCCGTCTTACTAAAAATACAAAAAACTAGCCGGGCGAGGGTGGCGGCGCCTGTAGTCCCAGCCTACTCGGGAAGCCGAGGCAGAGAATGGCGTAAACCCGGGAGGCGGGCTTTCAGCAGTGAGCCGAGATCCGGCCACGCCACTCCAGCCGGCGACAGAGCGAACTCCGTCTCAAAAAAAAAAAAATAAATTAAATAAAGGAAAATCACTTGTGGAGAGTGAAAATGCCAGCTGTGCGATCAGCGGCGGTGCGGCGGGCCGGAAAGCGAGTGCTTCGTTGCAGGTGTCGGGCACCGTGAGGGAAGGATCCCAGCACCGTGCCGCACGTTCACAGCGCCCTTTACTCAGTATCTCACATAAGGACCACACATAACGCTCGGACTCCTCAGGAAGCTCACTCCACTTACCAAGTGAATCTTGCCAGAAGGTTTAGAGTAGGGAGAAAAAAGGCCGTTTTATTTTTTTAACCACGAAACCTGCGATTTGACCATTTTTCGAAACATCAAGTTACTTAATCTTCTATTTCTCTTTTTAAATCTCACTTTCACAAAGTCCTGAATTACAATCTTTTATATAAACTGAAATTAAAATACGTATCCTAATTTTTAAGAGTCATAGATTTAAAAAATGGAAATACTCTGAATTGTAAGAACAACGGTGGTTTTCAGCCTGTTTATTTTCCAAACGCAACAACACAATGAGAATCTATTTGAAGATGGAGAAGATCCACTTATGACAGTGAAAACATTCAAAACACAAATACAACAAAACATTAGGAACAAGAAATGTGTAAATCCAACATGTGAAAAATCTATACAACACTCCCATCAGATCACAAAAGCTGAACAAATGGTAAAACATGTGTTCCTGAACAGGCGGACAGAAAGTCTTAACATCATGAAAACACCAGCTCTCTCAATAATCTATATACTTACAGGAGTCTTCCCCCGAACAACACTGGGTGTCTTCCCTGCAACTAGAAAAATTGGTTTCAAAGTTTATGTGGAATATAAGACAAGCAATGATAGCAAAACAAACTAAAAACAACCCTGGTAACGGAGACAAATCAAAGGGAATGATCCTTAGTTTGCACTGATGCCAGCACTAAAGCAGTGATACTGCCGCACGCACATGCAAGAGAGGAGAGAACCAGAACAGAAGGTAACAAAACAGGCCTGACTGTGTGAGAATGTGACGAGGACGCCACCTAAGCCCGCAGGACTGCGCCCCAGAGGCGCGCACCCTTCATCGCACTCGAGAGGGTGGACATGCTCTACCACCTGAGAGAGGGGAAAACAACCGCATTATTTCAACAAATGATATCAAAACAAAAAACAAAGAGGGATTGAAAGAGACTTGAAAGAACCTATAAACCAAAGGCAATGTGTAGATCTGAACTCTGATTCTAACAAACCAACTGGAAGAAAAATTCTAAGACAATGAAGATAATTTAATTCCTGACTAGACATGTGATAAGGAACTAATGTCAATTTTAAGATGTAATAATGGTATTGTAGTTTTGTTTTTTTAAAATGCATTGTATAGCAAGGAAGGGTCTATATATGTAACAATTCTCCGATTTCTCACTGAAAGTATTTAAATAAAGAATTGGGCTGGTCACAGTGGCTCACGCCTATAATCCCAACATTTTGGGAGGCCAAGACAGGCAAACTCCTTGAGTTCAGGAGTTTAAGACCAGCCTAGGCAACATGGTGAAATGCCATCTCTACCAAAAATACAAAAAATTAGCCAGGTGTGGTGGCACACACCTGTGGTCCCAGCGACTCAGGAGGCTGAGGTGGGAGGATCACCTGAGCCTGGGAGTTTGAGACTACAGTGAGCCAAGACTGCACCACTGCACTCCAGCCTGTGTGACAGAGTGAGACCCCATCTCAAAAAAAAAAAAAAAAAGAATTGAAAACATAAATAGTATTAATAAAATGATTTAAAAGCCACAGTATTCTTAACAAAATGTCAGGTTTATAAGCAGTATCATTTTAAAATCACATTGCATGTATACTTTGAATTCAGAAATGTGAATGCTTTGGATCTCATTATCTGAGACTGAGAGGGCTCTGCAAATTACACCACACAGTGGATCCACAGTGTTTTCAAACACTGCAGACAGAGCCACTCGTAACTTGGAGACATGACTATAGCAGTAGTCAGAGGCCATGCAACAATTTTCAAAGTGGGGTCCAAAGAACCCTTTCCAGAGAGGGAGGGAAGAACTGAGATGCGTTAAAAGAAAAAAATCATTATTTTTAAAATTCTCGTAATTTATCTTGGGCCTACGTGGAAACATAAGAAATAAGTACACTTTGTTGGGGTTTGAAGTAATATATATTTTTTAATTTTGAAAACTTTTCTAATTTTTAAATTTTATCCAAGCTATTTTAATTTTATTATATATACATTTTATGTATATATACAGCATATATTTTACTTATATATTTTAACACATATTTTAGATTATTTTGTAATTTTACAATATTCTATTTGAAAAGTAACATTTATTTATAATGTATTTTCTTGTATTTAAGAATGGATCATTGGCTTTAAATATGAGGATTAAAAGATTCAATTTCTCATCCTACAGATGTTTCATCAAGAAAAGATGAAACTGGCTGGGTGCGGTGGCTCCCGCCTGTAATCCCAGCACTTTGCGAGGCCGAGGTGGGTGGATCACCTGAGGTCGAGAGTTCGAGACCAGCCTGACCAACATGGAGAACCCTGTCTCTACTAAAAATACAAAATTAGCTGGGCGTGGTGGTGCATGCCTGTAATCCCAGCTACTCGAGAGGCTGTGGCAGGAGAATTGCTTGAACCTGGAAGGCAGAGGTTGTGGTGAGCTGAGATCGTGCCACCGTACTCCAGCCTGGGCAACAAGAGCAAAACTCTGTCTCCAAAAAAAAAAAGAAATCAAAGGAAAGAAAAGATGAAACTGACACATCAGAGAATTCTCTGACTCATGAGATGGAGACATCTGCTCCAGAGAAAGTGGGCTAAACTGTAAACAAAGACAAAAAATGTGAGGAAAGTTCTTTTAACCTTGCCTTTACAGATGTTAATGATTTACCTTATTGTGGCTTATGCAACAATATTTCAAATACTATTATGGTGCAAGTTAACTGCCACATCGATTTGAGATCATTCAGAATCTAAAGAAAAAAATTAATTTAAGTGCAGATGTGATAAATTAATATGTCACCAACAGAACTGTACTTCTGCCTTACAACAGAATCTCTGGACTTACTGTATTCCTTGTAGTTGTCTGGTATCAGCACCAACTAAGCACAGAAGCTCTTTTATATGAAAGTTGGCCACACACACAAGTGGTAGGGAAATACTTAAATTACTGAATAACTATTTAGAATCTCCTTGTTTTTCCTGGAACAACCATGTTGACGTTTGCACTGATAGCGCAAAAGCAACGGTGGGTAACACAGCTGCATCTCAGTGGGAATCAGAGCAGAGACAGTCCTCACGCTACACTTCACCACCACACACACACAGTAGAAACACCACGCTTTCACATACGAATATTTGATGAAGCAGTTTATCATACTGATTTTATTAAACTGTTGCCCTCAAGGATACTTTTTAAAAAGAATTCTGTATGGTGAAAAGGAAAGTGTGCATAAAGCACTTCTGCTTCATAATAAAAAACGACGGTTGCCTGGAGAAAAGCACTCCACTTGTACACCTGCACAACTCTTTCAGCGGTGGACTCACCTGACCACTTTTTGTCATGGAAATTGACTTGAAAGAATGAGTAGCAGACAGGCAGTGGTTAGTCACATTTTGGGATTAGGCACATACTTTTTCAATAATTTGCAAAGTGACTCAGTCCCCTCAGGAAAACAACTGACAGTGCTTGTAGCCCATGATAAATTTTAGCTTTTAAGCAGAAATTAGAATCTTGGAAATCTATGTCCACCAACATAAGCTTGACAGCTTCCCAATACTTAAAGTCGTTTCTGATGAGGTGGCAGTAGTGACTATAGGTTTTGATATTGCATAATGAAATATGTCAATGTTTGGAAGATATACATAACTCAATGAATGTTTTCCAAATGAACCATGCATAATGCTTCAAAATTATGTGTGTAGGCAACAAAGATCCATTGAAAGTGCAAGACAGACCAATGGGTTTTAATGTAACAGAGAATGGAAAGTTAACTGATACAATTTCAGATTCCACATTGCAACTACCCTTTAAAAAATGACCATTTTCAAATTTTGGTGAGCTATCAAAGCAGAATTATCTACAATGATCTGCGACGGCTATTAGAATATTCCCGCCTTTTCCAGCTACCATCTATGTGGGACTGGATTTTCTTTATACACTTCAACCAAAACAACACATCCCACCAGAAGCAGATATGAGAATTCAGCAGCCTTAGGGCAGAAAATGAGACTTGCAAAAATGTAAAAACAATGCTGCTCTTGTCAAATTTTTTTTTTTGCCTTGGAAAAGAGCATTGTCTTTCATGAAAATATGCTATTTGTGTCAACGTGTAATTAAATTATTTTTATTTTTTAAGTGAAGAAACACATTTTTAAAAATTTAGTTTCAAATATGATAAATATTAATAAGTGTTTAACAGATTTAAAAAAAAACTCTTGGGAATGTATGAACACAAAGAAGGAAACAACAGATGCGGGGGCCTACCTGAGAAAGGGTGGGAGGAAGGAGAGGAGCAGAAAAGGTAACTATTGGGTACTGGGCTTAATACCTGGGTGATGAAATAATATGTACAACGAAACCCTATGACATGTGTTTACATATGTAACAAACCTTCACATGTACCCCCAAACCTAAAATAAAAGTTTAAAAACAAATGCTTTGGGCTCCTCAGTAATTTTTTTTTTTTTTTTTTTTTTTGAGATGGAGTCTCACTCTGTTGCCCGGGTTGGAGTGCAGTGGCGTGATCTTAGCTCACTGCAACCTCTGCCTCACAGGCTGAAGTGATCCTTCTGACTCAGCCCCCCTAGTAGCTGGGATTACAGACACACGCCACCATACTTGGCTAATTTTTGTATTTTTAGTAGAGATGGGGTTTCGCCATGTTGGCCAGGCTGGTCTCAAACTCCTGACCTCAGGTGATCCACCCACCTTGGCATCCCAAAGGGCTGGGATTACAGGTGTGAGCCACCACACCTGGCCGGGATACTCAGTGATTTTTAAGAGTATAAAGGGGTACTGAGACAAAAACGTTTGGACCCTGCTGTTATATAGTCTTTCCAACACACCACAGCCTTCTAAGAAAAGGAAAAATGACGCAGGATGACAGGAGACATGAACACCACTTACAGCAAAATGGCCTCGTTTACAGCCTCAAAGAACTCTGGCTGGAGGATTTCCTGAGGTTCATGTCCGTGACAGACGAGCAAAGCCTCCACCAGAGGGTCAACATCTGGCAGGGTAATAAGTGGGACACAGACTCGTGACAGGGACGCCAATCGCTCGGGAGTCATTCTATGGAAGAAATAAGAAATAATCACCCAAATCTAAGAGCCACGCATAATTAAGAACATATAAAACCTTCATGCTAAAAAGGTCAACGACAGATCACCTGTTTTGCCTCTAAATAAAGAGAATGACTCTAACACTATCGATGAACACTTCTCTTTTATCCAGTTCTTTAGGAAGGTATCTTTTAGCTGCCAATGCTGTTTCAGTGTCATTCATGGTCAGGACTTTGTTCTTTATATCCACAGGCACTTAATATGTCCAAAACACAACTCCTGAAATCCCTTCCCAGTGTTCCTTTTCCCCAGTGCCATCTCGTTTACTCAGGCCCAAATGCTGATTCCTCCCTTTCACTGATGCATCAGTGAATACTAGCAACACATCCGACCTCTTCTGAACACCTCCATTACTGCCCTTCTAAGTGGAGAGTAACCCACCACCTCCAGCCTCTGGATTTCTTGCTTCTGCACTCACTCCTATAGTTTAACATCAGAACACTTCCAGCACCCCTTTAAAAATTCAGATCACAACACTTGTCTGCTCAAAGCTTTGCAATGGCTTCCCACCTCATGCAGAGAATAAGCAATGTCTTTCACTAGCCAGCAAGTCCTTCCATGGTGGTTCCCCATCTGTTTCACTGACTTCATCTCCTTCCACTCTTACCTTTGTCTTTTCTGCCTCTGACTGCCCCAAGTTAAGGTCCTGCGGTCCCCAGTTGCAGCTCAAATGTCCCTTTGTTAAGTGAGGTCTTCTCTGATCATCCCATGTCACTATACTGTCTACCACGTGTGGCAATTTAAATGTAAATGAATTAAAATGAAATAAAATTAAAAATCCAGCTCCTCAACTGCACTAGTCACAGCTGAAGTGCTCAACAGCTATGGGCGGCTGGCAGCTACGGTCCCGAACAGCACACACGTACAGGATGCGCCTGGGACCGCGTACAGGATGCGCCTGGGACCGCGTACAGGATGCGCCTGGGACTGCACAAAGCACTGCTGGACACTGGAGCTTCACGCGCCCTCCTACCCGTGCTTTACTTCTCTTCCTGGTACCTTTCACCATCTGACCTATACGGTATTCCCTTGTAGTACTCATGGTTCCCTTCCTCCTGAGAGGGCAGAAGCTCTACGATGGCAGGCAGCTTCTCCTACTTTGCCCACCACTCTATTCCTAGCACCTAGGGATAACTCCTCACACACAGCACATGCTCAACAAATCCATCTCCAGTGCAGTGAACGACAAATAAAATGAAAGTTCTGGGTGGAGCCTATTCAACGTTTTTCTAGGTATTTTCATATGTAATTGTAAATATAGAAATTTAGTCTTGTGTTTTGTGGAACACACATGGCATCACAGTGTAGAGCATATAGCTGTCCCTCATTCTTAAAAACTTGCTGCCTATTATTAAAACACACGTGTTCTGTAATTTAACAATGCCACTATCAGTAGGCACTGAGGCTGTTTCTGGTTTTTCACTATTCAAACAGGGCTGTGGTGCTACCCTTACCCATGCCTGTCTGTGCCCACATGTGAGAACTTGCATATTAAATTGCCTTCCAAGGCCAGGGGCGGTGGCTCACACATGAAGTCCCAGCACTTTGAGAGGCTGAGGCAGACAGATCGCTTGATCCCAGAAGTTCAAGACCAGCCTGGGTCATATGGAGAAACCCCATCTCTACAAAAAATACAAAAACTAGCTGGGTGTGGTGGTGCGTGCCTGCAGCTGCAGCTACTGGGGGGACTGAGGTGGGAGGTTGCTCGAGACCAAGAGGTCAAGGCTGCAGTGAGCTGTGTTCACACCACTGCACTCCAGCCTGGGAGACAGAACGAGACCCCGTCTCAAAAAAAACACACACATAGACACACACAAAAAACTGCCTTGCAAATGACCACTCTTCCAATGATATCATTATTTGTTTCTATTTCTCAAAAATTTAACGAACAAAAATTGCTATTTCATTGCCTTAATTTGCATTTTCCTGATAACTTGTGAGATGGTAATTGTTACCCACTTGTATTTACTCTTCAGAGAATTTGTTTATATATTTGTGTATTTTTGTCCTATTTGTTCATTTAATACCTATTTATTGATCCCCTATTGTAGTCAAGGCTCTGTTTGAGGTGTACGTGATACAGATGCAAAGATGACAAGGTCTCATCAGGGAGAGGAACAATATAATGCCAGATGATACTGGGTATCATGCTGAAAAGTAAAGAATGCTCAGAAGTGACAGAAATTTACCAAGAAGGTGACATGTGAGCAGTGCTCTGAAGGAAGTACATGAACAAGCCACGTATATATCTGGGAGGAAAACATTGCAGACAGATGAAAAGCAAATGCAAAGGCCCTCAGCATCTGAAAAGAGCAAGGGGACCAACGTGATCACACCCAGTGAACCAGGGAGGACGGCGGAAAGGCTCTGTAGATCACTGTGGGGCCTGCATATTCTTTTTTAAAAAACTTGAGTTTTCATTTTTATGAAATTAATAAACGCAACTATATTTTTTAAATTTAGAATATGTATTTACTTTTAAATTTTTATTTCAATAGCTTTTGGGTAAAAGTAGTTTTTTGTTACATGGATGAATTGCATAGTGGTGAATTCTGAGGTGTTAATGTGCCCATCGCCCGAGTAGATTGCACCGAATGTGTAGTTTTTTATCACTAGCCCCTATCCCACCCTCTTCCCGCTTCTGAAGTCTCTGAAGTCCATTATGTCACTCTGTATGCCAGCAATGTCCAATCTTTTGGCTTCCTTCTTTTGGAAAAGAATTGTCTTGGGTTACACACTAAATACACTAATATCAACGATAGTTGACGAGCTTAAAAAAAAATCGCAAAAACCCTCAATGCTTTCAGGAAGTTGACAGATTTGTGTTGGGCGGCATTCAAAGCTGTCCTGGGCCGTGTGCAGCCACGGGCCACGGGTCCGACGAGCTTGCTGTGTGTCTCTATACTCATAGCTTAGCCCGCACTAATAAGTGAGAACATAAGAGTTTGTGGATTGCTTGGGCCCAGGAGTTTGAGACTAGCCTGGGCAACATGGTGAAACCCTGCGTCTACAAAAAAATACAAAAATTAGGTGGGTGTGGTGGTGCACACCTGCAGTCCCAGCCACTTGGGAGGCTGAGGTGGGAGGATGGCTTCAGTCCAGGAAGTGGAGGTTGGGGTGAGCTGAGATCATGTCACTGCACTCTGGCCTGGGCAACAAAGCAAGACCCTGTCAAAAACAGAAATGAAAGAGAGAGAGACAAAGGAGAGAGAGAAAAGAGAGAGGGGGAGGGGAAGGGAGGAATGTGGAAGGGAAGGAAGGGGAAGGGAGGGAAGGTGAGGAGAGGGGAGGAGAGGGGAGGGGAGGGGAGCAGATGGGAGGGAAGGTGAGGGGAGGAAGGAAGGGAGGGAGGGAGGGAAAAGAAAATATTCATAATAAAGGGGTTACTTCCTGCCTCAGGTTCTTATTTCCAAATAGCAAAAGTAACTCATTAAAAAATAATCATCTTTAATCAGCCTTAAACTGATTAGTATTTCTTTCCCTCTGTAGTATTTTTTCCCCTTTATTTACATCTTTTTTGCACTCTTCCCATTATTTGATTGTACTGGTCTCTTTTCAGGGTATTGCTATACAATTATTTGTGCTTTTCATTTTCTCACCCTTGGACAGAAGACAAGCAGTTCAGAAAGGTTTCTAAAGTCTCCTGGACCACAATTAAAAGACTCTGCTGGATGGTATCAGCTGAAACAATCTTTTCTCTTTCTTTTTTGAGACAGTGTCTTGCTCTGTCACCCAGGCTAGAGTGCAGTGGTGCAATCTCGGCTCACTGCAACCTCGACCTCCCCAGGCTCAAGCGATCCTTCTACCCAGCCTCCATAGTAGCTGGGATTACAGGTGCTTGCCACCACACCTGGCTAATTTTTTTTTTTTTTCTTGTAGAGATGGGGTTTCTCCATGTTACCCAGGCTGGTCTCAAACTCCTGGGTTCAAGTAATCCTCTCACCTTGGCCTCCCAAATTGCTGGGATTACAGGTGTGAGCCATTGTGCCCAGGCTGAAACAACTTTTATAGATTAAAAACTTGCCTTTGTGCCAGATTGTGCCACTATGGAAGAGGTTTATTCTCTAGTTCATAATTGGTTTTGTTGTTGTTGTTGTTGTTGTTGTTAAGAATGCTTGCTTTTCCAAAGTAATATGAACAAATTCCCTGGCACAGAGCAAAGTCCACTGAAGGATGTCCATACTGGCATCCCAGCTGGCAGGAGTAGCAAGGATAAAATGGGAATGAATTTAGTTAGCAGTTTAGGATATTCCTAGTCAAAGCAAACCTATGATACAATCAGTAAAATTCTTAACTGAATTTACTAAGAATGCGAGATGCCTGTGCCAGTAGAGTACTCCCTGTAAACCAACACACCTGATACATTCCTCATTTGCTCTACTGAATGATGTTTAGAATCTTTTCTTTTAGAATTCAACAAGATAATTTTAGAATTCAACAAGATAAATTTTTTCTTTAGAAAAAATTTTAGAATTCAACAAGATAAATTTTTTCCAGGTACTTTTCTGAATGTGTTGAGCCCTTATACATAGTTTTTAAGGTAATTCAATCTCTTGGACTGAGTTCATTTATACCTATCAGAAGATTGAAATTAAAAGCAATTTGATGCCTAACATGCTTTTGAGCCTTTTAGTAGCTTTTGTGTTCACCATTCATAAAATTTTAACTTGGATTCCTAAAAGCTTGTGTGAGAACCAAAACTTTTTAAGTCCACAGTTCTCCAGTGAATAGCAAATTCTGCCAAGTGTGTTCTCCTATCTCAAGTGGAAGCCGGTTTAATGAAATTAGGTAACAGAATGGCACCGCAATAACATTTGCAAAACAGCTGCCAACCACGCGGGAGCCATTATAATTTTTGCCATCATTAATCATAACAATTAAAATAGGTATCATAATACTACCTAACTTTCTACTACACATCTGAAGTTCTCTGTCCATTTTTCAGATTTACAAATAGAAACAATTAAATCAGAACACAGCATAATAGGCAAACTACTTTCTAGTGTACGCTTAAAGTCAGGACAGTCCCACCCACCTATGAATCCAAGTTTCTAATTCCTTTCCTTTCACAAGTATGACTTCAAATGTCCAAGCAGCCAAGAGAACCCAAACTTAAGCACCATATAAACAATGCTATGCTGTTTTTCTGTTTTTTTTTCCTTCTTCTAGAAGGCGTCTATGCATTTATTTTTTCTTATTTTTTAGCACTTGAGTGTTTAACGTTCATTTCCAAAGATTCAAAAAGTCTCACAGAAAATAGAGAAATTGATCTCATAACTTCAGATGCACGGGATCGCCAGAGGAACAACAACTCACAGAAAATAGAGAAATTGGTCTCATAACTTCAGATGCACGGGATCGCCAGAGGAACAACAACTCACAGAAAATAGAGAAATTGGTCTCATAACTTCAGATGCACGGGATCGCCAGAGGAACAACAACTCACAGAAAATAGAGAAATTGGTCTCATAACTTCAGATGCACGGGATCGCCAGAGGAACAACAACTCACAGAAAATAGAGAAATTGGTCTCATAACTTCAGATGCACGGGATCGCCAGAGGAACAACAACTCACAGAAAATAGAGAAATTGGTCTCATAACTTCAGATGCACGGGATCGCCAGAGGAACAACAACTCACAGAAAATAGAGAAATTGGTCTCATAACTTCAGATGCACGGGATCGCCAGAGGAACAACAACTCACAGAAAATAGAGAAATTGGTCTCATAACTTCAGATGCACGGGATCGCCAGAGGAACAACAACTCACAGAAAATAGAGAAATTGGTCTCATAACTTCAGATGCACGGGATCGCCAGAGGAACAACAACTCACAGAAAATAGAGAAATTGGTCTCATAACTTCAGATGCACGGGATCGCCAGAGGAACAACAACTCACAGAAAATAGAGAAATTGGTCTCATAACTTCAGATGCACGGGATCGCCAGAGGAACAACAACTCACAGAAAATAGAGAAATTGGTCTCATAACTTCAGATGCACGGGATCGCCAGAGGAACAACAACTCACAGAAAATAGAGAAATTGGTCTCATAACTTCAGATGCACGGGATCGCCAGAGGAACAACTCACAGAAAATAGAGAAATTGGTCTCATAACTTCAGATGCACGGGATCGCCAGAGGAACAACAACTCACAGAAAATAGAGAAATTGGTCTCATAACTTCAGATGCACGGGATCGCCAGAGGAACAACTCACAGAAAATAGAGAAATTGATCTCATAACTTCAGATGCACGGGATCGCCAGAGGAACAACAACAAAAAAAGTGGGAAAATTAGCTTACTTTCTTTTGCATTATTTTAGAGGCCTGATAAATTGTGTTGTCATAGGGCTTTAAATAGAGTTTCACTTGCCACCAAGTAAAGTCAACAATTCAGTGACAGAATGTTTAAATTCTATCCTGTTCTTTGCTACAAACCATCTAGAAGGAGCAACATTCTGAGCATTGTCAGCTTATCCTGTAGCCCTATGGTTTCGGGGCAGATGGTTTGGAAGCTATAATACAACCACACAGGAAGGATGTTCCCAGCAGTATATGGTTACTGTCTAGCCTTCTGCAGTTGAATTCTTGTGCAGAAACTATTTGGAAGTGCTGCTCTGGCAACCAGTCAAGACCTAATGCTTAGTGCAATTCAATCTGGAAAGCGTTGCATAACTCTCCACTTGAAATTGGGTCTCCGCACTCTGACAAACTTCAGACCAAAAGACGAGCCGTGAAGGCTCTCTGCACCTGGAAGTCTTTGGAAGGCTATCAGTTGGGTTGCCCGAATTTTGGTATACCCAGGAACTACCTGTCTTTATGAGATTTTTTAATTTTTCAGAAAAATTATCCTGGATCGTTTCCAGCCTAATTAGAAGATACAATCTGCAGCCATGAGCTGCAGTACTTGATAAATGTCCCCAGCACCACAGTCTTTCCACCCACTCAGTCCCCGGTAATAATCTCTGACTCTTCTCATTTCCTCTTTTCAGATAATGAGAGAAAAGCTGCACTTAGAGATCTTTTAGGGAGGAGGACTGATGAGTCAGGCTGGAGACCTGCCTGCCTATCTGAGACGCTACACGAGTGATGCACACAGGCAACTCTCAGCCTACCTTTCAACTGTACAAACATCCATCCAGCCCTAACTCTATGCAATACATTCTGCTAGGCTATGTGCAGAGTATACACCTTCACACACATCCCCACACACCTCCTCCTCTATCAGCCCACCCACTAAGCTCATAAATTCCAAAAATTTAAGATACTTACAACTCACACTAAATGTGTCTTTTTGTTAACAACTTAGATGATGGACTCAAAAACACATTAATTAATTTTAGATCTAAAACCATCTTGGTGGTAAGAGAACGATGGTAAAGCACCGTGGAAGGTAAACGTTGAAAGGATTATCTGCCACTTAAGAGAGTGGAAGAGAACAGGAAGTACAATTTAGAAAAGGTGAATATTTGAGGAGAAAAGACAAACTGTTCACACAAAATAGATCACTATGGGTCGTTTGACAAAAAACTATCTTTATGAGAATTTACTATCAAGAAAATAATATAGCTAAACTATTAGTGATTTATAGGAATTCATCAACAAAAATAAAAACCGTAAATAAAATCCTATCATGTCCCCATACAGTATTCAGATCGTGGCTAGGGATAAATATGCAGTTATGGGAACTGCTTCTAAAGAAGTAGTGTAGAGCAGCATTTCTCGTACTTCCAGAGAGTACGTCTAGACAGGTGTTTTAAAAAACTCGGATTTCTTGGTCTCTCCCCAAGGGACGTTGATGCTACTGATTCGTGGTGTTTTAGTCATGAAGTCCTTGCCCATGCCTAGGTCCAGAATGGTATTGCCTAGGTTTTCTTCCAGGGTTTTTATGGTTTTAGGCCTAACATTTAAGTTGATAACATAACGTTGATGCCACACTTCTGAGTAGTTCTGGTGGAGAACTGCTACACATCCCGAGGACTGAAAGGCAAGACCTAGGAAGAATGCTGACGCTCATAATCTACTCAAAGAGAAAATAAGATGAAAATATAACCTAAGAGACTGAATCAAATAATGAACTAAGGACACGGATGTCCTAGCATTCATGCTATACTCCCAACTCCTAGAAATGATGGAAGAATTTCCCACCTTTTTTTTTTTATTATACTTTAAATTCTAGGGTACATGTGCACAATGTGCAGATTTGTTACATATGTATACATGTGCCATGTTGGTGTGCTGCACCCATTAACTTGTTCTTCACATTAGGTATTTCTCCTAATGCTATCCCTCCCCGCTCCCCCCACTCGACAACAGTCCCCCGTGTGATGTTTCCCACCCTGTGTTCAAGTGTTCTCATTGTTCAGTTCCCACCTATGAGTGAGAACATGCGGTGTTTGGTTTTCTGTCCTTGTTGAGAGTTTGCTCAGAATGATGGTTTCCAGCTACATTCATGTCCCTGCAAAGGACATGAACCCATCCTTTTTATGGCTGCATAGTATCCCATGGTGTATATGTGCCACATTTTCTCAATCCAATCTATCATTGATGGACATTTGGGTTAGTTCCAAGTCTTTGCTACTGTGAACACTGCCACAATAAACATATGTGTGCATGTGTCTTTATAGCAGCATGATTTATAATCCTTTGGGTATATACCCAGTAATAGGACAGCTGGATTAAATGGTATTCCTAGTTCTAGATCCTTGAGGAATCGCCACACTGTCTTCCACGAATGAAGCAATTTACACTCCCACCAACAGTGTAAAAGCATTCCTGTTTCTCCACATCCTCTCCAGCATCTGTTGTTTCCTCTTTAATGATCACCATTCTAACTGGTGTGAGATGGTATCTCATTGTGGTTTTGATTTGCATTTCTCTGATGGCCAGTAATGATGAGCATTTTTTCATGTGTCTGTTGGCTGCATAAATATCTTCCTTTGAGAAGTGTCTGTTCATAACTTTTGCCCATTTTTTGATGGGGTTTTTTTTTTCTTGTAAATTTGTTTAAGTTCTCTGTGGATTCTGGATATTAGCCCTTTGTCAGATGGGTAGATTGTAAAAATTTTCTCCCATTCTGTAGGTTGCCTGTTCACTCTGATGGTAGTTTCTTCTGCTGTGCAGAAGCTCTTTAGTTTGATTAGATCCCATTTGTCAATTTTGCCTTTTGTTGCCATTGCTTTTGGTGTTTTAGTCATGAAGTCCTTGCCCATGCCTAGGTCCAGAATGGTATTGCCTAGGTTTTCTTCCAGGGTTTTTATTGTTTTAGGCCTAACATTTAAGTCTTTAATCTATCTTGAATTAGTTTTTGTATAAGGTGTAAGGAAGGGATGCAGTTTCAGCTTTCTACATACAGCTGGCCAGTTTTCCCAGCACCATTTATTACATAGGGAATCCTTTCCCCATTTCTTGTTTTTCTCAGGTGTGTCAAAGATCAGATGGTTATAGATGTGTGGTATTATTTCTGAGGCCTCTGTTCTGTTCCATTGGTCTACCTCTCTGTTTTGGTACGTACCATGCTGTTTTGGTTACTGTAGCCTTGTAGTACAGCTTGAAGTCAGGTAGTGCGGTGCTTTCAGCTTTGTTCTTTTGGCTTAGGATTGTCTTGGCAATGTGTGCTCTTTTTTGGTTCCCCATGAACTTCAAAGCAGTTTCTTCCAATTCTGTGAAGAAAGTCATTGGTAGCTTGATGGGGATGGCATTGAATCTATAAATTACCTTGGACAGTATGGCCATTTTCACAATATTGATTCTTCCTATCCATGAGCATGGAATGTTCTTCCATTTGGTTGTGTCCTCTTTTATTTTGTTGAGCAGTGGTTTGTAGTTCTCCTTAAAGAAGTCCTTCACATCCCTTTTAAGTTGGATTCCTAAGTATTTTATTCTCTTTGTAGCAATTGTGAGTGGTAGTTCACTCATGGTTTGGCTGTCTGTTATTGGTGTATGGGAGTGCTTGCGATTCTTGCACATTGATTTTGTATCCTGAGACTGCTGAAGTTGCTTATCAGCTTAAGGAGATTTTGGGCTGAGACAGTGGGATTTTCTAAATATACAATCATGTCAATGATGGAAGAGTTTTTACAATTAAATATATAATACTATAAAATGGGGGCTTTTGGTGACCCACAAATTCTGAGAAAAGCTTGACTTGGTAGGTAGGTGGGATCTTTTTGAAGGAAAATACCACCACCCTAAAAGCTTGCAAGAGAGGACTACTATAAAAGATAAGAGTTACTTTGGGGTGAATTCAAGGAGCAGGGGGCAAACCGACAGCCAGCTGCCAAGACCTTATATACTCTTTTTCTTATCCACTGTCTTTAGGCAAGAGATAACAGAAATGTCCTGACTCCAACAGGAAGGAGGAATGAGGCCTGGAAGGAGACGCCAGTCCCAAATGGCTATCAACCTCCAGAAAATATGGGAGTCCTCTAAGGCTACAATTTATTGGCAATTTATTTATTGCCAATACATATTTATTGGCAACCTCAATCAACACCACCTCTTGATCTTTCCATAATTATTGGAGACTACAATATACAGAGCCCTAATAGAGAGACTAATGAGGAATCCCAAATTCCAGGAAGACCAGATTGTTTTGCAAAGTGGTTGTACCTATTTAAGTTCCCATCAGCAACCTCCTGAAGCTCACCATAACCTAATGGATGTCTAACTGATGTTGTAGTTTACACTTTCCTGAAAATGCACAGAAAAGCTCATAGACCAGTTTTAAATTGTGGTGAAAAACACATTAACATAAAATTTACCATTTTAACCATTTTTAAGTTACAGTAGTGTTAACTATATGTCCTTATGTGCAACAGATCTCTAAAACTTTCATATCTTGCAAAACTAAAACTCTATACCCATTGAACAACAACTCCCATTTCCCCCTTCCTCCCATCTCAAGGTAACCACTATTCTACTTTCTGTTTCTTTTTTTTTTTTTTTTTTGGAGACAGAATCTCGCTCCATCACCCAGGCTGGAGTGCAGTGGCACGATCTCAGCTCACTGCAACCTCCGTCTCCCAGGTTCAAGCAATTCTCCAGACTCAGCCTCCTGAGTAGCTGGGATTACAGGCACGCACCACCACACCCGGCTAACTTTTGTACTTTTAGTAGAGATGTGGTTTCGCCGTGTTGGCCAGGCTGGTCTCGAACTCCTGACCTCCAGTGATCCGCCCGCCTTGGCCTCCCAAGGTGTTGGGATTACAGGTGTGAGCCACTGCGCCTGGCCTTAGCTTCTGTTTCTACAGGTTTGACTACTTTAGACACCATACATAAGTGTGAGTAATCATGCTACAGGTTTGACTACTTTAGACACCATATACAAGTGTGAGTAATCATGCAGCATTTGCCTTCTGTCACTAGTTTACGTCTTTCATCCACACTGTAGCATAGGACAGGACTTCCTTCTTTTCTAAGGTGGGATAATCTTCCAATGTATATATATACCATATTTTCTCCACTCATTCATCCACTGATGGACATACAGGTTGCTTCCACCTCTTGGCTCTTGTACATAATGCTCAATGAACATGGGTGTGTAAATATCTCTTAGAGATCTTGTTCCCAATTATTTGGAAATACCCACAAATATGGGATTGCTGGATCATTTGGCAGTTCTATTTTTAGTTTTTTAAGGAAACTCCATACTGTGTTCCATAGTGACTGCACTAGTTTAACATTCCTAGCAACAGTGTACAAGGGTTCCAAGTACTCCATATCCTCATCAACATTTGTCTTTTTCTCTTTCTTCTTTTCATAGTGGTCATTCTAATAGGTGTGAACTGGTATTTTATTATGGTTCTGATTATCATGTCCCTGATAACTGGTGATGTTGGGCATCTTTTCATATGCTTGTTGGTCATTTGTATATATTCTTTGGAGAAATGTCTATTCCAGTCTTTGACCTATTTTTAAACTGGATTATTTTGCTGTTATTGAGTTGCAGGAGTTCTCTGTATATTCTGGATATTAACCACTTATCCAGATATAAGGTTTGAAAAGATTTTCTCCCATTACATATGCTGCTTTTTAATCTGTTGATTGCTTCCTTTGTTGCACAAACATTTAAAAAATTCATGTAGTCCTATTTGTCTATTCTTGCTTTTCTTGCCTGTGCTTTTGGTGTCATATCCAAGAAATCATTGCCAAGTTCAATGCCATGACACTTTTCCCCTATAGTTCCAGGTGTTACGTTTAGATCTTTAATCTATTCTGAGTTAGTTTTTATATATAACGTAAGGTAAGGGTTCAAATTTGTTTTCTGAATGTGTATATCCAGTTTTCCCAACAACAATTATTGAAGGGACAGTCTTTTCCCAATCTTGTAGTCAGGATACCCTTGTCAAAGACCATTTGATCACATATGTGAAGTCTTATTTCTGGGCTCTCTATTCTGTTTTATTTTGTCAATATGTCTGCCTTTATGCCAGTACCACACTGTTTTGATTACTGTGGCTTTGTAATATGCTTTGAAAAAAGGAAGTATGAGGCCTTCACCATGTTTTTCTTTCTCAAAATCATTTTGGTTATTTGGGGTACTTTGAGATTCTATGTATATTAAAGGATTCTTTTCTATTTCTGTAAAAAAAAAATAAAATAAAACCAAACACCACTGACATTTTGATAGAAATAACACTGGAACCTGGAGATTGCTTTAGGTAGTATGGGCATTTAAAATACTAAGTATAGGTTGGGTGCAGTGACTCATGCCTGTAATACCAGCACTTTGGAAGGCCGAGGCAAGTCGATCACCTGAGGTCAGGAGTTTGAGACCAGTATGACCAATGTGGAGAAACCCCATCTCTACTACAGATACAAAATCATCTAGGAGTGGTGCCAGGCACCTGTAATCCCAGCTACTCAGGAGGCCGAGGCAGAAAAATCACTTGAATCTGGAGGCGGAGGTTGAGGTGAGCCGAGATCGCGCCACTGCACTCCAGCCTGGGCAACAAGAGTGAAACTCCATCTCAAAAAAAAAAAAAAAAATACTAACCCATCTATGAACATGGGATATCTTTTTATTATGTCTTATGTAGTATCTTTTAGCAATGCATAGTTTTCACTGTACAAATCTTTCACCTCCTTAATTGCTTATTCCTAAATATTTTATTCTTTTTGGTGCTATTGTGAGCAGGACTGTTTTTAAACTTCCTTTTTGGGTTGTTCTTATTAACATATAGAAACGCAACTGCTTTCTATTCTCTATTTTATTTATTTCTGCTCTAATCTTTATTAGTCTCTCCCTTCTTTTTTTGTTTTTTTTTTGTTTTTTGTTTTTTGAGACGGAGTCTCGCTCTGTCGCCCAGGCTGGAGTGCAGTGGCCGGATCTCGGCTCACTGCAAGCTCCGCCTCCCGGGTTTACGCCATTCTCCTGCCTCAGCCTCCCGAGTAGCTGGGACTACAGGCGCCGCCACCTCGCCCGGCTAGTTTTTTGTTTTTAGTAGAGACGGGGTTTCACCGTGTTAGCCAGGATGGTCTCCATCTCCTGACCTCGTGATCCCTTTAGGTTTAGTTTGTTCTTCTTTTTCTAGTTGCTTGAGGTGTAAAGTCAGGTTTCTGACTTGAGATCCTTCTTATATTTTTTTTCTTCCTTCAAAAGCATGTACACCTTCTTCTTTTTTAATGCAGGCATTTATCACTATAAACTCTCTGCTTAGAACTGCTTTTGCTGCATCCCATAGGTTGTGATATGTTGTGTTTTCATTTTCGTTTGTCTCAAGTTATTTTCTATGTTTCTTGTGATTTGTTCTTTGACCCACTGGTTGTTTAAGAGTGTGTTAATTTCCACATATTTGTGAATTTTCCAGTTTTCCTTTTGTTATTGATTTCCATTCCCTTGTGGTCAAAAAAAATAGTTACTATGATTTCAGTCTTATTAAATTTGTTAAGACTTGTTCTGTGGCCTAACATGTGGTCTTTCCTAGAGAATGTTCTATATGTGCTTGAGAAGAGTGTATATTCTGCTGTTATTGGGTAGAATGTTCTGTATATGTCTATTAGGTCCAATTGGTCTATAGCATTATTCAAGTTCTATTTTCTTATTGATCTTCAGTCTGGTTAATCAGTCTGTTATTAAAAGTGGGGTGGGAAATCTCCTATTATTATTGCGTAACTGTCTCTTTCTCCCTTCAATTCTATTGGTATTTGCTTCATATATTTGGATGCTCTGTTAAGTGCATATATTATTGTAATTGTTGTATCTCCCTGAACTGACTCTTTTATTATTATATAATCTTCTTTGTCTCTTTTGATAGCTTTCTGATACAAGTATAGCTATTCCTGCTCTATTTTGGTTATCATTTGCATGATATCTATTTTTCCATCTTTTCATTTTCAGCCAATGAATCAAGTGAGTCTCTTGCAGCTAGAATATAGTTGGATCTTGTTTTCTGATCTATTTTGCTACTCCACATCTTTTGAATGGAGTGTTTAATTCATGTTCACCTAAAGTAATTACTGATAGAGAAGGACTTACTATTGCCATTTTGTTGTTTTCCATATACCTTGTAGTTATTCTGTTCACAATTTTTTCTTATTCCCTTCCTTTGGGTTTCATTGATTTTTTCATAGTGATATGCTTTGACTTCCTTCCCATTTTTCATTGTGCATCTCCTACAGGTATTTTCTTGTTGTTACCATGGGCATTACATTAAACATCTTAGAGTTATAACAACCTAACAAGACAACTTTAATCACATACTAAAACACTGCTCATTTACATTTCCCTCCCCAGTTCATGTTATCAATATCACAAATTACATCGTTTTCTATTTTGTATTTATCAACACTGTTTTAACATTTTTTACGCTTTTATCTTTTAAGTTCTATATCAGAATTAAAAAGTGAGTCATGTACACTCAGCCCTCTATATATCTATGGGTTCTGTATCCATGGATTCAACTAAATCATGGATCAAAAATATAGTATTTGCAGGATGTAGAACCTAAAGATTGACTGTTTATATCTGTAAGTTCCATATAGTTTACTGTGGGACTGGAGCATCTATAGATTTTGATATGTATGGGAAGTCCTGGAACCAATCCTCTGTGGATACCAAGGGACAACTGTACTATACAACACAGTATTATAAGATTTTGTGTTTGTCTGTATATCTACATTTATCAGAAGGCTTTATATTTTTGTATGCTTCCACGTTGCTAATATTCTTTCATTTCAACTTAAAGGACTCCCTTTAGCAATTCTTGTAAGGTAGGTCTAGTGATGAACTCCTTCAGCTTTTGTTTATCTGGGAATGTCTTTACTTCTTCACTTTTGAAGGATGATGTAGCCCAGATGCAGTATTTTTGGTAGGAAGGGTTTTTTGTTTTGTTTTGTTTCCTCCTTGGCTCTTTGAATGTACCATCCCACTCCCTTCTCACCCATAATATTTCTTCTGAGAAATGCACAGATAATATTATGGAACCTTCCTTGTACATGATAAGTCACTTTTTTCTTGCTGCTTTCAAGATTATGTCTTTAACTTCTGACATTTCGATTTTTGTGTATGTTGGTGTGGGCCTCTTTGGGTTCATTCTTTTTTTTTTTTGAGACGGGAGTCTCGCTCTGTGGCCCAGGCTGGAGTGCAGTGGCTGGATCTCAGCTCACTGCAAGCTCCGCCTCCCAGGTTTACACCATTCTCCTGCCTTAGCCTCCTGAGTAGCTGGGACTACAGGCGCCCGCCACCTCGCCGGGCTAGTTTTTTGTATTTTAGTAGAGACGGGGTTTCACCGTGTTAGCCAGGATGGTCTCGATCTCCTGACCTCGTGATCCGCCCGTCTCGGCCTCCCAAAGTGCTGGGATTACAGGCTTGAGCCACCGCACCCCTTTGGGTTCATTCTTTGGAGTCCTTTAAGCTTCTTAAATTAGGATATCCAATTCCTTCCTAATATTTGGGAAGTTTTCACCATTATTTATTCAAGTAAGTTCTCTGCCCCTTTCTCTCTTATTCTAGGACTCCCATAATGTATATATTGTTCCATTTGATGTTGTTCCACAAGTGTCTTAGGCTTTCTTGACTTTCCTTCATTCTTTTTTCTGTTTCTCTGACTTAATAATTTCAAATTATTTGTGTTTAAGTTTTCTCTTTCTTCTGTTTGATCAAGTCTACTGCTGAACCTTTCTAGTAAGTTTTTCCATTCACTTACTGAGTATCTTTAGCTCCAGAGTATCTGTTCGGTTCTTTTTTAGTTTCTATCTCTTTGTTGATAGTCTCATTTTGTTCATGTATTGTTTTCCTGATTTAATTTAGTTGTTTATCTGTGTTCTCTTGTAGTGCCTTGAGATCCCTTAAGACAATTATTTCAAATTCTTTGTCAGGTAATGCATAGATCTCTGTTTCTTTAGGGTCTGTTTCTGTAGATTTATTTTGATTCTTTGATTATGCCACATTTCCCTGGGTTTACTTTGTGTCTTGTTATTTTTGTTGTATTTTGTACATTTAAAGAAACATCCACTTCTCTCAGTCTTTATCGACTGACATGGTACAAGGGAAGACTTTCACCAATGGACCCAGCTGGAGATTCTGGAGGTCGGTCAAACCTTTTCCAGGGAGGTATCTTCTCTGGGCTTACGCATGTGATTTCCAAATTAGAGGGCTTTACTGGTTTTTCGAGAGCTCCTGATCTCTCCCTCCCCCTAGTGTCCGTCTGTGGTATTGCAGATTCTCCAGTGCTGCAACAAGCTGCTGGCGCTCTCGTTCCAAAGTATGCCATTCATTTCTCTGTCAGTGCTGAGTCAGAACAGACAGACACCAGTCCCTCCAGTAGGCCCCTGAAAAGCCAGAACACTGGATGTATATATTCCATTCTTCTCCTCCCCTCCCAAAGAACAAGTCATGAGCTAGGCGTTTTCTCCCAATTCTGTTGAGCTATGCCAGCCTCCATCTATAGCACTGTCAACTCTCTGGTGCTACCACAAACCACTAAGCTTTCTTTTGTTCTCCATGGCCCCAAGACATCAAAAGTAGTCTTCCTTTATCCACAGTTTTACTTTTTGTAGTTTGAACTAGCCATGGTCACCCGTGGTCCAAAAATATTAAATGAAAAAATTCCAGAAATAATTCAAAGGTTTTACATTGTGCACTGTTTTGTTTGTTTTGAGATGGCACCTCATTCTGTCGCCCAGGCTGGAGTGCAGTGATGCAATCTCAGCTCACTGCAATCTCCACCTCCCAGGTTCATGTGATTCTGCTGCTTCAGCCTCCCGAGTAGCTGGGACTACAAGCATAAGCCACCACGCCCGGCTACTTTGTATTTTTAGTAGAGACGGGGTTTTGCCATGTTGGCCAGGCTGGTCTTGAGCTCCTGAAATCAGGTCATCCACCTGCTTCGGCCTCCCAAAGTGCTGGGATTAAAGGCATGCGCCACAGCACCCGGCCTAAATTGTGTACTGTTCTGAGTAGCATGATGAAATCTCATGCTGTCCCACTCTGTCCCACCTGGAACATGAATCATCCCTTTACCCAGGGTATCCATGATATATACACTACCTGCTCATTAGTCACTTAGTAGCCTTACTGGTGGTCAGATCAACTGTCACAGCATCACTGTGCTTGTCTTCAAGTAACCTTTATTTTATTAATACTTAATAATGACCTCAAAGTCCAAGAGCTCTGGGGCTGGCAATTTGGATATGCCACAGAGAAGTTGTAAAGTGCTTTCTTTAAGTGAAAAGGTGAAAGTTTTCAACTTAATTAGGAAAGAAAAAAAATCATATGCTGAGGTTGCTGAGATCTATAGTAAAAACACATCTATCTGTGAAATAGTAGAGGGAAAAAACTTTGTGTTAGTTTTGTCGTTGCATCTCACATGGCAAAAATTACAGCCATCATATATGGTGAGTGCTTAGTTAAGATGGAAAAGACATTAAAGTTGTGAGTAGAATACAGAAATGTGTTATGATTGATAGCAATCAGGTTTGGTACTATCCTATAGATAAAGAGGGATTACTGTACGCAGTTTCCTCATCAGTGCTCCCAGTCAGTAGAGACAGAAATCTGTTCCTCAGTCTGCTCCCTAAAAAGTGAGAATGTTGGATGCACATTCCACTCTTCTTTTTCCCTCCCCAAGGGAGAGAAGCCACAAGCTGGGTTTTTCCTACCAATCTCACCAAGCCGTGCCAGACTTGGAAAAGGGCTATCACAGTTGATATGAAACAGATTTTTAAATCAATTTCAATGTGGCTATTCTACACTTTGAGCTTGCCTGCAGTACTGTGACTTCTTAATTGGTTCTGTAGTTCTCATTAAAATTTTTTGGGATGTATGTTGTAGTTAAGCCAATGTCTCTATTGGGAAATAAGGTCTAGGACTTCCTATTCTGCTATCTTGCTGATGTCATTCCTGAAGAACTCCTTTAATATTAGTAATTCAGTTTTCATCTTCTGGTAATGACCTGCTTATATTCCTTGCTCATTTCTGTACTGGAGTGTCTTCCTCTTTATGATTGATTTTTCCAAGTCATTTCTATATTTTGCATTCTGATCCTTTGTTTCTATTTGTTAACAGATTTTAAAATTATTTTATTGTGAGCTGCTTTTAAAAAATCAACTGTGATGCATATTTTGGGAGTTTGGTGTAGGGAGTACATACACATTGCACTGACTGATTTTTAAAGTCCTTTTAAATAAATTTATAATTACATAATTCAAAAGATCCATCAGTCAACATTCACCTCACAACGAAATCCAAGTCTTTACCTGACATGTAAATAAATAAATCTAAACACTCTCCATGTCTCCTATAGTTCTTTTTACATTGCCAAATCCAACATAATGAAGATTTTCTCCAATGTTTTCCTATAATAATTATATTTAAGGGTTAGGTGCAAAGGATTCCTAAAGGTTGAGGACAAAGACAATTTCTGATAGGACTTGAATTAGCAATAGCTTTACAAAAAAAAAAAAAATCACCAAGTCCCTCAGTCCCAGATTCTCTCGGTTAATGATACGTCAAACATGAAATGCCCACCAATAAAAACTGAAATTCTTTCACAGACTGAAGAAACATTTGTAATGTGATTAATTGCCTTTTAATTTGTCTGAATCTCTTTGATTTGTTTAGTCTAGATTTTGGAATATCATGTTTCTTAAAATAGGGCATATGTTCACATCAAATGTTGCCTTGTAAATATCCTGACTCTGTGAGAGTGTGTGTGTGTGTGTGTGCGCGTGCGCATGTGCTGGGAGAAGGCAGAGCCAGGGCAGGCCAGTGTGAGAGTACACACTTGCATCTGTGCACATTCTCCTCTTGCAGAGTGAGGAATCCCAGGGTAAAATTAAGTACTGCTCTTTCTTTTGTGCTCCCTACTGTAAATGTAGGGCTTTTTACCTAATGGGCCCACAAAAGACATTGTAGGATTTACTTACTGCTCTGTGAGAGTTAAGAAAATTGTGATTTTTAAAAGAGTTTGAAAAAACTCACCAATTTGCTATGTATTCCACTAAAACAGTCTTTCTATATAACATACAACCATAACTGAACATCCACTTCCTATGAATTGTAAAATTTTCCTCTCATAACCAAACTGATACATTTTGAAACTTGAGAAGAAGGATGTTTAGTTTAACACCTACTGCCTTTGAGTGTTAAATCCATGAAGATGATTCTCTCTGAGCTCAGACGCTAATGATAAAACCATCTGTAAAACAAAATCAGCTGCAGGTTAGCTCACGCTGCAAACAGGGTTCCATCAGTTCTGTTTTTCTTGGTGTGAGTGACATTTCCGTTGAGATTCCCCGAACCCCCATCTTCTCATGCTTTCCTCTGTCAGAATGAAAAGGAAGCAGTGCCATGTCACATTTACTAATAACTGGGATTTTATTTAATGTTTATAAATGTTTAATGTCTATAATTCTGCATTTCTATGTAAGTGATGAACAAGACAGGTCATTAACTTCCTAAGAATTAAAACAAAATCCATTTAAAGAAAAACGAGTTTATTTCTTCATTTAAAATTTTCATTTGAAAAAAAAAAAAAGTTTTCTTGTATAAAGCTTCCAAAATACCAGAATGGTTGGCAAACATTAAAAATCTCATAACATTTTTTAAAAGAGTTACATCAAGATTGTAAGTTAAAATTTCTTACATTTGGCTACAATGTAAGCCAGAAGAAAACAAAGCTTTAATATTAAGAGGTAAATATGTAAAACTATGTATTGAATTTTCTGTTTTGCTTTAACAGAAAAGTCCAATCAGGTTATTTGAAATACAAGATTCGTCCAACAGTACAAGACTGTGTTTATAATAGCTAAGAAAAGCTCTTCTCCCAAACATCTCTGAGTGAATAAGTGAGATGTGTTCCTAGAAAGAGAGGCTGATTGGTTGGTTTTAGTAAAACCCTTCCTGGTTTCCTTCTTTCTTATAACTTCCCATCTCACGTTTCTTCCTTACATGGCCATAAGACTGCCCAAGGTAAGAAGAGATAAACGAAGAAAAGTTAAACATCTCTTCTGCAGGACTGAAATATTTCCATTTGCTCTTTTTGCTGATGGCACATTCAGCATTAAACATTCCAGAAGTGATAAATTTTAAATACTCACATTTTTAAGCAGACCGGGATAGTAATCTACAGGGGCATATCCAAGACCCTGAGTGAAAAGAGCAACTTCTTTATCAAATCTGAGTGCTGAAAGTATATGAGATAATATACCCTAAAAAACATAAACAGAAAAAGTTAACTTCTTTAAAAGTGAATACAAGTGCCTTTTAGGTACAGTGCCTACAATTTATTTGCAAATGGGAGTGGTCTCTACGAAACAAAAAAAATCTGTTTGTTAAAGTACCCAATTTACTTTGATTCAAACCGTAAAAAAGAAATGTTAGCATTAAAGTTAATACATTAAAAAGAAGTCAACTTAAACATTGATAGTGAAAACGAAAACACAATGAATGAGCAGTGCTTTACTTATATTAAGAAAGGAATCTTTATTGCTTTTAAACTCAGTAAAATACGTTTAGCAGCGATGATAAGATCATTTCTTTTTTTTGTTTTTTGAGTTCAGCTGGGCAATGTGCCGATGTCACACAAGGTTCGGGGGGGTGGCACATCTCACACACGTGCGTGAAACACCCCATCATGATCACGCTCACAAACTACAAAAGGATCCAGATAATAGAATTTAACATAAGATAGAGAACATATCACAAATCAGTAGGGAAAGGGCAGATTATGTAATAAATGGTGCCTCAAAAACTATTTGTAAAAAGAAAAAAAATTCTCACCGGGTATTATTCATCAAAATATACTCCAGTTTAATGTAAATTAAAGAGATAAATGTAAAAATGAAATAATACACAAGAAGAAAATATGAACATTTTTCAAGTGTCTGAATGAGAAAGAACTCTGAGAACTGAAAATCCTGGGAGAAAATCATCCGGGAAGAGGCTTGGCTGTGCTCAATAAAAATAAAATCTTGTGTTTACCAGAAAAATAATATGAGCACAAACTAAGAAGAATGTTAACAACAAACAGTACAGATTCTATGTGTGTTACCAAATTAATGTACAAAATTAATGACAAACACTAAGAGCATAACAATGGCTATGAATAGATAATTCACAAGAGAAAATACAAATGGCTAAGAAACACGTAAACGAATGTTCATCCTCCGTCATCAAAAAGGGTAAGACACCTGTATGGCACTTTCACTTAAGGAGTTCAAGTTTTCACAGACGTGAACAGCTAATGCTGTACGAGGTTCTACGAAACAGGTGCTCTGTGAGCTCCTGGAGGGATGGAAATAGGGTCTTCCACACAGAGTGCAGTTGTGAATGGCACCGAGGGGCCCATGAAGTGTCAGCAGATGCAACGCAGCCCAGAACCCATCATGAGGCCTGGACTTCCAGGGGTGTGTCAGGCTAGAGGTTTGTCACCTGAACAAAGACAGATTACGGGCTAACAGAGGCCCTGCCTTATAGAAAGCAACTTGAAAAAAATATATAAAATGTCTTCAAAATATTCAGAACCTTTGATATACGTGGCATACATTTAAGGAAATAAATGCAAGTATGATGACAGGAACTATGCTCAAAGATGTTTACTGTAGTGGTTATTTCTCATATAGTAAAAATTATCTAACAGCAGGGAATGATTAATATCCTTATACAGTGGCTCACTGTAAGCCACTAACATGTTTTTAAAGGGGCCAGGCATGGTGGCTCACACCTGTAATCACAGCACTTTGGAAGGTCGAGGCAGGCAGATCACTTGAGCCCAGGAGTTCGAGACCAGCCTGGGCAACATGGAGAAACCTGACCTCTACAAAAAAATACAAAAAATTAGCTGGACATGGTGGCGCACACCTGTGGTCCCCGCTACTCAGGAGGCTGAGGCAGGAGGACCGCCGGAGCCCCAGAAATTGAGGCTCTGCACTACAGGCTGGGAGTTGGAGTGAGACCCTGTCTCCAAGGAAAAGAAGTTTATGAATAATTTTAATAGTATTTAAAATGGTTATACTACTAAATGAAGAAAGATGTAAAATGTTATACTCAGAAATGATCTCATCAATATAAAAATAATCCATACATGAGAATGGAAAAACAATGGAAGAAAATATCACGGTCTGAGATTGTCTGTGTTGCTAGAGCAAAATACCTCGGACGGGGTCATTGATAAGAGCAGAACTTTATGTCTCAGTTCTGGAGGCTGGGAAGTCCAGGACCAAGGAGCTGGCAGGCTCAGTGTCTGGTGAAAGCTTCCAAGGTGATGCCCGGTTGCTGTGCTCTCTAGAGGGGCAGACACTCTGAACGCTGTGTCTTCACATGGTGAAAGGGACAGAAGGGCAAAAAGGGCCAGGGCACCCTCTTCCACCTCTTACAAAATCGCCAATCCCATTCATGAGAGCTCTGCCCTCATGGCTTAATCACCCCCCAAAACCCCTCTTAATATTATCACATTGGTGATTACGTTTCAACACATGGATTTTAGGGGATATATTTAGATCACAGCTATCACCAAATGTTAGCAGTTTCTAGGGTGGTGCTAGAGACCCATAATAGTGCCACCCTAGATGCTGTTAACATTTATATATATACACACACACACACACACACACACACACACACACACATATTTTCTTCTTCTTTCTACTTTAGTATGTTTCCTTGCCTCCCATACATGTATGTGCTTCTTTTAATACCAGGAAAAAAATATTTTTTGAAAAAGTTTTATTTGGAAATATTTGATTTTTTTTTAAAGTCCTATACTGCATTTTGTGATAACACATTACGAGATAAAATGAATTTGCATCTGTGCATATAAATGTATGTATGTAACTTCATACACAAATACTTGGGAGATGACAGTCTAATCTGAGGTGGAGGCTAAGGGTGCCTCAGTGATGAGCAGGTAGGCTCCACAGACCCCGACGACAAGCATGTGGCACACATATTAGTGACACTCTGGGTGGTTATCACTATCATGGTGGTCATTTCAATTTCATCATCAAATATCTCACACATCCAAAAAGATATAAAATATTATGTCAAATTCCACAAACCTTCAAGCTTAATCAGTAAAACATTAGAAATACAGAAGCCTTCTATGCCCTCTGCCATTCCTCACCATGATTCAACAGCAGTCTCTATCCCTGGGGACAACGCTACCCTGAATCTGGGATGCATCCTTTTGTGAGGATCATGTACTTTCTCCCTATGAGCTCAGACCTGCCTCCGTATCCTTAAAAGAGAATCCAGGCAACACTCCTAAGTCATGTAAGTGGAAACCTGCCATTTCTACATTATATCCTATCTACAGTTTTCAAATTAGAATTGCAAGTTAACAAAGTAGCTTTAAAACATTACTACTCAGTAGAAGACATTCATGATTAATAAAAACAACAACAAAACCCCCCAGCAGTATGTACTACACGATTTACCAAAAAATGAATCCACTGCAAAGGGGGAAGAACAGGAACCTTACAGAGTTAGAGTGAACCTTTTTTAAGGTAGAGAGAAGGATGGGGCCACTTGCTTGTTATTGTTTTTCCCTCTTTCGGTTCAAATCTGCCCCAAATACAGAAAGCAAACAGAAGCTGACCACAGTTCCAAGAGAGTTCGTCTCCCTGTTGGCGGTGGTCTATTTCAACACCAAGTGCAATCTGGGAGAGAGGGAGCAGCTGTGGCTGGGCAGGCAGAGTCAGGGAGCTCAGGTACAAGCCAGCGTGCCATCTGTGGAGGGGCGATGGTGCTCACCACCAGCCACGCTTACTGCTGGACTCCACTGAACTTCTGAAGGGAGAAGGTAGGGCCTGCACAGCAGGGAGAGTGCTTGGTGCTCTTAGCAAGCCAGTGTGGGGCCTGAACCCCCAGCGGGGTGCAGTGCAGGTGTCCTGGGAAAAGGGAAAGCCCGGCCAGGTCTGGCCAGCTATATGTCCAATCCACACGGAGGTGTCCAAGTCAGACCCAGGCAGAGCAGGAGGACTTGGTTTGAAAACTAGGTGGTCTCCAAGTCGGCAGCAGTCTGGGTTTTCACGGAGCAGGTCAGTCTGATGCTAGGTGAGGGGAGGGCAGTGTCCGAAGAATGCAACCTTCTACTCAGAAACCAGACTTCTGCATTCTATTTAACACACATTTAAAGCACTTACTACACACCAGGGGCTGTTCTAAACAGATTACAAATAGCAACTCATTTAATCCTCACAGCCTATGGGTAGGTACTGTTACTGAATCTGGGTTAAAGAGGAGGAAATCAAGACAGTTTAAGCAGCCTGCCCAAGGTTAGTTATTTACTCTATGGCCAGACCTTATAATGAACCTCCCTACATCCACTGTCCATGAGACTGTTGGGATAGTTTTTAGCAATGCAAATCTGAATGCTCTCAGTCTGAGACCCTTTCGGCTTCCAGTTACTTTTCCTGTGAAGCCCAAGTTTCTCAGAGTGAAGCAGCCTGGCCCACCAGTGCACCCCACACCCGCCACCAGGCTTCACTGCTCCTTACTAGCCTGTTTGCGACCCTGGAGGGCCACAGGCTTTTTGGGCCATCAGGACTTTAGTATGTCCAATTCCCTCTGCCTGGTGAGCTCTCCTATGCTCCTCACTTGTGAGAAGTGACTTCTTGAAGGAATTCTAGCAACTGTGACAACTAAAATTTACCAAGGGCTTACAATGTGTGCGGCACTATGTTCTCTAAGTATGGCATCTCACTGAAAACCCCAGGTTCAGTTTTTAATCAAATTCAATTAAGCAAAGTTTCAATTAAGCCACCCATAAACAGGTGGCTACTGTTATTATATATCACAATCCACCCTCAAAACATTAGAGCGCAAGGCACTACAGACCCAGTTGGGATGGAAAGTAAGGTAGTATGCAATTGAAGGAAGCCAGTTTTGAGCAGTAACAGCTAAGGGCCAGTTAAGATTGTAGAGTTAAACAAAACCATGCCCAGGCTTCCCCCTAACCCACAGCCTCCCAGAAGCACTCACGCCCTGGGCCTGGGACCAGCTTATGGAGGGTAACTTCCCAATACTGCATGAGCTCTGTCTTGACATTTGATTTCAGAGGGTGACATGAGAGATCGTAAATAATTCCTAAGTAATGTTTAAAATAGCCACAAATAGTTCCCTAGATACTGAAGTCATGTATCACTTAACAACTGGGATACATCCTGAGAAATGCTTCGTTAGGCAGTGTCTTGGCATGCGAACATCACAGAGTATACTTACATGAACCCAGATGGCTCAGCCTGCTGCATACCTAGGCTACATGGGAGAGCCTATTGCTCCTGGCCTGCAAACCTGTGCAGCATGGGACTGTACAGAATACTGTAACATTGTGATCTAAACCTATCTAAACGTAGAAAAGGTACAGTAAAACTGTGGTATAACATTGAAAAAATGGTACACCTGTATAGGACACTTCCCATGAATGGAGCTTGCAGGACTGGAAGTTGCTCTGGGTGAGTTAGCGGAGTGTGAATGTGAAGGCCAAAGGCATGACTGTACGCCACTGTGGACTTTACAGCACCGTACACTTAGGCTACACTAAATTCATAAAAACACGTTTCTTTCTTCAGCAATAAACTGTTCTTAGCTTACCACAACTTTCGAATTTGATAAACCTTTTATTTTTGTTGAACTTTTGGACTATTAAAATCAACACTTAGCCTAAAACACACTGTACAGTTGTACAAAATATTTTCTTTCTCTATATCCTTACACTATAAGCTTCTTTCTAATTTTTTTTTTTTTTTCTTTTAAACTTTTTTGTTAAAACTGAGGCACACTGCCAACCAGACACTTGTCCTGGTCACTTCAACCCCTGTCTCACTGTTGTGCCAGTGTGAATGCAAACCCTGCTCTCTGGCTGCCAAGCATGGATGTGGCCAGGACAGCAAATCAAGCAAGCATTCACGCTCCAGGCAAGAGGTCTGCTCAGGTACCCAAATAGGCTTTCCAGAATTTCCCCAAGATACTGAGACTCAGCCCCTTCCAGGCCTCACTGCCAAAGAGAATCAGAGAGGGGATCGGGGAGCCGTCCAGACTCTCCAGCCCAAGCTTGAAGCACACGGCCCAACACAAATTTGTAAACTTTCTTAAAACAATATGAGATTTTTTTTCCTTTTTTTTTTTTTTTTTTTTTTAGCTCATCAACTATCATTAGTGTTAGTGTACTGAATGTGTAGACAAAGACAATTCTTCCAATGTAGCCCAGGGAAGTCAAAAGATTGGACACCCTGCTCTAGCCTCGTCTGTAGTGAAAATGGACTTGTACCCAAAGAGGCAACTCACTGTCCACAAGGACACCATCCCAGATGCTGACCATCAACCTCCTGCCTCCCTGGAACAGACCTTATCTGAGTCCCGTCAGAGCTCACATTGTCCCCCAGCCCCTGATGTCCAGACATGTGCCAGAACAGCCCCTCAGAGCTGTCTTGATGAGATGGGACGAGGGGTGGTAGAGATTCAGGTTCAGAACAGCTGCCTTAACCCTCCCTTCTGAGAGGTCTGTACCTGCTGGTTGGAGCCCTCACCCCTCAGAAGGCTTGGCCCATGTGCCAGGAAGTGCCCCCTAAAAGGACCTTCTGGTCCCTCTTCCTCCTCTGAGAGAAGTGCCCTGGAAGGAGACCCTCTGTGCTAGGGAACACAACCTCCATTCGTACAACCAGGCTGACTGGCGCCCTGATGTCCGGAGGCAGGAAGAGACGCAGGACCCAGCTTGTGTCTGTGCATCTGTGTTGCTCCAGCTGTGGTACCTGTGCAAACAGTGGAACCCCAAAGAACACTGGGTGGTCAACACACAGACACAGCACCTAATACAAGTATGTCAGTTTAAGTTGAATCTAAAATGGGACTTACAATGTCATATAAAAATGTTACTTAATTTTATAAGAAAATTGAGTTAAATTTTGTAAGGGCGTTAAAATATAATTTTAATAGGAAGCTATGAAAATTATCTACACTTGGTGTACAAATGACTGAAGTTTGGGTAACTCTGTAAAAGCCACTTATGGGTGCAAAGAGGGGTCTGTCACTTACTTTATAAGACATCGACTTCCAAATCTGTGCTGTTTTTAACCAGTGCCCTCTGGTGACACTAACATTTCTTAGCCTGAAAGAACACTGCCATGGAAACCGTAATAGGGATTTCACTAATTTTGGATTAAAATCATTATAAAACGGTTTAGTTGGTTTATGCTCTTGTTGACCAAATGCTCCTACAGATAGCATACTGCACATGTGTTCTGATGTGCTCTTGCATCTAAGGTCAATTTCCCTTATTCATCAAATTTTATTTACTTTAGATAAGAGAGACTTTGTAGTGAGCATGTACTCTATGAATCTGTACTTGGTTAGAAATACAAATTCTCAGACAAAACCCAGACCTATTTTATCAAAATCTGATCTAGTTTATTAAAATCTGGATTTAAAATAATATTTCCAGGTGATTCACATGCACATTAATGATTGTTACTAGCTCTATCGCCCAGGCTGGAGTACAATGGCACAATCTCGGCTCATTGCAGCCTCTGCCTCCCGGGTTCAAGCGATTCTCCTGCCTCAGCCTCTGGAGTAGCTGGCACCCGCCACCACGCCCAGCTAATTTTTGTATATTTAGTAGAGATGGGGATTCACCATTTGGCCAGGCTGGTCTCAAACTCCTGGCCTCAAGTGATCTGCCCACCTCAGCCTCCCAAAGTGCTAGGATTGCAGGTGTGAGCCACCGCGCCCGGCCGGTACTCTATTCTTAAGAAGAGAAAAAGTTATATGGGTGTACTGATTTGTCAAACAGATACAGTTAAGAGTATACATTTCAATGCACATACATCTTATAAAAAATAATAATAAAGAGATGGGGAATGAGCCGAAGTATAGATGAAGCAGAAATAGCACATGATGAGTTGCTGTTGAGGCTGAGTGTCAGATCTATTATACCATTTTGTTCATTTTGTATATGTTTAAAATGTTCTGTAACAAAACACTTGTATAAAAAGACAAAGCTTATGTATAACATTAGCTCTTAAGATTTTGGCTACCTTTGGAGAGGGAGAAGGAAGAAAGTGATGTCAGAAGCACGAACAAGGCTGGTTCTATCTTGTGGTTACAAAAATGCATTTGCCTTGTGATAATTCACTGAGCTTTATCTTAATGCTTTGTGCATGTGCTTCTGCATTTGCCTTGTGATAATTCACTGAGCTTTATCTTAATGCTTTGTGCATGTGCTTCTGTATGCATATTATGTATCAATAAAAATTTAAATATTAAAGAGAAAAACTGAAGTACACACATTAGCTGAGGCCTACACAGGGTCAGGTAATTAACATCACTGTCTTCTACCTCCACACTAGAAGGTCTTCAGGGGCAATAACAATAACGTATGTGGAGCTATCATCTCCTGTAATGTCTTCTTCCGGAATGAATACCTCCTGAAGAACCCGCCTAAAGCTGTCTTACAGTTGACATTTTAAATTTTATTTATTTATTTTTTTTTTTGAGACAGGGTGTTGCTCTGTCACCCAGGCTGGCCATCATAGTTCGCTGCAACTTTGAACTCCGGGACTCAAGCAATCTTCCTGCCTCAGCCTCTGGAGTAGCTGAGACTACAGGCATGTGCCACCACGCCTGGCTTACGTATTTCACTTCATTTTATTTTATTTTTGTAGAGGCGGGGTCTCAGCATGTCACTCAGGCTGGTCTCAAACTCCTGGCCTAAAGTTATCCTTCCACCTTGGTCTCCCAAAGCACTGGGATTATAGGCATGAGCCACCACATCTGGCCAACTTTTTTTTTTTTTAAATAAGTAGTACACTCTAAATAACAATAAAAAGTATAAGTATGTTAAATACATAAACCAGTAATATAGCCATTTATTATTATCAAGTAATCACGTATATATATAATTGTATGCACTATACTTTCATATGACTAACAGCACAGGATATCTGTTTACCTAGAATCACCACAAACATGTGAACAACGTGTTAGGCTACATTCCAACACCTATGATGTGCCTAGGTCACAGACACTTTCCAGCTCCGTTATAATCTTAGGAGACCACCATTGTACATGCAGGCTGTTGTGGACCAACATGTCATTATAAGGCACATGACTATATTTCCAATGTCCGCATTGCACGAGCTGACTTTAACATATAATGTCCTGGAAAAACGAAAATGTAGTATCTCATTTATCTGCAAGGGATACACTCCAAGACCCTCAGTGGATGCCAGAAACCTTGAATGGTACCCAACCTTTCTCTCTCCTCTGTGTGTGTGTGCACATTGTGTGTGTGTGTGTGTGTAAATAGATAAAACAAAATTACATATTTTAACTAATGTCCTTTTTCCATAATAACCCTGATATAAGTGGCTATGAAGTGCCACAAGAGTTTTTTCCCTGAATAAAATAAGTGTTAAGTCCTAGAAACAATATACAGAGGCCAGTATACGGTTACATAGTTTCAAAACAGACACCTCAAACTTTGGCCCCCTAAATTTTTATTTTAAAGTAAACTTAAATATTGATGAGCATTTCTCATTGCTAAGAATAATTTTTTTACTGCCACCTAGTGGCAAATAGTCTAAACACAAAACCATTAAAGATTAGGCACCAGCTCTTAGACAAAAACAAATTTCTATAGTCATATAATAATAGGTTCTTTTTCAAATGCTGGCAGAGCAATCTTGGAGATCCTTTACTCTAACTCCCTCATTTTACTAATGAAGCACTGAGTTTCTAAATATACAAATCAGTAATTAAGGAAAGGATGTGCATATAAATGAACAGGTTCAGACATAAAGACGTACAGATATTATCACCCTGACCATTGATAGAAAATCTTCCATGGGTAGAAAGTATAGGAACTAACACAGCTGTACCTAAAATGATTTTAAGCCCAATTTCGATTCATGTAAAAGTTAAGAATGAAACTCTGCTCATGTGTGAAAAGCCATTGAATATGCTAAGATCATGAGGGTGAACTTTCCTAAGAAGGCAAGTTTTAAATAAAGCAGAGGGAAATCCACTGCCCTTGCTTTTGGGTGCTGTTAGTTGTCCTCGCCTCACTGTATCTGCTCCCTCAAGTGTAACAGGCAGAACATTCACAGGCAGGCTGGGAAAGCTGGAGCGATGGGCTGTGGTCTGGAACATGGTATGGGTGTGGAAGATGGGCTGTGGGTTTTGCTCAGGCAAAGGGCTAGGAGAGCCAAACTGTGGTCAATATTCTCAAACTGAGACAGAGCACATCTATTATGCTTCTCTAAACAATTTCTTCATCTGATCATTAAAGTCTTTTAGAATTTCCACCACTTGGGTCTCCATGGCATATCTCTTTATACAAAATATAAAAAAAAAAAAAAAAAGGTGTTGGACAGGTGTCGTGGCTCACGCCTGTAATCCCAGCACTTTGGGAGGCCAACGCGGATGGATCACAAGGTCAGGAGATCGAGACCATCCTGGCTAACACGGTGATACCCCATCTCTACTAAAATACAAAAAATTAGCCGGGCATGCGGGCGGGCGCCTTTAGACCCAGCTACTTGGGAGGCTGAGGCAGGAGAATGGCATGACTCGGGAGGCGGAGCTCGCAGTGAGCCGAGATTGCGCCACTGTACTCCAGCACAGGCAACAGAGCAAGACTCCGTCTCAAAAAAAAAAAAAAAAAAAAAAAAAAAAAA
>NW_016805186.1:2331517-2351340 GCF_001698545.2 Rhinopithecus bieti | reverse complement strand
AAAATATACAAAAAAAAAAAAAAAGGTGTTGGACAGGTGTCGTGGCTCACGCCTGTAATCCCAGCACTTTGGGAGGCCAACGCGGATGGATCACAAGGTCAGGAGATCGAGACCATCCTGGCTAACACGGTGATACCCCATCTCTACTAAAAATACAAAAAATTAGCCGGGCATGCGGGCGGGCGCCTTTAGACCCAGCTACTTGGGAGGCTGAGGCAGGAGAATGGCATGAACTCGGGAGGCGGAGCTCGCAGTGAGCCGAGATTGCGCCACTGTACTCCAGCACAGGCAACAGAGCAAGACTCCGTCTCAAAAAAAAAAAAAAAAAAAAAAAAAAAAGGGCTTAAAAAAAGGGATCCATTATTTATTCATTCAACAAACAGGTTGAGGATGGTCTGCTTTCAAGCCACTCTCCTGGAACCACTGGAGTGAGAAGCCCTGCAGCCCGGTGAAGGGTGCTGCAGGTGGGAACAGCCAGCACGAGCCAGCTCGCTAAGTGCTGGAATGACTCTTGGTGAGGCAGCTGCTGTGGGAACAGAGCAAGGAGAGATGAGTTCCAACTGCTGGGTTTTGTGGTGCTCCCAAAGACAATGGCATCTGAGCTGATTCTGAGGGCTGGGGAAGAAGACAAACCGGAGGAGGGAGAGGCGAGGGGAAGAGAGAAAGTACCTGTGTGATGTGGCTGGGACAGAGGAAGGTGACTGGGGAGGGAGGAGAGAAAAAAGGTGGGAAAACCTCTTCTGTCACCCCCTAAGGTTCCCAGCCCCCACTCCAGCCTGCCCCGACATGGCCTCGGCCCGCCTAGGCAAACTCACTTCCCCTGCCTTTCTCTTTCATCCCTGCGACTTGGTGACATCAGACTCCCGGCTGGTCACCAAATTCACCCAGCCCCTTCCCACCTCCAGACCATTTCCTTCTTCTGAGAAACCCAACAGCCTCCCCGCCCCCATCTCTAGCTGCCAAAATCATACCCGTCTTTCAAAATTCACCTTTCTCCAGGATTCCTGTTCTAGTTCTTGACTGGGCAAGATGTTGTTCTGAAGTCTCTGTGGTTCCTCCCTTGTGTTTCTCTCCCGGCACCTTCCAAGGTCACCTTGCAGTGTAACGGTGAGCCTGCTCTCCTCTGTCCACCGTTACACGCAGGCGCTCCACGGTAGGCACTGCCTCGCTATCCCTCACAGTCCCAGCACAGCTGTGACCCACACAATAGTCGTTCAGTAAAGACCAGCTGACTCAAAACCAAGAGCACGGATTGCCCTCTTACTGCTACTGAAGAACAGCATCGCTACAGGATTCCCTCGTGACCTCGTTATAGGGGAACACAAGTTTTCTTTTTCACAATTTGCTTTCCTAAGTTGCAGGTCATAAAATACCCACAGAAAACTGGGAAAACATGACATGGCTACGTGCTTTTACTTTAAGGACATTAACTCATGTTGGTAACACTGACCAGAACCTGCACACCAATGAAGATGTACATCACTGGCTAAGGTGCTGCTTTGGCGCCACTCAGCTTGCAGTAACCTTCAGGTGCTGAGGTATTTGAACATCCAGGACGGACAGGAAAAGCAGAAGCAAAGGATTATCTTTGCTGAAAGGGGTCCTGGGAAATTCAGCCTGAGCTGTGTTTAAATAGAAGTTATAATGCATATCTACATACTTAAAAACATTTTTTTCTGCAAACCTGGTTAGTAAAACAAAGCTTCTGTTAGTTCCATTCGATACACTCAATTATTTTTGGCCCGCCAAAATGTATTTCTCAGGTATAAATTGGTGTGTTTAGCCTTCTCTTAGTCTACTCAGTCCTGGGTCTGTGGCCACGCTGCCACGTCGAATACCTGGAGGGCTCTCTGACCATGACCATATAAAACACTTGTGCCCAAATGCTGAATTAGTTGCTTCTCCCTCCCCGCCCCTGCTTTTTAAAAAATGTTCCCATGGCATTTTATGTAAACATCTAGTAAAAAAATTTATATTGTTACACTGGAATTCTTTGTTTACTTAATATCAAAATGCCCAAACCGACTAAATTACCTGCACGTGACTTCTATTTTTCTAAATTAAATACCATGGTGAAAATTGGCCAATTTTCTTATAACACAATTTTAAATTATCACTTCACCCTGCCAACAAAGACAAACTAGAAATCAGAACAACTCATAAGCACCATCTACATTTGTTTCACTAAAAAAGGAAAGAAAGGTCCTCTATAGAGTAAGACGGACCAGCACTCCCCGGCACAGCATTACACGACAAGACAGCAGAGAAGATTCTTGTCACAAACTGTTAACAATAAGACGGACCACCACTCCCCGGCACAGCATTACACGACAAGACAGCAGAGAAGATTCTTGTCACAAACTGTTAACAATAAGACGGACCACCACTCCCCGGCACAGCATTACACGACAAGACAGCAGAGAAGATTCTTGTCACAAACTGTTAACAATAAGACGGACCACCACTCCCCGGCACAGCATTACACGACAAGACAGCAGAGAAGATTCTTGTCACAAACTGTTAACAATAAGACGGACCACCACTCCCCGGCACAGCATTACACGACAAGACAGCAGAGAAGATTCTTGTCACAAACTGTTAACAATAAGACGGACCACCACTCCCCGGCACAGCATTACACGACAAGACAGCAGAGAAGATTCTTGTCACAAACTGTTAACAATAAGACGGACCACCACTCCCCGGCACAGCATTACACGACAAGACAGCAGAGAAGATTCTTGTCACAAACTGTTAACAATAAGACGGACCACCACTCCCCGGCACAGCATTACACGACAAGACAGCAGAGAAGATTCTTGTCACAAACTGTTAACAATAAGACGGACCACCACTCCCCGGCACAGCATTACACGACAAGACAGCAGAGAAGATTCTTGTCACAAACTGTTAACAATAAGACGGACCACCACTCCCCGGCACAGCATTACACGACAAGACAGCAGAGAAGATTCTTGTCACAAACTGTTAACAATAAGACGGACCACCACTCCCCGGCACAGCATTACACGACAAGACAGCAGAGAAGATTCTTGTCACAAACTGTTAACAATAAGACGGACCACCACTCCCCGGCACAGCATTACACGACAAGACAGCAGAGAAGATTCTTGTCACAAACTGTTAACAATAAGACGGACCACCACTCCCCGGCACAGCATTACACGACAAGACAGCAGAGAAGATTCTTGTCACAAACTGTTAACAATAAGACGGACCACCACTCCCCGGCACAGCATTACACGACAAGACAGCAGAGAAGATTCTTGTCACAAACTGTTAACAATAAGACGGACCACCACTCCCCGGCACAGCATTACACGACAAGACAGCAGAGAAGATTCTTGTCACAAACTGTTAACAATAAGACGGACCACCACTCCCCGGCACAGCATTACACGACAAGACAGCAGAGAAGATTCTTGTCACAAACTGTTAACAATAAGACGGACCACCACTCCCCGGCACAGCATTACACGACAAGACAGCAGAGAAGATTCTTGTCACAAACTGTTAACAATAAGACGGACCACCACTCCCCGGCACAGCATTACACGACAAGACAGCAGAGAAGATTCTTGTCACAAACTGTTAACAATAAGACGGACCACCACTCCCCGGCACAGCATTACACGACAAGACAGCAGAGAAGATTCTTGTCACAAACTGTTAACAATAAGACGGACCACCACTCCCCGGCACAGCATTACACGACAAGACAGCAGAGAAGATTCTTGTCACAAACTGTTAACAATAAGACGGACCACCACTCCCCGGCACAGCATTACACGACAAGACAGCAGAGAAGATTCTTGTCACAAACTGTTAACAATAAGACGGACCACCACTCCCCGGCACAGCATTACACGACAAGACAGCAGAGAAGATTCTTGTCACAAACTGTTAACAATAAGACGGACCACCACTCCCCGGCACAGCATTACACGACAAGACAGCAGAGAAGATTCTTGTCACAAACTGTNACACACACACGAGTGGTAGACGTGCAAATCCCCCCAATCACCTCTGGCTGAACGTCCTAACGGTACCAAGTAAAGCGAATCAGATACTTCACACTATCGTATTCTGTGCCTGTTAGTCTGAAGCCACCTATAATACTGAGATGTCTCAGGAAGGAAATATTCTTGTAACATGGTTTCACTGATAACTCTTTTCAAATCTGAAATCTTTAATATCTGAAATGATAAAGAATTTCTTTCCATATTATGACATACAGTGCATACCCATTGGCTGGTGATAAAACTATTACGGAAATAAGATACAAATTGCTTGAAAGGGTATTTGGAATTTTATAAGTTAAAAAAGTCTTTCAATCTCCTATTTCTTTGTTACTTAGAAATTAAGAATTAAAAGATATTCGAACATGCAAATGGCACTTTTCATACTAGAATAATCTACAATCCAAATGCAGAAGTCAGTCCTAAATTAAAGGTATGGTTTTACTTTTACTACTTTCTTTCTGAAAATCAGGGGGTTTAAGTTAATTTAAAATCATTTTGAGAAAAAAGGAGTAATTATCTTCATTACAAATATTTGTGATCATGCATCCTTTAGTGAAGTCATAATGAATGGTTGGACTTCTTTGGGCATGAAGACAGTCTAAGCTTAGGGCCTAGACCTTACTTCCTTCCAACACAAAGATGGCAGTCTGAGGAAATCAACCTAAGCAGTGACACAGGAACCAAATCATGCCCAATTCCCAACCTCGAACCCAACGACTTGCTTCCAACAGCCAATGGTCTTCCTTATACTCTTATTAGGGCACAGCAGATTCCATCTAACAGATCTACAATTACCATAGTTCCTTTTAAACCAGTTCAGTGATTTCCGGTTTTACAGAATTCGTATCTACCTAAGCCTAAGTGGACAAACTGTAATTCAGCGAACAATTCCGCACTGCAGGAAAAAATAACCATGTAAAGCATGTATTCGGAAACACTTGTCCCCACTGCACGGTTAGGAAGCAAAATTCAACAAATAGTCATTGACAATTTTGCCTCTTTCATAAACCACACTTTGAGATATATAAAAGTATTGCTAATTTCAAATCAAAGCAGCAGCCAAGTCTAATTAAATTTTTCCTCAGAAAATCTGAAATCCTACCATATGTTTAAAATGGATTTACTATTCAGCACTCTTGTTTTTTTTTTTAGGAGATGGGCTCTTGCTATGTTGCCCAGGCTGCTCTGGAGCTCCTGAGCTCAATGGCAATGTTCACACCTCTGCCTCCCAAGTGCGCACTCTGTGGGTGGGGCCCTAGAATCTGCGTCTCCAACAGGAGCACCACCCACCCCCCTGCACCAAAGGTTGGTGTTGATAAGCTACATATTGATCAAGCCCCTTAACAGGGCTGTTGAAACACCATTAAGGAAAGTAGGTTTAAACCAATCACATTTTCTCAATGCTGTCACCATTGACATTTTGGGCCTGACAATGCCTTGTTGCAGGGGCCTGACCTGCGCATTTCTGCCTTCTACCCCCATCAACGCCAGGAGCTCCCCTCACAAATTGTGACAACCACACGTCCCCAGACATTGCTCAAATCCCCTCGGCAGCAAAAGTGCCTCAGCCGAGCAGCTCTTGTTGAAACACACGCCCATTTTTAGAACTGAGTTTGGATTACAGTTTTTGAACATTCATCTTGTCTTTGGGATAAAGACAGATATTGGCAACATAAAGGAGACTTGTGTGGCTGACACAGAAACACTCCAGGAGTTATTATCATGTGAAGAAAGCAAGTCACAGAGTATCAGAGTCAGTATAATTCCACCTATGTGAAAACAAACATAAAACAAAGTTATTTCCATATATAAAGGCAAAGAAGACTGCAAGAATCTGCACAGCCCACTGATACCAGGTTACTTCTCAGGAGGCTTTTGAGGTTGGGGGCCGACTGCTGTGCTTGGACTGTTGGATTTTTTTTTTTTTTTTTTTTTTTTTTGAGAAGTAGTCTCAATCTATTGTCCAGACTGGAGTGCAGTGGCATGATCTCGACTCACAGCAACCTCCACCTCCCGGGTTCAAGCGATTCTCCTGCCTCAGCCTCCTGTGTAGCTGGGATTACAGGCATGAGCCACCACGCCCAGCTAAGTTTTGTATTTTCAGTAGAAACGGAGTTTCACCATATTGATCAGGCTGCTCGTGAACTCCGGACCTTAAGTGATGCGCCTGCCTCAGCCTTCCAAAGTGCTGGGATTACAGGCATGAGCCACTGTGCCCGGCCTTAGGATAATCTTCAAAAACAGTGTTAGGTCTCCACTTCTATAAAATGTAGATGATAAAACTGACTTTGAGGAAGTTCACAGAAGTGAGTGAGGCACATGCACGGGAAGCAGCGAACATAACGTGCTCCCAGCACATCTCCCATCTCCCATCTGATGCTGCTGCATCTGAAGCTGCAGTTCGGGCGAGCATGGAGTATAATCTGATAACTGCATAACCCCAGTTCCCGGGTTCTGGATTCCTCTAACCTTCTCCCTTCTCCCTCTTCACGGTCACTGCCAAGGCCCACCTCCTGCCCTCTGGCTCGTCCCAGTGCCTGCTCCTGCATTCACTCACCTGACCATATCATTTCTAGGTCTGCCACAAAAGTATGCAGAGGCCCAGAATGAGCCAAGGGTGAAAATCAGAGTGCCTAAGTCAGTGTTTCTCAGGATGTGATGCGCAGAGACCTCAATCTGAATTACCCTGCAGACCACCTGGGTCCCACCCAGCCCACGGAGTCCAAACCTCTGGGGTGGGGCCTAGAATCTGCTTTTCCAACAGGACCAACACCCCCTCCCCACTGCACTGTAAAGTCTGGGGCTCACCAGCCACAGACCTGACTCTAGCTCAAAGGCTGTGTGTCTTGATCTCCTGTGCACTAGGGAAAGAACCAGGAGAGGACAGCATGGGGGAAGCCCAGGTCATCCTGTGACCTCCCCACCTCTGCCGGAGTGACCCCTTCCTCTGGTTCAAAATCTCCAACAACAGGGTGCAGACACACCCTAGACCACCGTGTGTGGTGAGATTACTTGAGGACCTGAGGTAGAACACTTTCGGGATGGAAATGCCTCAAGACTTGGAGTCAGACCCATTTAGGTTCACCGAGTAGTTCTGCCTCTCAGTGAAGAAATCACTTACTGTCACTACACATCGGTGTCTTCTTTTGAACGGAGAAAGTGACACCTCTCAAGGTGAGGAGGTCTGAAAGAAGCCATGTGTGTACATCGCCGGCTAGAGCTCTGGCTCATCGTAGGTACGAAACAAATGTTAGTTTTCACGGTTCAGCACCAGGGCTGTTCCTCTGACATGGGCCAAATGTCTAGAACCCATCCTCATTAGGGGGAGAAAAAGTCTTTAAGTCTTCTGACTCATGATTCTGTTGGCCTACACAGCAAGCACTGATCACTGCCAGTACTGAACTGACCTCTTCCATCTCCCACGAGAGATGTGATCTCACGGTCTCTCCCTGGGGCTCTTCTTCCCAGGCTCCCAGGAAGGCAAGTGTCACGCCACAACTGCCACAGCCTCGGGAGGCAGGCAGCGCGCGGGTTCACGCAGCCCGCTCCAGGAAGAGCTCCCGTAGGCTCGTGCCACTGCCTCCAAACACGACTTCATATTGAAAACACCACACCCCAGCACCACCATTACCCCTAGGGAGAAGACACAAGAAGTCAGAAGGAACCACAAGCCCAGAATTCACACTGCTTGGTCCCAGAAAGAAGGTCAGGAGTTCCTAGAAGGGATAAATTTCCCTCCAGTGAAATGTAAAATATTTGCTTTCCTTGGTACGTGCTGCTCCTGTCCATAATGTCAAATCTTCCTACTCGGTAAACCTTATCACCCTTCGGTGGTGGCCACACGACAGTCTGAGACAGGTCAGCGTCTGTGTCTGTCTTCTCAGGAACCTCTCTGTTTGCTTCCCACTAACTTTTACTTCCTGCAGTTTCTCGTTCTCTCGTATTTTTATGTCCACTCCTGCCACACCCTGCCATTTATAATCCCTCCCTGGACTGACTCTCGGGCCTTTGCCTCCTGTCCTTAAGCCTAATCTGCCTGAATCCTTTTCTCATTTCACTCTGGATACTCAAACTTACAGTATGATGTGCCCTATAATTTTTTAAAAACAAAATTACAAATAAGTTACAAATGATATTTTAAGTCAAGTTCAAAAACAGAATTTCCTTTCCTTTAAATCTCAATATATGTAATCTTCTCATGATAGCATATTATATGTGCATTCTGGGATGCTATTCAAATACTGTGACTATCAATTAAATATGCCAATTGCTATAACTGAAAAAAATGGAACAAATTTATTCCCATCTCTTTTGCAGTTTTACATCCACAGCCAAAACAAATTACTGCAGACACGTTTCTGTAGCTTTTGCTTCAAAATCCTGCCTTCAATGCTTTTTTTTTTTCTTTTTAGAATTTATATGTCCCATTGCAGTTTAAGTGAAATGATCTACAATAAAACCTAACTGCCCTGGTATTTTAGAGCCCTTTTGACCATGAAATAAACACTCAGAAACCTGGAGAACTGCAGCGGTTAAGTCTGTGAGTGGGAGGGAAGGCCGCTCACTCACAGACCCTCCCAGCGCCGTTGTTTCCACAGCCTATTCCGCGCGCAGGACGCTGACAGAACACAATTCACAGAATTTCCACACGCGGGTCCAACCATAACAAAGTCCACAGCTTCTACTTTTCTTACAGAACCTCTTGTTTGCTCACTCGTTAGTTCCGGGGGGAGAACAGAGCAGGCCTCCCAAAAACCAAAACCAAAAGGCTTTAGAAAATAAGCCTGAGCGAAACCACGGCATTAAGCCGTATCTTTAAGAATGTATACAGAAATATGTAGACACACAGACCTGGAAATGTGTGCTTTACTAAACACATTTACTAGGAGCAGGAGTTTGATAAATATTCGGCCAGGCTTAAATCATCATCCCTTTGAAAACACCCTCCCCTCCTGGCTGGCCCCCTTTGCTGAAGTCCAGTGGTACCTGCTGCGTAAAACCCTGGCCACTGTGAATCCACGCTGCAGCTTTTCTTCCCGGTGCCCACACAGCTGAACGCTGCTGGAGAATATCAGACAACTGAGCTGACGGCATTGGCTTGGATTTCTGACCACAATCCTCGAAGGGGCTCAGCAGTGCCTCACAACCTTCTTATGCATCCTTGGTCATTTTGCTTGGCCGCTTCCTGAGTAATTATTTCCTGCTTCCTCTCTCATCACACCACCACCCCTTCCCCAAAAGTCCTGGTGAGGATCTCATCTCATACATACTTGAGAAAACAGCAATTAGCAGGAAACTCACTCATCTCACCACCAACCGATTTACAAGCTCACCTGCACAGGCACACCCCCATGTCCTGTCTTCCCTCCTGTTCGGATGGAAGGAGTGTCTCTGCTCCTATAAAGTGCAGCTGTCCACTTGGGCCCTGATCACCTCCACTCCTACCTCGTCAGGACCCTCCACAGCAGTGACCCGCATCATTGCTGGATTTCTGTGTCAATTATGAACATGCTGGAAGAGCTACCTAGATTAAAAAGAAAAAAGTTATCCTTGATCCTACCTCTCCCTCCTTCTAATTACTGCTCACTTCTGTGCTCTGCATTTAGCACCATTTCCTGAGAAAGCTGTCTAAACTTGCTTTCTTTGCTTCTGTAACTCACATTCATTCTTCAGGCTTCTTTAATCTGGCTTCTATTCCTACCAGTTCACCAGTCAGAACTCCATGCTGCAAACCGTGGGATCCAGCCCTGTACCCTCTTGCTTGCCCATTCAGTGGTGCCCTGGGCTGCCTCTTCCCCAGGGCTGCACCTGTACATCTCCAGGATGTATATGCACTGCCCACCCTGGTACCATGTGGGAGAGACCAGAGCAGGTCAGCAGGGTGGCCCTGGCTTCTGCTGCTGGTATACCACATGCTACGTATTTTTCTTTTTATCTAGTTTAACTTAGCTGGTACTTTCTCTTCAACCTCATTTTTAGACACTGGAGACCTGGGAGCTCAAGTGATCCCCAGGAGATTTTATACAGTCCCGTGATTTTAGATGCCATTTCTATGCTGAGGTCTTGCCATGAAGGGCTGGACTCTAGGAAATTCTGTATAGTCCCGTGGTTTTGGATGCCGTTTCTATGCTGGGGTCTTCTGTAATAAAGGGTTGGACCCCAAGAGATTTTGCACAGTCCCAGGATTTTGGATGCCGTTTCTAAGCTGAGTTCTTCTGTCATGAAGGGCCGGACTCCAGTCTTGAGGTGCCAGAACAGTGGATTTCAAGTCCATGAGATTTTGTATAGTCCTATGATTTTGGATGCCGTTTCTGTGCTGGGGTCTTCTGTCATAAAGGGCTGAACTCCAGGCCAACTTCCCCTTCAGCCTCTCATCTGGGCAGGTCAACAGAAGACTAAGAAAGCCTGAGTGCTCCCTCCTGTGGCCCGGGGAGGGGTTCCAACCCCAACAGGCCCAGCCCAGCCCCAGCCACCATCCTATTTCCTTTTTCCTTTTTTTTTTGAGACAGAGTCTCACTCTGTTTCCCAGGATGGAGTGCAGTGGTGCGATCTTGGTTCACTGCAGCCAAGACTTCCTCAGCTCAGCAATCCTCCCTTCCTCCTAAAGTGCTGGGATTACAGGCATGAGCCACCACGCCTGCCCACCATCCGACTTCTATAGCATGACCACACCTTCCAAAATTCTAGCTCCAGCCCTGCCATCTCTCCTGTGTTCCAGATCATATATGCAACTAGCTTACCTGACATTGGCAACTGTCCAATCGATATCTCAAATTTAACGCAATTAAGACTCTTATCCCAGACATCCCCAAGCCCCTTTTTCATCTTTGCCACCCAAGAACATGATTCTACCAACCACATGGTTGCTCCATTCAACATTTTAGACATTACCTTCGACTCATCCTTCAAATCCTCTCCCTCATCCTCCATATCCAGTCCATCCGTTAAGTCCTGCCAATTACAGCTCAACCACATTCTGGATAGGTCTGCTTCTCTCCAGGACACTGCTTTCCCCCTGATCTCAGCCACCATGATCTCTCACCTGCATGCTGTCACAGCCTCCAGTCTCGTTTCTCTCATTTAATTCTTGCTTCCTCCCCCAAGATCCATTTTCCGTAAGGCAGCAAAAGGAGAGAATGTTAGGACATATCTCTCTTAAAGCCAGAACAATTTTTGCGAGTAAGAAATGTGAGTTGTTCCGAACACAATAATACTTTTGATGAGACTGATTTCCTTTTTAAGAATGAAGATGCAGGGAACAATGGGAGGAACACCTTGGATGAGAAATCTGAAATTGATTCCCATGGTGCTTCAGCCACATCACGCTGGACAACTACATCTGCTGGGACCAAAGACAGGAGGGGCAGGGTCAACGACCAAGGACATCACCAGGTAGACATCGTGTTGCTACGTGAAGGTGACCTGGTGGCCAGGCACCTTCACTTGTTTCCATATTTGGGAGACAAGCAAGTCTGTTACATCTCCGGTTCCTGCCACAGGTACTTTCAGTTGAAACTTGACATCCCAGGGATGGGAAACCCAGTAGTAACACAGAAACTGGATTAGACATTCAAAGACCTCAGTCCCAGTCTCCCAACTTAACTTGTTTTTTAAATGTTTCTTAACATTTAGGACCTCACTTTTCTCATTTTCAAAGTGAGGATATAACATTTTTCACAGGGAGTTGTTCAACGCAATTACGAATGAACAAACTGTAAAACACCATTGAAACATGTTATTAAATATAACCTCTCTAGAAATGTCCCTTTTAAAACAGTACCTGTAATCTATTAAAATTTTAAAATTACTATTATTGAAGCAACAGAAAAAGACTACAGAAATTTCAGAGACATAAAGATATAGTCAAGATAGAGCTTCTTGGATCTTGCAGAAATGACAGAATTCTATTTCCAGTTTGTTTGTCCAACCTAGATATCAGTTTTTTCTTATACGGTTTCATTTCCTACCACATTTCTTGCCCTTCATTCATCCAAAGGTTACATGTAAGAATGAAACAGGCAGAATTTTAACAATCAACTACGTAGTACTATACTGTCAAAATCACTGAACAAAAAAGATTCTCTTGTCAGAAAGTTGCTTTATTATAAAATCTTTACTATAGTGTATTTATATTCAAAATAGATTAGGGGATATTTATTGAGCGCCTCCTATGTACCTGGCTTTGGAGATGTAGCAGCCAACAAGAGTTGAGGCGGCTGCCTTCACAGGGTTTACATTCCAGTGAGGAAAAAGGGAAGAGGCAACGAACACGTATAGAAGTCAACAAGATGAAGATGACCAACAATAAAAGAAATGAAGAGCATACTGATTAGATTAGAAATGGATACGATTCACTCTAGATAAGCAAGGGAGCGCTACTCCACAGACTAAGCATGGGATCAAGACCTGAAAGGTAAGAAAAGAGCATGCAAAGAGCTTCTGGAGTAACTGGCCAGTCAGCCCAAAGGCAAGGAAAAACCTAGACTCTAGCTGGGCCATGGTGAGCAGAAGAAGGAGTGCTATGAGATGAGGGTGGAGATGAAACAGGCCTCCAATCATGTCGCACCTCGTATGCTGTGGTAACAGGAGCCGTGGGTGTGATCAAAGGGTATTCCATAGGAAAACAACTTGATTTTGTTTTCAAAAGCATTAAATTTGAGATTATTTTGTGAACAGTGGGGAGGGGAGCACTAAAAATGTCTCTAAATAGGGCAGTAGCATGAGTTACACTTTACAAAGATTGGGTTGGTAAGACTGTGCAAGACAAACTGAAAGAGGAAGATGACACTGTGGAAGCTGAGATACTACAGGTTGGTGCAAAAGTAACTGCGGTTTTTGTCACAGTCAAAATGTAAAAAGTACCCAAATTGCAAGGGTGGCAATGGCAATGAAGAGAAAAGGAAAAAAGCGTGAGATCCCACACAGGTGTGATGGACGGGATTTGGTGCTGACCGGAGCAAAAGAGGGAGAAGCCAGAACTGTGGAGGGTCATTTCAGCCTCGCCAGAACGAATGTTGCCACAGGAAGACATACCAGGCATAAAGGTGAGGCCCAGGAACTGGGAGGACAGTGTGTTCCATTTAAGCCATGACACCACTTTCTTCTCTCCTTCTGAGTCCACCCTGTTACTTCCAAGGCTGCACACCAGTACCATTAGTGACCCTGAGCCATACACCAAACCAACTGAAGAAGGATGTACAGGATTGGTTTTTTCTTCGGGTTTTTTTTTTTTTTTTTTAATTCCATTGGTAATTCTGATGTGTAGCCAGGGCCAAAACTCATTGGGCCAGGCAGAGCATGGCATGGAAACTAGATTAATTAGATCTCTTACGTTTTTGGAGATGGAGGATTACTTTGGTCATTTTCCTTCTGCCTGAAGAACAGTCTTAGTACTCCCTTTGTGGAGCTCTGCTGGTGACAAATTCTCCTCCTTTTTGTTTACCTAAAATGTCTGATTTTTAAAGGATTCCTCCACCCCCATGAATTTGAAGGTATCATTACACTGTCTCCCAGCTTCCCTCACTTCTGTGAGAAGTCAACAAGCAGCCTGTCAAGGCTGGCACTAGGAAGATGCAGGAGAGCACTTGCCTTGGGTACCAAACTATCCACAGCCATGTTCCTACCAAAAATGCATGAATAACGCAGCTCCTCCACATCTTCACCAGCATTTTATGTTCTCGCTGGCTTTTCTTTTAGCCATTTGATAGGTGCATAGTGATAGCCCACTGTGGTTTTATTTTTTCACTTCCCTCAACGGCTAACGATGTGAAATATCTTGTCATGCGTTTATTTGCCCTTTTTTTTTGCTCATGAACTTATTTCACCTTTTTGGTGAAACAGTGTTTGCCCATTTTCTAACTGGGTTGTTTTTTACTAATGAGTTTTGAGATTTCTTTATATTTAGATACTAGTCCTCTGTTATTTGTGGTTTGCAAACACCTCCTCCCGGTCTGCACTGTCCTTCACAAGGACTTTCACAGAACATAAGGTTTTAGTTTTGATGAGGTTCTAACACAGTTGATTTTTCTTTTTACATATTATGCTTGGGGTAGCAAGTCTAGAAACTATGCCTAGTTTGGCTGGGCTTGGTGGCTCATGCCTGTAATCCCAGCACTTTGGGAGGCCGAGGCAGACAGATCACGAGGTCAGGAGATGGAGACCAGCTTGGCCAACATGGTGAAACCCCATCTCTACTAAAAATACAAAAGTTAGCTGGGCGTGGTGGCATGTGCCTGTAGTCCCAGTTACTTGGGAGGCTGTGGCAGGAGAATCACTCGAACCCGGGAGGCAGAGGTTGCAGTGACCCAAGATGACGCCACTGCACTCCAGCCTGGCGACAGAGTGAGACTCTGTCCCAAAAAAACAACTGTGCCTAGTTCTAGAGCCTAAAGATTTTCTGTTTTTTTACCCAAAAGTTTTACAGTTTTACATTTTACATTTAAGTCTCTGATCCATTTGAGTTAATGTTTGTATACGTTGTGAGGTTTAGGTTGATGTCCAATTGCAAAAGCACCATTTGTTGAAATTTCTCCATTGAATTGCTTCTGTACCTTTGTCAAAAACCAGGTGAACATACTGATGTGGGTCTATTTCCAGGTTCTCCGTTCTGTTCCACTCATCTATGTGCCCACGCCCCTGTGAATATCACAGGATCTGATTACTGCAGCTATCATAGTAAAGACTTAGTATTAACAGGGATTTCTCCCACTTTGTTCTTGTCAAAATTGTTATAGCTATTCTAGGGCTTGTGCCTTTCCCTACAAATTTTAGAATGTCTGTCTATGAATATAAAAAGCCTTGCTAAAATGTTCATAGGAAATGCTTTGACGTTACAGATCAATTGGAGAAGCACTGGTATCTTCAAGTTGAGTCTTTCAATGCATCATCACTATGTGTCTCTCCATTTATTTCATCAGCACCTTGTAACTTTCATTATACAGATCCCATTTTATTATACATATATCTAAGCATTTTATTTTCTTTGGAGTGACTCTAAAAGTTATTGTGTTTTTAATTTTGGTTTTCAAATGTTCATTGACAGTGTATAGAGATGCAGGTGACTGTTGTGTGTTGATTTTGTATCCTGCAGCTCTGCTGACCTCACTTATCAATTCTAAGAATTCATTTCTTTTGGTTTTTGGTAGATTCTTTAAGATATTCTATGTAAATGACTGTATCACTTGCAAATAGCAATGGTTTTTCTTTCTTTCCAATATGCAGGCCTTTTCTTTCTTTTTCTTGACTGATAACAGTGTCTTGAACTTCCAGTGTGATAAGAACAAATCTCCTTGCCTTGTTTCTGGTCTTAGTGGGGAAGTATTCAATCTTTCACTATTAAGCGTGATGTTCACTGTAGGTGTCTGGTAGATGTCCTTTATCAAGTTGAGGTAATTTCCCACTATTCTTAATTTGTTAGGAGATTTTTTTTTATCGTGATCTTATTAAATGCATTTTTTCCTGCATCAATTGATATAATCACATGTTTTTCCTTCTTTAATATGGTGGATTACACTGATTGGTTTAGAATAACTACTTTAAAGTCTGAGTCTTAATGCTAATATATGGAGCCCCTATGTGTCTGTTTCATTGTCTGCTATTTCTACTGATTCAATGTTGTTATCCTGGCTCTTTGTGTACCTAGTTATTTCTATCTACACCAGACATGACACTACACTTGCAAAACTGCTGACAGAAATAATTTGAGACACCAAGATAACATTGTCTTCCTCCAAAGAGGCTTCTGTCAGACCTGAAGCACTAGCAATCCAGGATTCCCCTAACCCAGGGTCAGTGACTGAGATGATCTGAGGGTGACCGGCACACTCTCCGAGGGCCTGTTTCGGTTCACCCTTACCCTTCAGGTGCTTCCCTTCAAGATCCCAACCTCAAGTAAAAGGTTTGCCAGAACGTGCCTGGTTGGCAGACCACAGACTCTGATTTCTCCCGTCCTAGTCCTGCGATGCTCTCCAAAGCACCTTGCTGCTGAACTGTCTCCTTTGGAACTGACAGACACCCCTAGTCCTAAACCACAGGCTCACCTCCTGTGGCCTCTACCCTTCCCTGGACCCTGACTAAGAACATAGTTACTGTATTATGAGCTTTTTCAGGTTTTGAAGCATATTTTTCATATTTAGTCTGAGTTTTCTCATCCTCAGGCTGTGTCGCTTGATTTCTGAGTTTGCAATTGCTAAAAACAGAAGTCCCTCATGACCGATCCTGAGTATCTGATGAAAGTTGTGAACCCTCTTCCAGGAAAACTACATATGTCTACAATATTTCTACACAATTTCATGGAGTTTTCTGACCCTTTGAAGTCCATCCATGAACACCAGGGCCCAAGCTCCTCAAGTTAAAAAACCCAAATATAGCCAAGTGCAGTGGCTCACACCTGTAATCCCAGCACTTTGAAAGGCCGAGGCAGGAGGACTGTTTGAGCCCAGAAGTTCCAGATCAGCCTGGGTTACAAAGGGAGACCCTATCTTTACAAAACGATTTTGAAAATTAGCCGGGTATGGTGGCGTGCACCTGTAGTCCCAGCTACTTGAGAAGCTGAGGTGGGAGGATTACCTGGGTCCAGGAGGTCAAGGCTACAATGAGCCGTGACTGTACCATTGCATTCCAGCCTGGGTGGAAGAATCAGACCCTGTCAAAACAAACCAAGCCCAGTATAATAAAGGAACTGTACGGTAGTTATAGTCACCTGTACTGAAAGCTTTCTCTGCCAGGTACTGTGCTTCCAGCCCTGTCATCATGCTTATCTTGCACATGGCTCTCACAGTCTGCAGGAATCGCAGCTTGTTAAAGTGCAGAGCTGACTCCTGAGGAAGGCCAGTGGTGCTGGGCCCAAGAGGACTTTCTACTGCTGCTGCAGCCAAGATGCCAAGCGCTGCTGAGTCGACATACAGGAGTTAGTAGGCAGAAGGTCAAGAAACAAAGTCTCAAGCCTGGGCATGTCCTGAACGGATGAAGCTATCCAAAGAGCCCTTCTGAGTGAGTGCAACACCACAGCAGAGGTCCCCACAGGACCCAAAAATAGTAGTGAAGCAGGCATCAGTGGCCAAATTCCAGGAGTCCCTAGAGAAAGGGTTGATCTCATCAGGGGAGAAGGTCTACAATCATGAATATCATCACAGATTGAGACTCAGGCTCCTAGGACAGGCACAGGGCTCCACGCCAGTCTTGGCTCAGAGCTGTTAAAGGCCCCTAAGCCAGCACTCGTGGGAGTGAGACACATATCATGACCCAGCAGCCAATGGAGACAGAATTTCTGAAATGCCACCACAGTTCACTGTCTTTAGCTTGGGACTCAGGTGGGAAAGGGCTATAGAACACAACAGTGGCTCTTGATAGGGCCAATTCAAAATCCAGTAACCTGCTATTCAAACATTTCTGTGGCTTTACTGGCATTTAGTGGTTAAGGAAAACTAGAAGTATACCATGTAATAGCAAACTGTCACACACAATTTTCAGATGTTCCACTGTACCATCATGTATGTGGAACCTTCTTTTAGAGCCTAAAGCTGTTTTACATAGAAATACAAAATACGTTTTGCATGTTCTGGCATCCTGACTTCTCCGAAAATGTAACTACCCTGTTGATCAGGGGAGATTTTACAGAAGTTTCATCAGAGCTTTATCAAGAGTTGTCCATCATTTTGGAAAATCACCGCCTGGAAGGCAAGGCCACACAAGGCCCTCGTCTACCAGTCTGAATTTGCAGTGCTCACATTCTCAGAGAGCCCATGTGTAGATGCATGCATCTGTTCATGATGTCTCCCAGCCTCATAAGACGCAAGTACTTACACTGGAAATGTACATTATCTTATTAATACTGTTTTTCTTTTTCTTTTTTTAGGGACAGAGTCTTACTAGAAACAGATCCAGACTGGAGTGCAGTGGCGCCATTATAGTTTATTACAGCCTCCACCTCCTGGGCTCAGGTGATCCTCCCACCTCAGCCTCCCAAGTAGCTGGGACCACAGATGTGCGCCAGCATGCCTGGCTAACTTTTAAATTTTTTTGTAGAGCCGGGGTGTCGCTATGCTTGCCCAGGCTGGCCAGGAACTCCTGGGCTCAAGTGATCCTCTTGCAGTACTGAGATTACAGGTGTGAGCTAATGTGCCTGTCCTAGTTTTTCTTTATATTGTAGTAAAGGCAATATATATATATTTTGTTGAAAGAGTATTTTGAATTTCATCTCTCCAAGCAGGTATTATAAAACATCTGTTCTTAAAAACTGGTGTTGGATCTGAATAGGTTTAGACCTTGCCGTCTAACAATCTGTTCCACAGACTGCACTCTGGCCGGTTTTCACAGCCCCTCACCTCACCCCTAATACTTAAAATCCTTTCCTCCTGCTGCTGCTTAGATACAGAGAAGCCTCCCCAGGATTGACTCTGCAGCCCCATCCTGCACCCACAGCCCTCTCTGCCTCCTTGAGCCCCTCCTACTCGCCATGCCTCCTCCCAGTGCGTTCTGCTCACCTCCCACGTCCCCTTCCCTCTCCTCCTCACCTACTGATGCCCTAATTGCTCTTCTGGTGTCAGCGCCAGCCGAGACCACCTCATGTCCATTTGCCATGACTTTACTAGCCACCCTTCTCCCAGGGCATGGTCTCTCGGTCTAAGAAAGGACTGACTGATGGCTGTTTGCCTCCTGGACCATCTGACCACCACTGTGTGCCCAGCACAGCACAGGCAGTGCCCGGTGCACACAGGCATTCCATTTGTTGAATGGAGGGGTGAGGGAACAGAGAAAAAACCACCACCAGAGGCTCCTGGTTTCCATTCCAAGGATGAGTGTTTACAGCAGTGGCTTCCCGAGCTCTGAAAGGCACACATTCGCCTTGGCGCAATGGCTCTGCTGCTTAGATGAAACCTTCCATACTTCATCTCCCCCCAAAAGTTTTACATTTTAAAAACCTTCTATACAACAGAGAGGACATTTATTACATAAAAAAATTTACCCAGCTTATACAAACCCTCTTTGTTTCTTAATAAACACTTATTTTTAGGATGATTGATACAAGTTAATATCTATCTGCTCCATGTGGTATAGCTACTGATAATAATATGTATTTCATATTTAAAATTTTTCTTTTATTTTGGTGTAAATTTAGAGTGGGTAAACCTCTCATTTCTAAGTTTTCATGGTCAAATCTTCAAGACTACAGATGAACGCAAACAGATGCTCTCACAAACACTAGTGAATACCTTGTGTTGGAAAATCTGGCACATGAACCACAACTGGGAGCTCAGGCACGGTAGCAGTCAGGGACCCCGGATCTCAGAGCAAAGCTGCTGGGGTTCACACTGGTACCCACCACTTACTGGCTACATCACCGTAGGAAGCTCAACTCACCTATCTAATGAACCCGAGTTTCCTCGTGTACAGAATAGGGATATAATAATAGTTCCCAACTCAGAGTTGGTGAAGCAAGTAACTGAGGTAAGTCTTACTTCAAAATATGTGAAATTTGTAAGCAGTCAATAAGCGTGTGTTATAAACAATATTATGGCAGCTGTCCATCCACAAGCCACTCTGTAAACCATCAAGGAGGTCTAAGCGGCTGTTAACGGGAGAGCGGCAAGATGACAGCAGAGTCAGGGGTGTGGGCTTGACCCAGCTCCTTCATTTACCAAACAGGGGATTTCAGGCAAAGGCCTGACGTTTCTCATCTCCTCTATAACACAGAGATAATTACCAAATGGGGATTGTCAGGCAAAGGCCTGACGTTTCTCATCTCCTCTATAACACAGAGATAATTACCAAATGGGGGAT
>NW_016805186.1:2276029-2329116 GCF_001698545.2 Rhinopithecus bieti | reverse complement strand
AAAAAAAAAAAAAAAAAAAAAAACCTGAAAATATGCAGGAGACAGTTCATTAAAACCTCATAACTGCAGGCTAATTTCACTCTACATTATATATATTACCAGTTCTTAAGTTTTCTGGTCTCAGGATCCCAAAGCACTTTTTATTTTGGTTTTATCTATCACTATTTACTGTACTGGTAATTAAGCCTCAGAAAATTTAAAATTTTACCTAGTAATTAATATGAGATAATAACCCTTTACATATTAACAAAAGTTTATGAAAAAAATGTTTTCCAAAACAAAACAAAAGTTTTGAGTGTCACTGTTTTACATTTCTTTGCAAATCTCTTTAATGTTTGTCTCAGTAGAAGACAGCTATGTTCTCCCATCTGTTGCAGCATTCAATCTGTTGTGATATGCTGCTTTAGTTCAATTTCTAAAGAAAATCTAGCATAATACAGTTACATAGCTGAAAAGGGAGGACCTCATAGGCCTCCTGAAATAGTCTTGAAGACCCCAGAGTCCTTGGACCACATTTTCAGAGCTGCTAATCTATAACACAAAAACACAAACAATGTATACTTACACTTAGGACGGAGTGGAGGGGATATAGAACTGTAAATATCACCAGGAGCACAGAAGCACCATGTTCAATAATAAGACACGGTTAGTATATACTAATGTGTTCTTTATAGACAAAAGGCCAGGAAAGTAAAATAATTTCAAGAATAGTAGTTTAAACTTCTGTAAAATATTTCACTGAAGGAACCACAAAAAGTAATACGTAGAACATTTAGTCTTCCGGTCGTCTATTACTCATGTCTCTTATATGGCTACATATCTGTTTTATGAATGGAATTCAAAAAGCTTCATCTACATAGATCCATGGATATCCATCATGAGGACATTAGTTAGACCGATCAATCAGGCATTGGTAACTGGGGAGATGTTCTGAGAGCATGCCTGTAAACAGAAACCTGCTGAACTTCCACTGGGTCTCAGGCAGCCCACTCGGTGGGAACCACAACATGAGTCTGAAATGAGGGATTAAGAACTTCCAAAACACATTATTTGTGTGTAGGAGGGTTGGCCTTGGTGTCTTAATGCAAATCTGACACCCATCAGGAAGCTCAGGAAAGGGGAGACTAAACACTTAGCCATAAGTATATGTTAACCAGTAATATGAAAAATAAATCTGTCAAAATCCTCGCTTTTGATATGGTTACAAACTCCAAATGGTGATTTCGAAAATCAAACCCAACCTGCCTTACCCTACTCCATTTAAAAGTAAATGTAATCCTTCAATTTATATAGAAGAAAGACAAATCCAAAAGCAAGTTAAATTCAGCATCCTTAACTTGTACCAGTTGCACCCAGACTCTGGAGTTCCAATCTCCTCTGCCAGAGGGTCCCACATCAAACACCCGATGGCTCCCCATAAACAGAATGGAACGTACCACAGAACAAAGGGTGCCCAAAATAGCTTCAAAATACCAAAGGGGATTATCCAGCAATTTTTGTCTTAAATTAAGCTGTTATGATCTGAAGCTTGGCAAGAAGCATCAGAATAGAGAATCAGATTAGCTTTATCATAAATGAAAATGACTAAAGCATTTTTAAAATGCTTTCATGAACAACAACAGAACTCCAAAAATTATGTATAGCACTGCATTCTATACAGGTATGATCGTAAAAGGAAGTCATTCCTTCTAAAATGCATAATCACACCACTTTCTCTTTAAGCTGGCTTTGACAATGTCATTATAAATTATAATTGCTGGCAATTCATTTTTAATCAGCTTATGTAAAAAAAAGGTCCAGTATACTATGACTTTATTAAGGACCATATCTTATGATATATACATCTAAACTATTTTTACATAGTTCTTTTATATTACTCAATTATGTGTGCTTATATAAAATAGCAGCTGTCATATTTTATATTTAAAAAAACTTGACAACTGTCTTTAATTAAATATATATGAAGAGCTAGGAACATACTGAGTCTTAACTAATAGAACTATAAGGACAACAAGAACAGCAGCCCCCCCTAAGAGTCCCATAGGGAAGGAAGAAGAGAAAGGGCACATCTGATAAACAATTAACTGATCTTATTATTAAATTCAGATGTATTCCAACAAGTCTTTACCTTTTAAAAAAAAAAAAACAACTTTCAGAGAAAATGGTAAAGCTTCGGAATGTTACATTTCCATTTGTACACATTTATTACTTAAAATAACTCCTCCCCAGAGAAACTAACCGAGAGCTTTAATAAACTCCGTAATTCTCATTAACGAACAAACACTAGTGACTTGCTTCTTTTATCAATATTCATTAACATTAAAGACTAAGATCACAAACGCTTCAAAAAAGGGAAAGTAGAAGAACAAAACAGGCTAGCAAGAACAACATTTTTGAATGACGAAGAAAAAACTTTGCAAATGACTCAAATTTTCATATAATCAAACAAACATCAAAGCAAACAAGGGGTAAAAGTTAAATTTTTAAAAAATAAGGAAATAAATTGATAAAATTCAATTTACCAGGACTTATAATGAAAAGTTGCTAATTTCTCCAAAGAGCAAAATATTCTACTGGTCATTTTCAGCTTTTGTGCTGAAACAGACTTTGGGGTATTAAGAAATGTTTTATTTTGTTGCCCCAAATAAAAGCTGGAAAAAGAAAGCAAAAGCATATGCAAAAACGTTTTGCCTGAAAAGGAAAACATTCTAAACAACAAAACTTTAGAGGAGGAGGCGGGAGAAGGAGGAGGCAGAAAGGGAAAACAACCTAAAAGAAATGCTATACTTTTTCAAAGTGAAAATCCTGAAAAGCCTGTGGAATGCTGTTTACTTGTGCTCTGGCAAGGGGACGGGCCTGCCTGAAATGCCTGCGGACCATGACCACCCACACTATGGGAAGCACGATGATTAAAGAGTGTGCTGGATCCCGTATCTGCCAGCGCGGTCTGCGCCATGTTGTAATTATTAAATTTGCAGTCTTTTTATAATCTGTTGCATGTGTTGTGGCAAGTCCCCCACACTGTCTAACAAGGAAACCACTGAGCATAAATAGCAAGTTATTTTTAATGTGCACAAATAGCTAAAAAACTGGACAGTTTTAACATTATGCTTTCAACTTTCACAAAAATGGTTTAACTTACTGTACATCTAACGCTGCAATGAAAACAGATATGCTACTCCAAATTCCCTTTCAAGCTCTTAAAGAAGATAGACAGCCCAAGTTAAACCTCTTACTAAACAGCTAAGATGCAGGTTAAACACGCACCAAGGGAACAATAACATTCACCCTGACATCTGTCCAGTGATTAAACACACAGGAGAACACTAAGAAACACAGCAGCTGTAAAATTCTGCAGGTCTGTTTACCCCCAAACTTTGTTTTGTAACAAAAATTTGCTTTCCATTCTGTCTAATTTTGTTCATGATGACAGTAACGGGGCTGCAAAGACATGATTTTCCGGGAGCATCATCCCAGGCACAGTGTTTGAGGGTCAGTCAGTACACCCAGGACAGGAACTCAGAAAAGCAGGTGAACTAAAGAACGGGAGCACAGCCAAACCCTGCTCCACCCCAGCCCCCAGCCCTGCACTGCACGTCTTCTCTGTAGGAGCCAAGATAATATCAAGTTTGTTTTTTTTAAAGGGCAAGTCAGCTCAGCCAGAAATTGGCAGGCCAGCCTGGCTCAAAGGTGAGCAAGGAAGACCCCAAACCTCCACCTAAACTGGTCTGTAGCAGGGTGCCTGCCTTGGGAGGGGCAAGTGAGTGAACTCACATGAAGAGCTGGCCACGGCTTCTATCACTAAAAAGGAAACAAACCATAAAGAAGAAAAAGAAAAGAGCTATAAGAATTTTTTAAAAGATCCTTTCAAGAAGCATAAAGTCAAAACAACCAAAAACATCACAATTTCCATCTCTGGAGTGCTCCTGCCAAGAAGAACCCTTTCATCTGGAGGACAGATGGCAGTCTCCTATCCCTCTGCCCAGTGATCAAAGTCCTTCAAGATTATTTGCATAGGTTAAGCAAGGAATGAAAACTCCTCCTTCCCAAACATACCCACCAAAAGCCATAAAATCCTAAAACCACAAGCCTGAGACTCAGAAAACCAACTTTGAACTGTGCTGGCCTCCAGGAGATGCAACACTGCCCATCTCCCTCCTGACTGATGCTCCCTAGAACTCCGGGTGGCTCCACTGCTCAGACCGGGCAGGTCAGGTGGACAAATCCCAGGCGCCTCGTCACTGACAGTTACAACCTCCCCACCAGCCGTCCCCACCAATTTCATTACATACTGTGCCTGCGGCAAAATGTGACAAAGGTAAGAAACAACACAAAGCTGCGGGAGCCATGAAGCCATTTGTTTAGAGACTTAAATAACTTAACAAATTTTACTTCATCCTGAGGAAGAGGAACGAAGTGTGAGTGTGTGTGTATGTGTGTGTCTGTCTGTCTTTTCGGTGTTTATTTAAAAATTTTAATAATACAGATTAGACTACATTTATGAGTGTGACACAAACGGCTCTGACTGTAATATTTCAACCTAGATGTTAAAAATCCATCTTCTAATAAACTTTGCAGGGAAGAGGTAAGGGACAGGGAAGTATTGAACTCTGTAACTGCCTTCTACTAATCCATAAGACTTTTTTTTTTGAGATGGAGTTTTGCTCTACTTGCCCAGGCTGGAGTGCAATGGTGCGATCTCGGTTCACCGCAACCTCTGCCTCCCAAGTTCAAGCGATTCTCCTGCCTCAGCCTCCTGAGTAGCTGGGATCACAGGCGTGCGCCACCATGCCTGGCTAATTTTCTATTGTTAGTAGAGACGGGGTTTTTCCACATTGGTCAGGCTGGTCTCAAACTCCTGACCTCAGGTGATCCGCCCGCCTCAGTCTCCCAAAGTGCTGGGATTACAGGCATGAGCCACTGCGTCCAGCCCCCATAAACCTTTTAACAGAAAAGTCACCCATATTATCTCCTACTATGTCATTGCAAAGGATACTATCAAGAGAATTTCTTTAAAAGCCACAGAGTAGGAGAAAATATTTTCAAAAGACATATTCATATAAAGAACTGTTAAAACTTAACTAGAAGAAAACTACTTGATTAAAAACGGACCAAAGACCTTAATGAACACCTCACCAAAGAAGACATACAAATGCAAAACAGCATACAAAAAGATGCTCCACATCATATGTCATCAGGGAAATGCAAATTAGAACAGCAATGAGATATACCTACCAAAATGGCCCAAACCCAGAACCCTGCAAACACCAAACGCCGACAAGGATGTAGAACAACAGCAACTCTCATCCGCTGCTGGTGGGGATGCAAAATGGTGCAGCCACTTTGGAAGACATTTTGGCAGTTTCTTATAAAACTAAGCATACCCTTACCATATTCTCCAGCTACCATACTCCTTGATATTTACCCAAAAGAACTGAAAACTTGTGTCCCCACAAACACCTGCACACAGATGTTTTTAGCATCTGTGTTTTAGTAAACATAGATGTTTTACTCATAATTCCAAAACTTGAAAGCAACCAAGATGACCTTTGGTAGGTGAATGGATAAGCTGTAATATAGCCAGATGATGGAATGTTATTTCGTACTTTACAAATGAGCTACTAAATGATATTACTAAATGAAAGAAGCCAATCTGAAACAGCTAGATAATCTATGATTCCAACTACAGGACACTGTGGGGAAGGAAAAAATGCGGATACAGTAAAAGGACGACTGGCTGCTAGGGATTAGGGAGAAGAGGGGAATGAGCAGGGAGAGCACGGATCATTTCTAGGGCAGGGAAACCGCGCTGTGTGATGCTGCCATGGTGGATACATGTCATTGTGCACTTGCCCAAAACCACAGAGTGTGCACCACCCAGAGCGAGCCCCAGTGTCAACTGCAGACTCTGGGTGATAAGGACGCGCCAGGACAGGTTCATCAGTTGTGGCCAATGCATCCCTCTGGAGGGAATGTTGATACCAGGGGAGGCATGTGCAGGAATGGCGAGATATGGGAAATACCTGTACCTTCCACTGAATTTTGCTGCGAACCTAAAACTGCTTTAAAAAATAAAGTGTATTCTTTTTAAAAGCCCATGTATGAATTAAAACAAAATAAAATACGTCTGTCTGTTGGGAGCAGTTCCCATTTCAGTAAACGGCAACTTGACGTAAAATCCTGGGAGTCTCATTGATGTTCTTTCTCATCTGGCCCCCTTTATAAAATACACCATCAATATCTACTGATTATATTTCCAGACAAAATCTCTGATCCATCTGCTTCCCTCCATCCCAAGGTAATCACTCTGGTTCAAGTCCTCATGACCCCTTGCCTGGACGACTGTAATACCCTACTTCCACTCTGGTCTGCTCCAGTGAGCAGCCTTCTCAAGATTAGAACCTGGAATGTCTGCATCCAGATATATACCCAGAGAAACTCTTGCACATGTATACTAGGAAATTTGCACAGAAATATTCAGAGTTCTACTGTTTGTGACAGCAAAACCTGGAAATTAACACACTGTACCCTGGTACAAATGAATGCACACGACTACATGCACCAGCATGAACAAATCTCAAAAACACACCAGCGAGCAAACAAGCAGGTGGCAGAGGAATACATGTCACTGTATCTACATAAAACTTTAGCAACAGGAAAAATTAATATATATTATTTATGACTAAATCAATACATAGCAAAACTATTTTTAAGAAAGCAAGGCAACAATAAATAGAAAATTCAAGATACGAAGAGAGAATAGGATATGTGAGCAGGGACAGTTATGTGAATGATATTGAACATATCAGTAACATTCTATTCCTAACACTGGATGATAGATATGTGTTATTTGTTATTCTTTAAATTATAAAATGCTATACTTGGTTAAAAAAGCAAGAGAAGTCTCAATTAAAATGGTAAAAAAAAAAAAAATTCAGACTTAATAAACCTTACCTTAATCAGAAACTCAGTTCCCTAACAATGGCAATCACAACAATGACAATAATTAACATTTATTGAGGACATAACATCAGGCATTGTTCTAAAAGCTTTACACACACACAATATACATAAATAATCACTTAATCCTCTCAACAATCCTACAAGGTGGTAAAGTTATTTTGTCAATACAGATGGAAAACTGTAATTTTGAAAAGTTATATGACTTGCACACGCTAATAAGCTAGTAAGTGACTCACCAGGATTTGAACCCAGGCAGTTAGTTATGTTGTAGAGTACTTGGCATAGCCATTCCAAAATTCAGTCTCAATTTGGTATAATTCCTTTTCAATCTGATTTAGATGCCCAACAGTTTTTTTCAACTTAACAATCTTAACAAATGGCAATTATTACAGAATGAAGACTCTGAACACATGTCATATATATACCATAAACTCTATCTATATATACTAAGAGGACAGGTTACAACAGATCTTTATAACTTGAAAATGTTAATTTTACCAAGGTCAAGTAGCATATTAATATATATACTAACCTCTAAAACTACTTTAAAATTTCCTGAAGCCTTACCAATTTTTTCAAAGGATTTTAAAGCACTCCAGTTATCTTCAGGACTTCTAACCCTAGCAAGCTATTATATGTATCCTCCTGCTACAGGAAACTAGAAAACTGAACAAAATATTTTCAGACACTTGACAACAGGCAGCATGAGACTGATCCTGAAAGCAGAAAAACCAACGAGGGAAGCCCTATGACTGGCCTGGCTTTCTGCCTGGGTGCACTTTCTGAACCAGGGCTGGAGAGCCATCGTGAGCAGAGCACAGAAGTTTCGCTGAGTTAAGGAGGCCGACCCTGGAGTTTGATAAGGCAAAGGCAGCTAGAATTTGAGAGCCAAGAAGGAAACCAGATAGAGAAAAAGGCTCCAGAAATCAACATGGGGGCTCTGAGTTTTTGGCTGAATAATAATCTGTGCATATGTAGGGTGAAACTCCATAAGGGCAGATAAAATTAGCCCTGGAGAAAGGCTACTATAGACCTGCCCCAACAACGTTTACAAACAAGCCTGGAAAGGACAGACCTAATCTACAAAACATAAATGTCTGCTGGGATAAAACAACACTCTCTAAAAGAAGAAGACATCATAAAAACCTTCATCAGTACAATGTTCCTAACACCTGGCATCTAATAAAGTTACCTGGCATGCTCCGAAGCAGGAACCTATGACCCGTAACCACAACGGAAAGCAGCATAAGGAAGCAGGCTGGAAATGGCAGAGATGAGGGAAGCAGCAAAGACCTTAAACAATTACATGTATTACAGGTATTTAAAGAAAAATATAATCAGGAGAGAAATGAATGGGGAAAAAAAAACAGAACCAGTCACAACTTCTACAGATACAGAATACAATATATGAAATAAAAAACACACAAAGCAAAATTAAGCAGATTAAATACTTCAGGAGAGAGACTTAAAGATTTAAAATTGTTCTTTCTTTAAACCTTTTTTTAAAAGAAAAATCTTTAGAAATTTAAAGACATAGCAATAAAACTATCCAAAAGGAAGCAGCGAGAAAAAAGATGGGGAAAATTATGACAAGAACCTCAATGATCTTTGGGAAAACCTCAAGTAGGTTAACACTGACAGAATTCAAGTCCTAGGAAAGGGGGTACAGGACAGAATAAGCACTTAAAGGAATGATAACTAAATTTTTTCCAAATTTGGTGAAAACTGTAAATGCACAAATACAGGAATCTCGAAAGACTCCAACTAGGATGAACAGAAAGAAAACCACACCATGGTACATCATGATCAATCTTCTGAACATCTATGATAAAGAAAAAATTCCTAAAAGCAGCCTAAATAGAAAAAGACACAGATGAGCAGAGACAAAAATGACAACAACCTTCTCAGAAACTACGCGAGACGGAGGAACGGAATTGCCTCTTTAAATACCAAACGGCAAAGAAAAAACTGTCAAATTAGAAATCATCCTGCAAAAATGAAGGTGAAATGAGGCCTCTTTCAGGCAAACCAAAGCTGAGAAAATTTGTCAGCAGCAGACATGCACTCCAAGCAATGGTAAGGGAAGCTCAGAGGAGGGAAAGTGCCGTCACATGGAAACATGTACCTGCAGGAAGAAAGGAGAGTGCTGAAAAGGGAGAATCTGTGGGTAAACAGAAAAGATTTTTTCCTTACTTGTCAATTTTGTTAAAACAGCAATTTTGTTTAAAACTAAATTAATAATATACTGTGGGTTTATAAAATGTTTAGAAGTAAATGTAGCACTACGATCAACAGAAGGGAGAGGAGATGTGGCTATAGACTGTGCTGAGGTTCTAACAGCATACACATATGTTATGTGCTTTATTTTCAAATAATATTTGTAGTCATGTATTAGGCAAAATATGAATATTATAAATCCTAGAGCTGTGCTTCCCAACACAGTAGCCACTGACCACATGGGCAAATGAAAGCTTGAAATGTGGTTTGTCTGAACTGAGATGTGCCACAACTTACACACTGACTTTCAAAGATTTAGTATGAGAGGGAGAACAAAGTATCTCATTCTGTTTATTTTGACCACACGTTGCAACGACACTTTCATTACACTGGGTTAAATAAAATGTTTTTGTAATTCATTTCATTTCTTTCTTTTGAGGTTTTAGTGTTGCTAAGGGGAAATAGGGGCTCATAACTGTGGCTCACATTATTTTTCTACAGGACACTGCTGCCCTAGAGCAGCCAGCAAGAGACAAAAAGACATACCTAATAAGCAAAAGTAGAGACGAAAGGAAGAAGTAAAAACCATCAATCCAGAGTTAGAATAACCAAAACAATCCCAAGAAGAACTAAGCTTAGAAGGCTCACACTTCCTGATTTCAAAACTTACTAAAAAGCTACAGTAATAAAAAACAGTGTGGTCCAGGCATAAAGACGGACACACAGATCAGCAGAACAGACTACAGAGTCCAATAATAAACCCTGCGTATCTGGTCGAATGATTTTTAACAAGGGTGCCAAGATCATTCAATGGGAAAAGACAGCGTTTTCAACAAATGATGGTAGGAAATTCTGAATACCCATATGGAAAAGAATGCAACTGTGTACCCTCACCTAGCCCCATACACAAATATTAACAAAAATGCATCCATGGCTTACACTGAAGACCTAAAGCTGTAACCCTCTTAGAAGAAAACATCGGGCAAAAGCTTGATGACAACAGATTTGGCAGTGATTTCTCGGATGTGACACCAAAGACACGGGCAACAAAAGAAAACAAACAGTCCAAACTGAAAACTTTCCAAAGACACTGGGACACAGTAAATAGGCAACCCACAGAATGGGGGAAAATATCTGCACATCACATACCAGGATAAGGGGTTACTACTCAGAATGCATAAAGAACTAAAACTCAACAATAAAAACCAAACAACACAACTGAAAAATAGATGGACTGACTAGACATTTCTCCAAAATGACATACAAATAGCTAACAAACACATAAAAAGATGTTCGACACCATGAATCATTAGAAAAATGCAACTCAAAACTATTACAATGTGATACTACATTACATTCATTAGGATAGCTACTATGAAAAAAACAGAAAATAGGCCAGGTGTTGTGGCTCACACTAGTAACCCCAGCAGTGTGGGAGGCCGAGGCGGGAGGACTGCTTAAAGCCAAGAGTTGAGAACAGCCTGGGGAACAAAGCAAGACTCTATTTCTACAGGAAAAAAAAAAACTGGAAAATTAGCTGGGCATGGTGGTGCAGGCCTGTAGTCCCAGCTACTCAAGAGGCTGGGGTGGGAAGATCGGTTGAGCCCAAGAGTTTGAGACTACAGTGAGCCATGATCACACTGCTGCACTCTAGCCTGGGCAACACAGCAAGACCTTGTCTCTAAAAATAATAATAATATTTAAAAAACTAAAAATAGAATTACTAGATGATCCAGCAATTCCACTTCTGGGTTTATACTTCAAAGAACTGAAAGCAGGATCTTGAAGAGATATTTGTACACCCATGTTCCCAGCAGCATTATCCACAAATAGCTAAACTGTAGAAGCAGCCCAAGTGTCCACTGACCGATGAATGGATAAGCAAAATGTGGTCTATTCACATAACGGAATTTTACTCAGTCTTAAAAAGGAAGGAAATGCTGACTTATGCTGGAACATGGGTGAACCCTGATGGCATTATGCTTAGTGAAGGAAGTCGGACACAGAAAGACAAATGCTGTATGACTCCGCTTATATGAGGTACTTAGAGTAGTCAAAACTTACAGAGAGAGAATGTAGAATGGTGGTGCCAGGGCAGAGGAAATGGAGCATTACTGCTGAATGGGTACTGTTTCACAGTATGAAAAGAGTTCTGAAGATGGATGGTAGTAACAGCTGCACAACAATATGAATGTAGTCAATACCACTGAGCTGTATGTTCAGAAATGGTTAAGATAATCAATTTTATGTGCATTTTACCACACAAAAAATATACAATAAAAAGAGTTTAAAAGAAACATTAAAAATAGGTCAAACTGAAATAATACATTTGGTTATAAAAAGAGTTCCAAACTAGCAGTAATTTTGAAACATTAAATGATGTCAACTTACCAGTTCAAAGACAAAGCTATATCTCTTACAGTTCGGACACAGATCACTGCTTCTGCAGTAACAACTACACAAAATGGGTAAACCGCTTTGCATCTGAGGATGCAAAGAAATGTAAAAGAATTAAATTCCTTAAAAACAAGAGCCTCTCTTGGGGAGCAGAGAGCAGTTTATATGGTCTCTGAAGAGGTAAGGAGAAACAAGAAAGTGAGGGAAGAAGGGGGTGGGAGAGGAGGAGAGGGAGATGGAGAGCCGGGGATGGCGAGAGAGAGTGAGGAGGACAGGAGAGAGATGATAAAAACAGAAAACAGCAAGGTGGTAGATGTGGCAGTTCTGAAGTCTGGTGTTAAAGATCTTTCCTACTCCTCCCCCGGAGAGGTAGGGTTTCAGATCCCTTCCCTGGAATCTGGATGGGGTGTTATGACTGCTCCCGCTGAGAGAGTGCAGTAACTCTGATTTCTGAGCGTAGATTACAAAAGGCTATGTAGCTTCTGCCTGGTTCTCTTGGGGACACTCTCAAGAAACCCAGCCATTGAAGCCAAGAAGCCCCGTGTAGAAGCCGTGGGTTCCAGATGACAGCCTCATTTGAGGAACCAGCTGACAGTATCAACTAACATCAGGAAAACTAGGGAGTAAGCACTGAGATGACTCCAGCCCCAGATGCTGAATCCTGCCAGCATGCAAGTCTTCCCAGTGGAGGCCCATCACATTGTATAGTGGAGTTCCTGACCCAGAATCCAAAAAGGCATTAAAAGGATTATTATTTTATTCACTAATTTTGGAATGGCTTGTAACTTAACAATAGCAATTAGTATTAATGATTTAAACCAGCCATGTCAATAATTACATTACACAGCAATGTTTTACACACTAGATGAAAAGGCAGCAGTTGTCACATTAGATAAAACCAAAAACTATATGCTTCCTATGAGAAACTCACTTTCAATATAAAGACACAAATAGGTTAAAAGGATGTACCCTGCAAACAGTAATCAAAAGAAAACTGTTATTGTTGTTACTGCTGTTTTAATGTCAGACAAAGCAGACTTAAGAACAAAAAGTATTACCAGGAAAAAAGAGATTTCACAATGATAAAAGGGCCAATTCATCAAGAGGATGTAACAATTCTAAATGTGTTTATACCCAGTAACAGAGCTTAGAAACAAATAAAACAAAAAGTGACAGAATTGCAAATAGCAATTAATAACTCGTAATTGGAGGCTTCAACATCATCTCTTAGGAGATTGATAAAAACAGACAGAAAATCAGAGGACTACAGGGACCTGAGCAACACTATTACTGGGAGACAGTTCTCCATGGATCTGCTGCATTTCTGCTTTTGCTCCAGACCATCTTTTCAACCATATTTGGACAGCCAACCCCTTTGAAAAAGAGACAGGGTCTCATTCAGAAGAAACAGACAGGTTGGTTAACTGTCCAATAATAAAAATAATGTCTTCCTCCAGGTAAAAGGAAGTTTGCCTGCAGCCTATTATAAAAGATTTGAGCAATACAAGTTGTAGGTTCCTCAGCTGTAACACAAATCCACGGGTGCACAGTATTTATCTAGGACTCTCTGTATCTCTCCCATAGGTCTTCCAGGGAGCAGATACAAACACCAAACTCTTGTGGCTTGCTGTGCTGTGATTATAAAATCCTTTGTCTCTGACCCAGAAGTCCTATGTCTTCAGCCAGCATGCATGAAACACTGGCAGTCTAACTTGTTACCCTCCAAAAAGGAAGGAAAAAAAAATCTCAGATCTGCCACAGTCTTCAATAATTATCAACCATCTTAACCCAACTGACATTTAGAAAATATTCCACCCAACATCATTTTGAAGTTTACATGGAACAATTACTGAAACAGACCAAATTCAGAACCATAAAACAATTCTCAGTGAATCTGAGAAGACCGAAATAATACAAATATATAATCAGACACAACAAAATTAAATTATACATCAGTAACAGAGAGATATCTGGAAAAGCCTCAAATATTTGTTAATTTAAAAACACATTTCTAGGCCGGGCACGGTGGCTCAAGCCTGTAATCCCAGCACTTTAGGAGGCCAAGGTGGGCGGATCACGAGGCCAGGAGATCGAGACCATCCTGGCTAACACGGTGAAACCCCGTCTCTACTAAAAACACAAAAAACTAGCCGGGTGTGGTGGCGGGCGCCTGTGGTCCTAGCTACTCAGGAGGCTGAGGCAGGAGAATCACTTGGACCCGGGAGGCAGAGGTTGCAGTGAGCCAGATTCCGCCACTGCACTCCAGCCTGGGTGGAAGAGTGAGACTCCGTCTCAAAAAAAAAAACAACAACAACAACAACAACAAAAAACATTTCTAAATAACCAATGGTCAAAAAAGATATCACAAGGAAAATTAGTAAAATTTGTTTTACTAACTTTAAATAAAAACACAATGTATCAAAACTCAAGGGATGCACATAAAGCAGCGACTGAGGGAAATTTATAGCTTTAAGTCTCATGTTATAAATAAAGAAAGGTCTCTGAGCAAGTATTTGTCACCAGCTTAAGAACCAGGGGAAGGAAGATCAAATTAAATACAAAGTAAGTAGAAGAAAGAAAATCATAGAGAGCAAAAATTAAAGAAATCACAAACAACAGACAAAATCAATAAACCCAAAACCTGGCTATTTAAACAAATTTAATTTGTTAAACTGTTGCTCAATTCATGGGGGAGAAAAAAGGGAGAAGACATCAATTCCAATGTCACAAATAAAAGAGAAGACATCATTACATATCCTACAGATACTAAAAGATTAAAGGATGTTATATCAATAAACTTGACAACAAAGATGGAAGAGATAATTCTTTACATTATAAAATTATTAAAATTGACTCAAGAAGAAACAGAGAACCTGAATAGAAACTACCTATTTTTAAAAAATGAACCTACAATTTATAAACTTACCCCAAAGAAAATCTGAGGACCAGAATGTTTCACTAGTGACTTCAATTAAACATTGAAGGACGGAAAAGAAGGGCAGGCCGAGTGTGGTGGCCCATGCCTATTATCCTAGCACTTTGGGAGGCCAAGGTGGGAGGACAGTTTAAGACTAGGAGTCCAAGACCAGCCTGGGCAACACAGGAAAACCTCGTTGCCACAAAAAATTCCAAAATTAGTCAGCTGCAGTGGTACATGCCTACAGTCCTAGGTACACAAGAGGCTGAGGCAGGAGGACTGGCTGAGCCCAGGAGCTCAAGGCTGCAGTGAGCTATGACTGGCCACTGCACTCCAGCCTGGGTAATAGAGGGAGACCCTGCCTCAAAAAATAATAGTAAGAGTGGATTACCCTGATGTCGAAACAAAGACACTGTAAGAAAACAATAGATCAATATTTCTCATGAACAGACATAAAAATCCTGAACATTTTAGCATAGAGCAGCAATATATTAAAAAGATAACACTGCATGACTAAATGGGGACCATCCCAGTAATGAAAAGTAGGTTTAACATTAAAATCAGTGACCGCATTCTCCATACTAGAATTAATAGTATAAAGAAGAAAAACTATATGATCGTCTCAACAGATGCAGAAAAAGCATTTAAAAATGTGCAGCATTTGATAGGGTGATATCAGTTAGATGGAGACTACGATGGCCTCTCCGTTCACCCATGGAAACAGCAAGTAAACAACCACACACTGATTAAAATGGTCTTGTGGAAGCTCTGGAAACCAGTCAAGGATGTGCAACAACCAAGCAAACACTCAATCAAGAAAAAGCCACACTGAAAATGATAGGAAATGTCGTGCTGTGCTCGCCTGCACTTGCTCCAGCCTTTCCCTGGCATACTATGGGCGAGAGAGAGTGACCCAATTCCTAGTTTTCTCCCTCATTACAGAGAAAAGCACATCTGCAGGCTGCCCAAGGGATGGTTCTTCACTGCCTGACTCAGTTCAGATGGGAATGCTGGGACACTTTGGATCTCAGGTTGAAAGTTGCAGAAGGTAGTGACAAGTGCTGTAGTGCATGAAAACTGCAGGAAACTGCAGACGCCTGTGGGCACAGAGGAAACCAGCAGAACAGCTAAGTCTCTGTGAAGAAGCAGAGTAAGGCTCTTAGAGAAATTAACACATGTAACAGCAGCCATGTATATGGGGGAATTGGAAAAAATCAAAAAACCAGACAGACAAATCTGAGGAAGATGCATACCCCAAAAGCATAAGACCTTAGACCTTTACACTGGACTAACTACCGAAGGTCTTTCCCCACACGGAGCCAGTCTGCAAAAATTGAGGGAAGTGGCTGTTTTTTTTTTTTTTTTTTCAAATTACTGGTTGTCAACAAAATATCACAAGGCACGCATAGACACAGGGAAACACAACCCCTTCAAAGGAAAATATAAATTTCAGACACCCTAAAGAAATACAAGGTTGACCTGACAAAAAAAAAAAATGGGGAAAGGTCCTATTTAAATAAAGGTGGTGGAAACTGGCAGCCGTATTCAAGCTGAACTCCATCCCTTCCTTACACCTTATACAAATATTCAGATGGAAACTTAAATTAGACCAAAAACCATTAAAACCCTGGAAGAAAACCTAGGCATACCATTCAGACATAGGCATGGTCCAGGAATTTTTCATGTAAAACACCAAAGCAATGACAACAAAAGCAATAGACAAATGGGATTATTAACAAAGACTTCTGCACAGCAAAGAACACATCAAGTGACGGCACCTCAGATGGGAGAAAATTTTTTACAATCACCCACTGACCAAGGTAATATCCGATCTAAAGAATAAAACAAATTACAAGATCAACATTCTAAATCAAAAAGTAGGTGAAGAATATGACGACACTTTCTCAAAAGAACACATTATGAGCCACTACACTGAAAATGCTATTCATCACTGGCCTCAGAGAAATCAATCAACCACAATGAGATACCTCTCACACCATTAGATGGGTGATCATCAAAAAGTCCAGGAACAACAGTCTGGAGAGGTGTGAAAACAGAAATGCTTTTACACTGTGGTGGGGTGTAAATAGTTAACATTGTGGAAGACCAGTATGGGATTCCTCAATGTCTAGAACTAGAAATACCATTTGTCCAGCATGCCCATTATGGTATACACCCAAAGGATTATAAATCTTGCTGCTATAAAGACACACGCACACGTATGTTTATTGTGGTATTATTCACAATAACAAGGACTTGGAACCAACCCAATGCCCATCAATAATAGACTGGATTAAGAAAATGTGGCACATATACACCATGGAATACTATGCAGCCATAAAAAAGGACGAGTTCAAGTCCTTTGTAGGGACATGGGTGAAGCTGGAAACCATCATTCTGAGCAAGCTATCCCAAGGACAGAAAACCAAACACCACATGTTCTCACTCATAGGTGGGAACTGAACAATGAGAACACTGGACACAGGGTGGGAACATCACACACCGGGGCCTGCCATGGGGTAGGGGGAGGGGGAGGGATAGCATTAGGAGAAATATCTAATGTAAATGACAAGTTAACAGGTGCAGCACACCAACATGGCACATGTATACATATGTAACAAACCTGCACGGTGTGCACATGTGCCCTAGAACTTAAAGTACAATAACAACAACAACAAAAAAAAACTAAATTAAAAAAAAGGAAATACAGGTTTGAACTTACTAGACAAAGACTTTTTAAAAACTGGGCCAGGCGTGGTGGTTCATTCCTGTAATCCCAGCACTTTGGGAGGCCGAGGCGGGCAGATCACAAGGTCAAGAGATTGAGACCATCCTGGCCAACGTGGTGAAACCCCATTTCTACTAAAAAATACAAAAAATTAGCTGGGCATGGTGGCACGCACCTGTAGTCCCAGCAACTCGGAAGACTGAGGCAGGGGAATCGCTTGAACTTGGGAGGCAGAGGTTGTCGTGAGCTGAGATTGCATCGCTGCACTCCAGCCTGGCGACAGAATGAGACTCCACCTGAAAAAAAAAAAAAAAAAAAAAAGCCCCAAAAAAAAAACTGTCTGAAGTTATGTTCAAAGAGCTAAAACAAGAAAACAGAGAACAAATGGAAATCCATGCCCTCTACTCCCACCTCATAACTATCTAGAAAAGTTAACTTAAAATAGATCACATATCTAAATGTAAAAAGTAACACATAAAACTTTTAGAAGAAAACATAGGAGGAGATCTTCATAAACTTGACATAGGCAAAAAATTTTTAGGATGTAAAAGCATGAATTATCACAGAAGAAAATGCATGAATTATAACAGAAGAAAATGACAAATCAGGAAAATTTTTACATTTAAAGTCAAAATTTAAAACATGCACTTTTGGGTATACCATTAAGAAAATGAAAAGGCAAGTCACAAACTGAGCGGATATGTTCTCTGAATACATATCTTTGACAAAGGAACAGTATCTGGGATATAAAGGGTAGTCTTACACACCTTAATATTTTTTAATAGGCAAAATATTTTAATAGACATGTCACAAATCGCATGAAAAGATGCTCAATGTCAAATCATCAGGGAAACTCATATGAAAACCACCACAAGAGACTGCTGTGCACCCACGAGAATGACTAAGATAAAAACAGACTGATAACGCGAGGTGCTGGCGAACATGTGCAGCTACTGGAACTCTCACAGGCTGCTGGTGAGAATGTAAACCATTTGGCATTAAACACATACTATCACACAATCCAGCAATTCCAATCCTAGGCATTTATCCAAGGGAAATGAAAATGTATGACTATATAAAACTTTTACAAAAAATGTTCAAACTGGGCCTGGGAGCACGTCTATAGTCCCAGCTACTTAGGAGGCTGAGGTGAGAGGATCACTTGAGCCCAGATGTTTAACTCCAGCCTGAGCAGCAGAGCAAGGCCCCATTTCAAAAAAAAAGAAAAAAAAAAAAAAAAAAAGAAATGTTCATAGCAACTCATTCATAGCCAAAAACTAGAAACAATCCAAATTGCTATCAACAAATGAAGAGATAAACAAACTGGTATATGGATACAACATACCAATGGAACATCCTGAGCAATAAAAAGTAACCAGCTAATCAGCTACATATAAGCTAGAACATGGATAAATCTCAGTAACATTATGCCGAATGAAGGATGCCAGACACAGAGTATATACTGTATTATTATGTTTATATGAAATTATAGAAAAGAAAAAGTTCATCTATGGTGACAGAAAGCAGATCAGTGGTTAACTGAGACCAGAGATGGGAGAAGGACTGACTATAAAAGGGCAAGAGAGAACTTTCTGTGGTGATGAACATGTTTTGTTTCTTGATTGTGGCGGTGGTTACAAGGAGGTATACATGTGTCAAAACTATCAAACTGTACACTTTAAAAGAGTGCATTTGATTGCATGTAAAATTTTCCTCAATAAAGTTGATTTTTAAATAATAATATAACACAATAATACATGGCCACGATTCTATGTAATAAAAGCAACAAATTAAAAGATTAAAAGAAAAAAGCCCACTTATAATTCCATAATCCTAACAAAGTTTTTTCATTTTCTGTGTTCCTTTCAATTTCAATCTGATGCATATACATTTCATACAGCAGTTATCATTTTGTACAAAAAATTTTCATCTAGCTTATTTATGTTATACACATTTTTCACATTTCATAGGCTATACGAAATGACAACATAATATTTCATCAAGTAGTTATGCTATAATTTGTTATAACTGGTTATTCACTAATGCCTAGATATTTGGATTCTTATTTTTTCTGATTATAAAGAATATTACATTAAACATCTTCACACATAATTTCTTAATTTCAACACTGCTTTGGATAAACTATCAGTAACCATGGTTAACTTTTTTTTGTAAGTAAAAAAACCTTTTAATTTTAGAAATTGTACTAGTTTGCTAGAGCTGCTGCGACCAAGTACCACAAGCTGAGTGGCTTAAACCGCAGAAACTTGTCTCACAGTCCTGATGCTAGAATTCTGACAGCAAGGTGACCTAAGGGCTGATACCTTGGGAGGGCTGTGAGGAAATGCCTCTCCCCACACTTCTGGGGCTTTCTGGCAGTCTCTGGTCTTGGTTTGCAGAAGCATCAGCTGGGCTCTTTCTTCATCTCCACACAGCGTTCTCCCTGTGTGCATGTCTCTATGTCTAAATTTCCCCTCTTTCTAAAGATAAGAGTCATGTTGATTAGGGTCCACCTTAATTCAGTATGACTTCATCTTAACTAATCACTTCTGCAGTTCCCTATTTCCAAGTAAGGCCGCATTCTGAGGTGTTGGGGTCAGTACTTCCACATATGAACTTGGGGGCACAAATCCAAACTATAAGTAATACAGGCTAACTATTATAAACTCAAAAAGTTGAAAAATATAATGGATAGGTGAGGCTCTTCTCAGTCTTCACCAAGTCATTCCATAGAACTAATTCCTATTGGCCAGGTACAGTGGCTCACGCCTGTAATCCCAGCACTTTGGGAGGCCAAAGTGGGCGGATCACCTGAGGTCGGGAGTTCGCGACCAGCCTGACCAACATGGAGAAACCCCATCTCTACAGATAATACGAAAATTAGCCAGGCGTGGTGGCACATGCCTGCAATCCCAGCTACTCGAGAGGCTGAGGCACGAGAATAGCTTGAACCCGGGAGGCGGAGGTTGCAATGAGCCAAGATCATGCCATTGCACTCCAGCCTGGGCGACAAGAGCGAAACTCCATCTCAAGGAAAACAAAGAAACAAACAAACAAACAAGAAGTAATTACTACTAACACCTGAACTTTTCTCACATTTGAGTAACATTTCAACCTCCCACAAACCAGCCTTTGGTGCTACTGATGTACCACAGATTAAATATAATATGGTAATTTGTATTCACTAAAAATAGTAGAGAGGCGGTCTCTCAACACATAAACATTTAAACTTTGTTCCCACTTGATGGGTCTTTGCAAGGTCCCTGGTGTGTCTCAGAATCACAGAATCACAGATTCTAGAGCTAAAAAGCCTGAGAGTGAGCCTGCCTTTACGTGCGCTGGTGGCAACACATTTTTCACGTGGCTTTAGGGCCACACCTAGGCCCAACATGGTCTGCCACTTCCTAGCTAGTAAACCACATTTCAGTTCCCTCACCTATAAACAGGGTGACAATATCTACCTTCATGGAGTTGTGAATAGTTCACAAGATAATGCATGCATAGCACATACCAAGCATTCAGTTAACAGTAATACCATCCTTTTGAAGATTAAAAAAAATTGTGGTTTAAAAAAAAAAACAGAAAATTTACCATCTTAATCATTCACACTATTGTGCAACAGATCTCCTGAAATTCTTCATCTTGTAAAACCTAGACTCTACCTTCATTAAACAACTCCCCTATCACCCCCCCAGCTTGTTCTACTGTTTCCATAAACTTGACTACTATAGAATGCCTTATTTAAATGGAATCATACAGTATTTGTTTTTTTTTTTAATATATAGGAATGAGGGTATGTAATTTGTGAAAGATCTCACTGGCAGAGCCAGGACAAATCTGGATGGTCTGATTCCCAAAGGAGTGACGCATCTGAGGTTATTTTGTAGTTTCAGCTGAACTACGAAAGCCTCCTGACAGCCAGAATTTTTATAAGCACTCTTCATGTCTACCATAGAGTAAAGTACTATTCAAACCACAAAGCTTTTAAAAGACCTGGAAATCACGATTTATGGGTTTAAACACACTTGGTTCCTCTGCCATGCTGCTAATTTATAGAAACTCCAGTGTTGTCAGATCTGATAGGAACAATAGTCAAACTAAGACAAAGTATAATAATCTCTAGGTCAAAAAGAGTAAGCCAGTTACAGTTACCAGCTCACAATGACTGCATCACGGGAGGGACATCAGCCCCCTAAAGAAATGCACATGTGGTCTGGGAAATCACTGAACTTCAAAACAGATGTAGTGATCAGGCAGCCACGTGTAGTGCAGACATCCACACATCCTCACTGGTGGCTATTCATTAAGAAATACCTCCCACTACAGACATCACTGTTTAAATTTACTTTTCACAGGGATTTACCCCTAAATGTTCCAAGGAGCATTATTCAGGCAATTTAGGTTGAAATACAGTGAGCTTATGTCTTAGAAACATAGATTCCATCTGGAAAGTACAGACCTGACAATTTGCTTCCCTTCAGACTGAGGCTGGGGCACAACAGGGGAAGATGCATCAGGAGGGGCTGGAGGATAGAGAAGGTGAGCTGGTCAATGTTTTTACTAACTAAGCCAACTCGAGTTAAAGTTATAGTCTAATGGAAAAGCCAACATGATCATAAAACAAAAGCGAAAATGTAAAACAGGTCATCCGGAGAACTTAAGTAAATATTGCAAACATCCTGTTCCTAATTGGCAATAGATGTCTTGATTTGGCCCATCTGAGCAGTGGCAAATCATTAAGAAACAATCTGATACAATTAGAATTATAATGAGCAGAACTCCATGTAAATGAAATGAAAAAACAAAATAAAACAACATTCCCAAACAAAATAACCTGCTGGGCACGGTGGCTCAAGCCTGTAATCCCAGCACTTTGGGAGGCCGAGGCGGGTGGATCACGAGGTCAGGAGATCAAGACCATCCTGGCTAACATGGTGAAACCCCGTCTCTACTAAAATACAAAAAAACTAGCCGGGCGAGGTGGCGGCGCCTGTAGTCCCAGCTACTTGGGAGGCTGAGGCAGGAGAATGGCGTGAACCTGGGAGGCGGAGCTTGCAGTGAGCAGAGATCGCGCCACTGCACTCCAGCCTGGGCAACACAGCGAGACTCCATCTCAAAAAAAAAAAAAACCTACCTAGGAACACAAATGGTATCTCGTTTTACCCCTTTAGGGGAGGCAAATTTTCATACTGGGAAGTTTAAGAAGTTCAGTGCATTCACATTAATGACTCAGGAGACAGCTACCATTCCCCCAAAACATGCACATATAAAGACATTTTAAAAATTCACAATTAGACTTCATGTGTGCAATGAAGTACTGATCACACCAAATGGACTTGAAATACCGAAAATGGGAATAGCAGCAATTTCCACATTTTCCAGAGCCCTGTAAAATGATGTTAAGTGCCATATTTACCCTGCAAAACTATGAAATGCCGAGAAAATTTTTTTCAGACTAAATAAAATCATGATATTTAAGAAAGCAATGGCATTTTGTGGATTTACTAAATGTACTTGCTGATTTTAGAACCCACCACCAATTCTACTACCCTAATAAAGTATGACAGAAAGCTTTTGTGGTTTCCAAAGCTCCAGGGAAAATACACTTACAAAATTATAAAAAAATGTTTCCACAATTTCTCTTTTTCAGATGCCACTTCCATTCAATAATAGACAGGGGGTGAAAAGGAAAAGGATTCAACTTTATTGTAGTCCCTGATCTATGCTCTAGGGATAGAAAAGGGCACCAAAAGGCAGTGAGGATGGCAGAGGAGAAGACAGCGTCTTCCCAGGCAGCTGCCCGGGAACACGGCAGAAGGAGTGAGGGCAGCTGCTGGGATGCACTGTCTCCTGCTCCTCCCTCTCGCACATTCTAGTGGCTTCTGTCATGGATCCCACCACATCTTCCCCTTATACTTCTCAGGGAAAGGTCTATCTTCAACCACGAAACGTCGGCATTGTCTTAGAGGAAAACACACTGCCCGGTTCCCAGAGAAGACGGAATGTCCACCCCCTCCCCAGGAGGGCAAAGCAGAGGAGGAACAAGTGTAGGATGATTGTGACAGGACAACCGTATCATATTCAGCTGTCTCCACTTTGCCCAAGGTCACACCCCCATCCCATAGTGGCCACATCTCAAGGACTGATGGCTGTAGAGTTACAAAGGTCCAGCCCTCCTGTCCCAGCACAGGAAAGCTCTGAAGGGCCTCCCGCTTCTACCCCACAGGCACAGCTGATGGTTCTGTGAAGACTGCACTGCAGCTAAACTTTTTCCTCTGCACGGTCCTGCCTCCTTCCTTTCTACTCCACAGCTGTTCCTCCCCAAAGCACTCCCTGAACACTAATCTCCATCTCAAAGTCACAGTTCCTGAGAGCCCGACCTATGACATCATCTCTCAACCCACTGTCTCTCCTTTCTAAGAGAACTGATCTAGTTGGTCAGTTCAGGAGAGAAAATTAAAAATGCCCCACCCCACTTAGGTCCTTCTTCCTTCCTCTTTCCAACTTGCCTTGCCTGTGGAAAGGATGCGTCCTGGCCTACTGCTGCACCATGCTGGGCTAGGCAGGCTCAGTCGGAGCCAGGCAGGCCTCTGGGGGCTCAGCTCACCGGTGCCTGGTGGATTTATCTACTAAATCCAGAGAAGCCAACTGAACCACAGACACAAGCAACATTCTTGAATCTCTTTAGGTGTAAAGGAACTGTCCAATTGCCTACCTCTGGTATCTTATTCTCCACTAGTTCCTAAGACAGGAGACGACTGACAGAGAGGTGTTACTAGTCTCCTAAAACCTAACACTATCCTCCATTGCTCCACTCCCACTGCTCCAACATCTAAACCTGCCAATTCCTGCCCTCCTGCACTGTGCTGAATGTATTTTCAACAAAGAAGCTACCATCTGATTTATATTTACTTATGTGTCCCCCAGCCCCTATTTAAACCCTTTCAATTAAATGTCTTGCCTTTCACGTTAAGTGAATTCTTTACTATGGGCCAAGTGGCCCATTGGGATCAGACCCTATCTAAACCTTCTTGAGTACCTAAAATTTGATCAATGAGATGGCCGTTTTTCTTATTTTTAGCAAGAAGAATGTTTCTAGCTATCTCTCTGCCTACACCTCAAATCACTTTCAGGTCTCCTAGTACCATACAGGCCCTGAGCCTCTGCTCACTTGGGGCCTTCTTCTTCATGTTGCAAACTCAACTGTCCCCCTCTGGAAACCTCTTAACCACCTCTGCAATCTCTCTGCACTCCTACAACAAAGTGTCTCTCCCTTCCCTCTGGCTACCTCAGTGCCTTCTGCATGCTGTTCCACCCCTTCACTTGGTAAAATGCAATAAAATCACCAGATCCTCAAAGGCAAGACCCTTCCATCCCCAACACCTGGTTGTACACAGTAGGCACTCAGGATACAATTGTGGAATAAATGAGGGATGGAGGATGAAGTAAAGATGGGAGGGGAGCCAGGGAAGAAGCAGGGGCATGAGAAGCATGACAGGTGCCATATTACAACACTCTCGCAGCACTGTTGCCTCACACCACTAATTTATAAACAAACTCACAGTCCTCCAAAATGTGTCCCAAACTATTTTTCTAACCTTAATTTTAACTTCTCCCTCTAGGTACCTCATTCTCCAGCCTAACTGGAGTAATCACTATGTCTTAGCCATGGTCAACTTTGTCCACTCTCTTCTCTCCATGTGGAAGTCCCTCTCCTAATCCCACCACATTTTGCCACAAAAATTCCTATTCATTTCTTTACTGATTCAACAAATAATCACCGAATGCTTACTGTGTGCCAGGCACTATCCCAGTCTGTACAACAAGGTCTCTGTGCTCATGGAACATGTAACTATTTGGGAGGTAATGGGGAGACAGAAAAAAACCTAGCACGTCAGGAGCTGACCAGCACGAAGACTGCATGCAAGCGAAGAGAGTGAGGGTCTAGCACAGGATGATGAGGCAGGTCTCCATGAGGAGGTGACATCCAGCAGTGACCCAAGCGGTACCCAGAGGAGCCGTGTTGTTCTCGGAGAGGAGCAGTGAAGACAGATGCTTCAACCCCTAACCCCCAGGAGGGAGCTGCTGGGCACACGTGGGGAACAGTGAGGAGGCCACTGTAGCTGAGAGAAGTGAGAATATGGGAGAGAAAACCAGTGATACCCCACAGCCAGGTCACAGAGGGCCTCACGAGCCAAGCATGGACTTTGTACTTCACTTTGAATAAGACAGGAAACTACCCGAGGCTTTTGAACAGAGACACTTACAAAGATCCTTCTGGGCTGGGCGCGGTGGCGCATGCCTGTAATCCCAACACTTTGGGAGGCCAAGGCAGGAGGATCACCTGAGGTCAGGAGTTCGAGACCAGCCTGGCCAACATGGCAAAATCCCATTTCCACTAAAAATGCAAAAATTAGCTGGGTGTGGTGGCAGGTGCCTGTAATCCCAGCTACTTGGGAGGCTGAGGCAGAAGAATCACTTGAATCCGGGAGGTGGAGGTTGCAGTGAGTTGAGATCACACTAGTGCACTCCAGCCTGGGCGACAGAGTGAGATTGTCTCAAAAAAAAAAAAAAAAAAGATCCTGCTGGCTGGGACTCTAGGAGAGCATGCACAACGACACTGCAATGTTCCTGGAGAGGGTAACAGTGGCGTGAATGGGGGAAGAAGCAGTGAGGCTGGTAGGAAGTGGTCAGATTCTGGACATGTGTCACAGATAAAATCAACAGATGGGATGGATTGACAGACTGGAGGTGAGATGGGAGAGTAAGAGCAGTCAAGGATGACGCCAGGGCTTTTGACCTGAGGAAACAGGAAGAATGAGGCTGCTTCTTAACTGAGTTAGGGAAGCCTGGAGAGGGAATAAAATTTTGGGGGAAAGATCAGGAATAAAGTTTTGGGGGAAATATCAGGAAGTATTCTGGAACATATTTAGTTTGAGATACTCATGGTCACCCAAGTGGAGATGTCACACAGGCAGTTGAAAATGTGGGTCTCAGGGGAAAGGTTCGACCTGGAGATGTAGGCTTAGGACCTGTCAGTGCATATGTGCACACATGTACACACACAAACACACACACATACTTTATAATTCTTTCATGGCTTTTTCCAGTGATCTTGTAACAGATCACTTCAAAATAAAACAAAATTCTGCGTAGTCTTACCTTTTAGAAAAAGGGAAGGGAAAAAATTCTGAATTATTAAACTTTAAAATAATTTTAACCACTCAGTAGTTTTTTATTTTGTGCCTGCTATGAGTTATAACACAAAACAAAAGAACATGAACAAAAGACATGGCCCAATTCTGTGGAATATAATGTTTGAAAAGCTGACAAATCCTATTTAAATGGTTGCTTCCTTCATTATTTCACACAAAAAATTATTTTAAGTTTGCCATTCAGAAATCAATGCAGGTATTTCTTTAAAGCCACAGTGAAGACTCAGCCCTGTGCCATCCTCAGCAGTTGGAGGCTAGTGAAAGAGGCCTGAGGGGCCAGGGTCCCAGCCGTACGGTGCGGCTGTAGTGCAGTCATGCCACCACCTGGAGTGCAACCTAACTGTTCTTCATGCCAGTGAGTGGTTTCCAGAGCTCAAGGCTGGTTTCAGGGGTGAGAAATCTTTGGAAGCACATACCTTACTTTCTGTGTTGCATCTAGCCCATGGATGAATAAAGAACCACAGTTTCCAATGCAAAATTATTTAACCTTATCGTGTCCAGAATTTTTCCTTCTTGTGCGTTCTTGATCTCACTGACTTCAAGAATGAAGCTGCAGACTCTCGCGGTGAGTGTTACAGCTCTTAAAGATGGTGTGTCCAGAGTTTCTTCCTTCAGATGTTCAGATGTGTCCGGAGTTTCTTCCTTACGGTAGGTTCGTGGTCTCGCTGACTTCAGGAGTGAAGCTGCAGACCTTTGCCGTGAGTGTCACAACTCATAAAAGTAGTGCAGACCCAAAGAGTGAGCAGCAGCAAGACGTATTGTGAAGAGCGAAAGAACAAAGCTTCCACAGCCTGGAACGGGCCGAGCTGGTTGCCGCTGCTGGCTGGGGTGGCCAGCTTTTATTCCCTTATTTGGCTCCGCCTACATCCTGCTGATTAGCCCATTTTACAGAGCCCTGATTGGTCCATTTTACAGAGTGCTGATTGGTGCGTTGACAATCCTTAGTTACACACAGAGCACTAACTGGTGCGTTTACAATCCTCTAGACAGAAAAGTTCTTCACATCCCCACTTGACCCAGGAAGTCCAGCTGGCTTCACCTCTCATTGTCAGATTTCTTTTTGTAACTTCACTCCATTTTACCAGTCTGATCTTGCATTAGATTCAATTTCAAGTATGAACCTTTGAATTCCACTGTCATACCAAATACTATTTAGACCATGAGTTTATCCTTCTGTTTTATTTTTCTGAGATAGTCTATATGTGATATTTGCAGAAAGTAAAACCAAGTCCATAAAATACCTAAACTATGTTACTTTTTCAACAGTGATTGCAAACACGTTTCCTAAAAATGATACATCAAGGTCATACTGAGACAGCCAGGTGACAGGGGTCCCTGGAGAAACTCCAACCAGCCTGCCCACTGACTGAGGTGGAGCCTTAGGAAGTTCACAACATTTGCAGCAGAGAGGCACCTGGCCCCTCCTCTTCCTGTGAGGAACTGGGATTTGAATGGCAGGCAGGAAGCACTCCAGCAGGGACTCTGGTCTAGCAAGAGTCCCTTTTCTTCCTTTTTACCCAATAAAACCCATTCTCACTCACCATTCAAATTGTCTACAAGCCTGAATTTTCATGGCCATGGGAATAAAGAACCCCGTCCTTAGCTGAACTAGGGAAAAGTTCTGCAACAATCCTATATTTGAAAGTTCCAAGTGTGGAGAATAGAGTTCGTGATTAACCTAAAGAGGAATTCTTGTGAGGGTGCAAATCAAAGAGAGGGATATTTTAAAAAGAAACTTATATACCAGTCCTTTATTATTTAGTAAATTATAACATGGAATAAAGGTATTACTTGAAGGCCACTCTCTCTTTTGGCAAGATCTTGTGATGACCTCCAATTGTTGTGTTTATGCCATTTCAGCCACCATGGAAATGAGTGTCAGCTGACTGTATTAGTCCATTCTTACATCGCTATAAAGAATACCTGAGACTGAGTAATGGAGGCAATGAATAATTTATAAAGTAATTATAAAGAAGAGTTTCAACTGGCTCATCGTTCTACAGGCTGTACAGGAAGCATTGCAGCATCTGCTTGGCTTCTGGGGAGGCCTCAGGAGACTTATAACCATGGTGGAAGGTGAAGGGGGAGCACGTATGTCACGCAGCCAGAGAAGGAGCAAGAGAAACAATGGAGGTGCCACACACTTTTCAACAACTAGACCTCGCAAGAACTATCATAAAGACAGTACCGGGGGACATAAAGACAAACCATTCATGAGAAACCACCCTCATGATACAATCACCTCCCACCAAGCCCAAATCACCCTCAACATTGGAGACTACAATTCAACATGAGTTTTGGGTGGGGACACAGATCCAAACCATATCAGTGATAAACTTATATATTATGAACTCACTTCCGGATTGTGCAAAGGAGTAAAATTAACTGAGGCTGGGAAGAAGGATGCATATCCTTCTTGCATTCTTGAATGCATATATCTTTACAATGAATGGCAGGGAAAAAACAAATAGAAATTAAAGCAATTTTTAAGAAACTGAAAGTACTTTGTTAAATTCACTATTTATTCATAAAATCCTTGAATACATAAGATTTTTTTTCCCGCAACTGTGTCCATGTGTCCCTGAGTTTCAAAAACCTTCAAAGAAATGTTTTTTCAATGCCCCAAACAATATTATTTCAAAATGCTCTTGGCTTTTAGTAACAAAATCCTGAACCGAACAGCTCAAATAGAAAAGGGAAGAAATTCGAGCATTTATGCCTGGGAAAGACTTGATCCAGGGTCCACACAAGGTGAATATGACCTGTTTTCTCTTTCTCTTTTTCTCAGCTATGTTTTGTCGGGACTAACTCCATTTCCAGAGAGGCTCTGATCTCACGGTTCCACATGACCAAAAGCAACTTCAGGGATTATGTGCTACTTAATTCATGCTCATCAGGAAAAACACAATCCACTTCCCAATCTTGCAAACAAATGTTACAGCCCTGAATCTCATCAGCCTTGATGGGGCTTATCTTGACCAACTACTGTGGCCAGAGGAACAGAGAAGCAGTGTTGGTTAAGCCAGGTAGGACCCACTCCAGGAGCCACATAAGATACCTCTCACCCAGAATGAATCATGCACAGCTGGGAAATTCAGGGTACTATTAAGAAGGTGGGAAAGGAGGGGAGATGGATACTGGAAAAACAATGAATAAATATCCCCTATACAGGCAAATACAAAAATTCAATTATCAATTAATCTTTAAAAAAGTAACACCCTGAGGTTGTAGAAAGTCAAGCAAATAGAATGCAGGTAGGAAAAAATATCAGTAATGTGTTTGTTACTTAAAAGTAATAAATTAGTAGATGGAGCTGTAGAAGAGGAATCGCTAACATCCCAGCCTCGTCTCTGAATTTCACCTTGCCTTTGCTATTTTTCACTAACCACCTTATTTTCCCTTTTAAATTGCCATTCAAACTTGAACAATAATTATTTCCCTAGGTTTCCATATCTCAGCCAGGCTAGTAAGGGTATAAAACCATTCCAAGGAGAGGAAAGAAAATTTCTGCCAAGTACAAATCTGTGCATAGGTTTGGCATGTCTGGAGCTAGTGCAGCAAGATGCTAGGATCTGGAAAGATCAGGGAGTGGCCTTCATGGTATGTGGGTGCAAAAATAGAAAATGGAAAGATATTAGGGTTGAGAAAAGGTGAAGAGAAGCTGCATATACCAAGGTAGCATGTGGATTTTATCAAAATTTATGACTGGTTAATAAAGTTGGGGTGTGCACTCCAAACAGTGCACAAGACAGTCCACTGAGATGTGAAAACAACATTAGAATGTTTATATGTAGGAAGAAATCAAGCTTTATTAATGTTTCACAAATGTACTTGCACTACAACCTTAGCCAGTCTAGGTGATAGGTGGTCATGTGTCACAAGCAGTCCAAGTGGGACCCTGAGCGAAGGGTGGGGATTCCACCTCACAGAGGGCTGGCAGGAGCCCCTCCAGTTCCCACTTCCTCTCAGGATATGCATTATGGTTTCCACGTGACCAGTAAGGAAGGTCTGCTGATTATGCTATCTAACTTAAGGAACCATCAGATGGACACCTGGCTTCAAAGGATCCCTGCAAAGAAGTCAGAGATTAAAAACACTACTATGAATGCAACCTAAGAAAACTGGGAAATGGTAGCACAGATACTTCTGCAAGCTAATCATCAGCCTCATTAAAAGGTTATGCTAATTAAATGTTGGCAAAAATATTTCAAAGTTATCAGGAAGATTATCTGAAACAACAAATTTGTACAACTTGTCATTCATTTATTCATATCATATATTCATTAATTCATTCAAAAATTTATACTGTGCCAGGTACTGTTCAATTTGCTAATAACAGTACACAAAACTGAGAAAAACCAATTTTGCCTTAGAGGATCGTGGCCATTGAGATTCTCACCAAATTGACTAATTACAATGCCAATCAAAATGCCAACAAGTTATTTTGTGTTTTAGTGAAACCTGACACACACATTCTAAAATTTATGTAACAGTTAATGCTAAGTTCCAATATTAGCCAAGGCTGTCTTGATGAAGAACAAGATGGAAGAACTTCCTCCTGGAGAGCAAGATACTTAGAAGGCCACATTAATGACGACGATGTGGAACTGACATAAAGATAGTATATTTGTCAAAGTTCTCCAGAGAAACTGAACCAATGAGACAGACACACACATACACAGGTATTTATGATAAGGAATCAGCTAACACCATTACAGTAGCCAGCAAGTCAGAGACCCAAGAGAGCCGATGCCCGGATAACCAAGAGAGTCACTGGTATAGTTTCAGGCAGAAGGCCAGCAGGCTTTGGACCCAGGAAGAGGTGATGCTTCAGTCTGAGTGTGAAAGCAGGAAAAGGACAATGTCTCCGTTGAAAAGCTTTCAGGCAGGAGGACTTCTCTCTTCCTCAGGGGAATGTCAGCCTTCTTGTTCTAGTCAGGCCTGTCACTGAGATAGGGCCCACCCATATTGGGATGAGCAATCTGCTTTACTCAGTCAACCAATTTAAATGCTAATCTCACCCCAAGACACCCTCACAGAAACACACAGAGTAATGTCATCAGGACCTTGTGTCCAGTCAAGTTGATACTAAGATTAATACCAAAGATAAACAACAAAAACAACGGAGAGATTCAGGATCACACCTGTGCACCCAAGGCACCTGACGCATGACGAAGGTAGCACCACAGATCACTGGGAAACGATTTTCAATAACGGTGCCAGCCAATGGGATATCAATGTGCAAACGAGACGAAAGCGGACTACTTACTACCTCACACCATACCATAAAAGTTACAGGTGGATCACAGACTTACATGGGAAAAGCAAACCAACATGCTCTTAGAAGATAATATAGAAGAACTTTATGACCTTGGAGTGCAGAAAAATTTATTAAATAAGGCACAAAGTGGCCGGGCACGGTGGCTCACACCTGTAATCCCAACACTTTCGGAGACTGAGGTGGGCTGATCACCTGAGGTGGGGAGTTTGAGACCAGCCTGATCAACATGGAGAAACCCCATCTCTACTAAAAATACAAAATTACCTGGGCGTGGTGGCGCATGCCTGTAATCCCAGCTACTTGGGAGGCTGAGGCAGAAGAATCACTTGAACCCGGGAGGCAGAGGTTGCAGCGAGCCGAGACTGCACCATTGCACTCCAGCCTGGGCAACAAGAGCGAAACTCTATCTCAAAAAAAAAAAGCAACAAGGGGCACATAGGGGGCAGGGGCATCCAGAAGCAGTCAATGTTCTGTTCTATTTCCTCGGGTAGTGATTACAAGGATCTTTCACAACTTGTTAAGCTTGGCATTTATGTTTTGTGTAAGTCTGTTAAATCTTTAAATTTAAGGTTTTTTTTGAAAAAGAAGAAAGTAGAGGACAGAAGGTATCTGGATATTGCTTAGTACTTCATTTCCAAAGGGAATACAGATAGAATACACCACCTTCGGATCTCTGTTCCTGGCACCCTGTTGTGTGTGTGTGTGTGTGTGTGTGTGTGTGTGTGTGTGTTTCATCAGAATAAAAAATAATAGGGGCATGGTTTTGCCCAGAGAAGACAGGCATCGTGTGTGTGTGTGTGTGTTTCATCAGAATAAAAAATAATAGGGGCATGGTTTTGCCCAGAGAAGACAGGCATCGTGTGTGTGTGTGTGTGTTTCATCAGAATAAAAAATAATAGGGGCATGGTTTTGCCCAGAGAAGACAGGCATCCTCCTACATTTGGCAGGCCCTGGAAGCCTTCCCCATCTATTGTAGCATCTGAGAGCAGACTGTCTTTCTAGGTCCAGTGCTGTATCCTCAGCCTCTATAGTAGTGCCTGGCAAACAGTAGGTGCTCAAAAAGTATCTGTTCAGTGGATTCACCAGTAAAACTACGTTTTTCAAGAGCACATATTCCCAAAAGACATGAAAGAGTCCCAGAACTTCGTCTCTGAACTGTAAGAAGAGCTGTTGAGGCGGTGCTCTATGACGGCACATTCAAGGTTGTCAGTAAAACTCCAAAACATTTTATTAATGTGTTTCCAATATAACACATGCTAACATGTCAAGTGTCAAACAGACCATTTTTTCTCTGTGCTGAAAATACAACTCAGTCTGCCATTTTCAAATTTATTAATTAATTTGAATGTTTACTGAATTTTGTAATTTACTGTAGAAATTATTAGTTTTCGATTTAGGGTACTTCAATCATACTTGTAATGCTCCAACAACACAGAATGACCCAAGATTTTATAACCACAATTAGAACACCCTAGCACATGGCAGGCCCTAATAAATACTTGCTGAATGAATTAGCAAACATTAAAATATGGCTGTTTTATAATGTTCACAAGGATATTGCATGACAAGGTACACATCTTTAACGTGTATCATGTCACTCTAAAACCTCCATGAAGAAAATATCACCTCCAAGCTAAAATCAAGTACACCCGAGACGTGAACTGATTTATAAACCAACCTACAGACTACCTTCTATCTTGCTGCATTTATGGCCAACGTGAGATTATGTATGTACTGACTGATGATGGGCAATGTAATTAGCTTTAGAGTTAAGAGTTAAATAATTAATATGTTAACAATAAATTGTTAAGAGTTGATCGTTAATATGTTCTCAGACATCGTTTTATCGGTTCTTGTTATTTAGTTCAGGCTTGCTTGGTAACTAAGGAGGGAAACCGTTTTCCCAACCTCCCATATCCTCACCTGCTCCCTACCCGCACATTCATCTCAATGTAAAGCATGTTCAGGACTTGCTCAATTCAGCCCACCCCACCCTAGTCTGGCTATCACCTCCTTCACTGCCAAAGTCCTCCCTCCTTTCCCGCCAAGCTTCTTGAAAGAGTGAAGTTTATCATCTCTGCTTCCTCACCTCCCCGTCATTTCTCAATCTGGAGCAATCTGGCTATTCCCCTCCACCTCTCACCAAACCTCTCCTCATCGAGTCTTTGCTGACAGTGGCTAAATCCAAGTAGCATTTCTCGACCCTTCTGCCTTATGCTCCATAGCCACCCTGTCCAACACAGTGGCCACCTGCCACATGTGGCTGCAGAGCACTGCAGTGCAGTAAGCACCAGGGAGTAACTGAACTTTTTATTTAATTTTAATTCAATTTTAATTTAAACACCGATACTTGATTCAGTTATAAAATTCCTTGGAACAACCTGGGTATGTGAATCTACTTTTTCAACCCTATATTTTATAAAATCTAAATACAGATCAAGAATTTGCAAAGAAAATTTAATGTCTGAATGAAGATACAACACGTAGATGTAAGTGTTAGTGTAACATACACACTGGATTTCAAAGATATATCATGAGAAAGATTATAATCTCATTAGTAATTTTAATATTGATTACATGTTGAAACGATGGTATTTGGGATATACTGAATTAGGTAAAATATCTTCTTAAAATTAATTTTAACTATTTCTTTTTATGTTTCTTAAAGCAGCACCTGGAAAGTTTACCATTATCTATGCAGCATGTATTTTATTCCTACTAGACGGCGCTGCTCTATGGCATTAGATATGAACGTGCACTAATTCTCCATTGCTTCTCTCCTTCTACTTCTTGGACCCCTCCTTGTATTCTGCAGCATCAATCATTCTTCCACTTCCCCTTAAGGTCAGTGTCTCCCAAGGCTCTCTCCAGTTCTCCTGGGCCCCTGTCCCAGCACCCACCTCACCTAAGGCTTCTACTATTCCCACAGGTGGCTGACTTTCAACCCTCTGCCAGCAAATCAGCTTGCTCCCCTGAGAATGGGATATTCACCTGCTCTCTGGACATTTCCAGCTATGCCTAAGTGTATCGACATTTAATCTGCCATTACACCTGCTGGGTATTCACCTTATTAATATTTAATAAATCGGGCCCCCTCCTCCATTTCTTTGAGGCCCTCCCAGTTTCTCAACTTATCAGTACAATAGCTTCCAATGTCTATCCTTGGCCTCTTCTCAACCAACTTCCTTTTGCTGTTAGTCTCTAAAACTCACACTGGCGACATGATTTCTCTGACTTTTTTTTTTTCTTTCTGAGACAGAGTCTTGCTCCATCACCCAGGCTAGAGTGCAGTGGCATGGTATCAGCTCACTGCAACCTCTGCCTCCCAGGTTCAAGCGATTCTCCTGCCTCAGGCTCCCTAGTAGCTGGGACTACAGGCGCCCACTACCACGCCTGGCTAATTTTTTGTATTTTTAGTAGAGACAAGGTTTCACCATGTTAGCCAGGATGGTTTTGATCTCCTGACGTCATGTTTGGCCCACCTTGGCCTCCCAAAGTGCTGGGATTACAGGTGTGAACCACCGCGCCCAGGCATGATCTCTCTGTTTAAATACTCTGGTGGCTGCCCCACTGCCATCAAGATAAAAACCTTCTATAGCCATATGCAAGGACTGTACTTGCCAGTCTCTCTGGCTTCGTGCTTCATCACCAACTCCACAAAACCCCAAGTTCCAGGCACACCTAAGCACCTGCAGTCCCCTGAATATGTTTGCTTTCTCACCACCATACTTTGCATAGTCTACTTATGCTGACAGGAATATGTTCCCTAACTATATCCTTGCTCTCCTAGCTGTCCTTCAGAACTCAATTAACACGTTACCTGCCCCAGGAAATGTCTCCAAACCCCCATGTCAAAATAAGTGTCCCCCTCTACATCACCATCATACCTAAACACAGCTCTAGTCATAACCCAACCATGCTACCCTGGAGTGACCTGGTTACCAGTCTGGGAATTCCCTGAAGGCACAGATTAAGTGTTTTCACTCCCTGAACTATATTTAATAAGTACCTACTAATAAGTAGATAAAGTATTAAACAAAGAAAACACAGAATAAAATGTAAGGCTAGAAATTTTTAAATAGGCTAATAAAGTCATGAGTTAAATGAAGAAAGTTAACCCAGTCACGCTAAAAACACTTCATTAGATGGCCTACTTCAGGACTGAATGAGCTATCTAATGCAAAATTATATGCTAAATATGCATTAAATTATCAAATGCTCAATAAAAGCAACAATTAAAACAATTAAGGACTAAATATGTTATTTTGTTTCTTAGGCCTTGTTACGCACTCTTTCTTCCCTAATTCTACTCATCCGTTCCTTTCTTCAGTTCCTTACATGAATTTTCCTTCCAATTAAAGTTTGTATTCTTTCCTTCCATTGCCCAATCCCTCTGACTCCCTTCTATTCTTTCAAACAGAAAAATATAAATACAGTCTTCATCATCTCTGTTAGCAATTTTGTCTAAAACAAAGAAATCGTAAAAAGCAGTGAATGTAACGATCTCACCAGTCAGACTGACAGACAAAACCATATGCACTCATCTGTTTGGACGATTTCATAATGCTAAGCAGCTAATCTGAACCACATGCATACTAAGTGGAGTCTGACCGGCACCAGCAAGTCCTGGGGTTGCTGCAGAAGGCAGTGTGGGGAACAGAAAAGAACAGCCAATGCGCTGCTGATGACGGCAGCTGCAGCCCAGCTTCACCACAGCGCCACCTGACGCCTGCCCTTTGGGAGAAAGCAGAAGCAGACAGGGAAATCTAGGAAGCTGTCAGCTATCTGGACTAGCACAGTAGGTAGCCAATTGCAAAGCGTGAGCAGCAGAGGCCACGCAGCACCAAGATCTAGTCTGTGCATACGCTGGCCCAGGCGCCAACTTCGGGATACAAAATAAAGAGTGCTGCTCCCGCCGCACTGCTGAATCTTCATTTTACTACAAAACAGATTTTGAGAGAGGCAGGGAAGCACATGGAAAGGAATCTAAACCAAGTTGGCAGGAAAAAACAATTTTTTGAAGGATAGCAATTGTTAGAGTGAAACGGAATACATTAATCACCTGAAAGAAGCTTTTCAAAACCACTCAACATTAGGTCTTCACCCTAAAGAATTATATCTTTTGGAATTCACAGTCAAGCAAAATTGAAATCTCTTGAAAAAGCAAGATAATGTAACAGTGAAAGGTATGTTTGAAAAAGTTTCTAAAACATCATAGAACTGGATCCCCCCCAACAATTTTTTAAGCAGCACTTTTAAATAATCAATTTAATTCAAAGAAGTGCTGAGCAAGATTTACTCTCTTACCTGTATCCAGGAGTTAAGTTTTGATTGTCTAGAATTCTGTGGTTCCTTGTTAATTAGACAACATAAGCACCATATTAGAATTTTTTGGCTTTCATCTACAAAAAGGAAAACTTAATGAGTAAGTTTTATCAAGCAGAAAAAATAACCAATATAAAAATATTTTAAACATTATATTTAGGAAAATCTCAAACTACTAAGTTCACAGTACAAGTATCCCTGAATGTAACATTTGCTTTCTCACCACCATACTTTGCACATTCTCTTTCTGCTGACAGGAATATTTTCCCTCACTCTATCTTCGCTCTCCTAGCTGTCCCTCAGAATTCCCTAAGCTTAACTTTGTGGAGTTTTTTCCTTCTTGTGGCCTTGGGATCACTTAACTCTTGTGTGGTCAATTTCCTTTCTGTAACAGTAGCAATTTTTAAAGCCAAATGAGAAGGATGGAAAGAACTCAGAGAACTGGGCTTTCCTCATGATCAGGTTTTCACATTTCCAGCGGTTAGTAATTTCCACCTTTCTAAGGCAACTTAATGGTTACAGGCAGTGAGTAGCCAATATTTCTGATTTAATCTTTTAATTTTCTAATTTGCCAAAATATCTTCACTTGTTAAAAATCAATTTAATAAAAAGGATTGTTTTAAAAAATATTTTAGTACCAAGTGCTTTGGATAAAATAGAAGTCTCTTACATGCTCCTTTACTCTAAAATGTAAATTCTTTAAAATACAAAACTTTACCAAACATGCAATAAAAATCTGAACTTTGAAATCTTACATTCTGCAGAAACATCCACTTGATGAACCACTTTCTTTTTCCTCTTGTGGTGACTGAGTCTATTCTAGCTGAAGATTGTATAACACAATTAAGAAACAAAAATGAGGCCTAGAAACTGAAGATGTCTAGAAGTACCCGAGCTAGGGCAAAGCAACTTCAGACTTTACCAGGCCATGGAGGTGAAGCCAAGACACCCGGTGCCCAGAATCAGTCCTCTCTACCGCCTCATCTTCTGTAATCTAATAAACCCAAGCTTTCTCTTTTTATTGAGACACGGTCTCGCTCTGTCACCCAGGCTGGAGTGCAGTGGCATGATCTCAGCTCAGTGAAACATCCACTTCCCAGCCTCAAGCCATTCTCTCACCTCAGCCTCCTGAGTAGCTGGGACCACAGGTGTGTGCCACACACCCAGCTAATTTTTGTATTTTTTGTAGAGAAGGGATCTCACCATGTTGCCCAGGCTGGTCTCCAACTCCTGAGTTCAAGTGATCCTCCTGCCATGGCCTCCCAAAGTGCTGGGATTACAGGCATGAGCCACCATGCCTGGCCAAAACCCAGCATTTCTAAGGACTTCATTAACAAAGAAATAAGAACAATACCAACTCTCGTAAGCGACTTCTGTATTTTTATCCACAAACTAAAGATTGCTAACAGTAATTTTTAAACCCATTTTTTCCCGTGAACATATATAGCTTAAGCTTTTCCAATAACTAACATCTCTGAAAAAACTTTATCAGGGGTTATTCTGAGGCCATTCATTTTTTCCCCTAGTTTTTATGAGTTCAAATAAACTATTATAAAGCACTGGCTTGCCTGAGATCAGTTCATTTCAAGAGTCGTATAATTTAACCACTAAAGATCCTAAGATTCTTCAGGCTGAACCAATGCCACTAATTAAAAATGTGACTGTTATGCTTCCCATAGTTTAAATACTAGAAGAAATTCTACCTAGCTTCATGTAGCAAGTGTGACAGATGCACCCAGTGACATCCTTACACATGCAGCAGGCTGTTAAAAAGAATGTAATCTGACGGGGATCATTTCCAAACACCAGACACTCACCACCAAAAAAAAAAAAAAAAAAAAGGAAAAAAAGGAAATGTCAGTTTATGAAGCTTAAATCTAAAAGAATACCCAAAACTGGGAGTTTCCCCAGGTGTGGAGTGATTGCACAAACTTAGTTCAAACAGTATATTATTTTTTATTTTTCTCCCAAAAAATAAAAAAAGAGAAGGAGCCAGAGAAACTTCCACCCAACCTCTAGGGGGTGACTTTCCATGCCCAGAGTCAATGCACTGAAATGCACTGCTAATGAGCTTACGGCTTGCTTTGCTTAGGCAATTTACAAACATGAGCCACAGACTGCTATTCATGAGTGCCACCAGCACTCACTCCAGGGGCTGGCATCTGTCAGACTCTACCCTGGAGGCCTTGAACTCAGGCTGGAGCATCCCACAAGGCATGTTAAGTGAGATGGGAAACTGCCTGGGATTCACTGCAGGGACAGTCGCTGACAGTCCATCTTAGTGTAAATTTGGATTCTAAAAATGAGTGGAAAGGAAAGGAAGATAACAACATACACTTGCCACCTTATATTTTACCTTTTGGTATCTGGAATTGAAATTCTACATAAAAGCTAAAGCAATTCTTTAAATTTTAATTCTACGAAGTATGAAGGCAGCAAATGTTTAAGACAATAAATATTCACTGTTTTAAGCTGCTAAGTTTGGCGGAAATTTGTTATACAGAAATAGAGAGCGAATAGTGAAGAAGAGAAGTAACAGCTGTCATGCTTAATCATGAGGGCAGAGTTAGAAACAATGGACCAGAATTTCAGAAGGTGAAGGCAGTATTTTTACGCTGAAGACATCACCGAATAAAAAGGTATTCTCTAACTTTCCATTATTATCAATTTCTTCTCTTCTCTTTTCAGTATCTTTTCATTTCCAAATCATCCCTCCTTCCTTATTACCCTTTTCTGATCTTGTTCTCCATGAACACTACGTATTACTTACTTTTTTCCATGATGAAAACAGTTTGCTTTTACTGTAATTAAAAAGCAATCTTGGGCTGGGCATGGTGACTCACGCCTGTAATCCCAGCACTTTGGGAGGCCGAGGTGGGCAGATCACGAGGTCAGGAGATCGAGACTATCCTGGCCAACACAGTGAAACCCCGTCTCTACTAAAAACACACACACACAAACTAGCCGGGCGACGTGGCGGGCGCCTGTAGTCCCAGCTACTCGGGAGGCTGAGGCAGGAGAATGGCGTGAACCTGGGAGGCAGAGCTTGCAGTGAGCCGAGATCACGCCCTGCACTCCAGCCTGGGCAACAGAGCGAGACTCCATCTCAAAAAAAAAAAAAAAAAGAAGAGCAATTTTGATATTATAAAACCATAAGAAAAGACCCCTTCCAGGAAGAAAATGCCCAACCAGTGAAACAACAGGGACAACACAAGCAACATCTGACTGCTCACGGGGTTTCGTGCTGTTCAGCCACCTCTGCGAGCTCAGAGCCAGGGCACACCTCAATAGGAAACTGAAATTTAAGGGCAGTTCAAAAGGTAACACGAGCGCTGAGACAGAAAGGGATGGAGAATTTGTTTCTGGTTGTCGGAGGGGCCAAGGTAATGCAGATAAGGTGCTAAGGAAAGATGATAGATACGAGTTCAAGGACACCAGGGTAAATCAGTCTGAACTCCTACTCTCACAAAGAAGAAACGTGAGACCCCACAAGTTCAGCTGCCCTGTCTCAGAGAATCACATCTTCAAGTCTGCCCCAGCAGGGTCTCTCCTGAGAAACCCTCCTTTCCTCTCAGCAACTGCTACTCCCATCAGAGAACCATTACATTGAGTCAGGCTGACCTGCTTAAGTATCTCTTTTTCCCTGACTGGAAGCTCCCAGTGGGCAGAGACGGTGAGCCGCGTTTTCCTAAGGGCTGGCACACACACACAAAAACACACTTTATAGGCTGGGTGTGGTGTAATCCCAGCACTTAGGGAGGCCGAGGTGGGCGGATCATGAGGTCAGGAGATCGAGACCATCCTGGCTAACATAGTGAAACACCGTCTCTACTAAAAATACAAAAAATTAGCTGGATGTGGTGGTGCATGCCTATAGTCCCAGCTACTCAGGAGGCTGAGGCAGGAGAATCCCTTGAACCCGGGAGGTGGAGGCTGCAGTGAGCCGAGACCACAGCACTGTACTCCAGCCTGGGCAACAGAGCAAGACTTCATCTCCAAAATAATACTAATAATAATTGGTAAATGCGTGCTGAGTGAATATGTATGTGCAAGTGAAGCTGGCTAGTGGGAATGCCAAGACTGGAACACTTCAGTCACAAGATGTGATCCAATAGGGACAGAACATTATAGCAAGGTGGACTTTAAAGTCACACGAGGAGTGGGGTTCTGGCTCTTCTTAGTGTTGTATTCTAGGGAAAGCGACTCACTGACTCTAATCCATAATTTTCTACCCTGCAACACTGTCATCAAGAATTAATTAGGTCCATTATGTAGTCCACAGAGAACAGTGCCCAACTCAAAGTGAGCAATGCCTCTCACACTACATCATAAACCTCCCCGTGTTTCTCACACTTCTGACTTGAGGACGTATTACATCCACCATGTACATTAAAAGGACGTAGAATTTCTTTCCTTCTAAAAAGCAGTTAATAAATCCATGAAGCCCCTAACAATGGGTACTGCTTTTAAACGAAGGTCATTCAACAATTTCTTTTCCTTTTTCCTGCCATCAATATTGGCCTAGATCAATGTTCTTCAAACTTTTGGTCAAGAAGCATCAAGGGTTATGAAATCAGTATCGGGTCATGAACACCACTCACTATGAACAGCATAGTGAATATGGACTGCACAGAATAATACAGTAGTCCCCCTTTATCAATGGGGGAAATGTTCCAAGACCCTCAGGGGATGTCTGAAACTGAGAACAGTACCAAACCTTAAATACAGTGTTTTTTTCCTATACACATACCTATGATAAAGTTTAACTTATAAACTAGGCACAGTAAGGGATTAACAAGGACAACAATACAACAAATCAACTGAAACTACGTAGTGTAATAAAAGTTATGTACTACACTGTATTGTTACAGTTGATTTCTCATATTGTTGTTCTTGTTAAACCCTTAGGCCAGGCGCGGTGGCTCACACCTGTAATCCCAACACTTTGGGAGGCCGAGGCAGGCGAATCGTCTGAGGTCAGGAGTTCAAGACCAGCCTGGCCAACATGGTGAAACCCCATCTCTATTAAAAATGGTGAAACCCCATCTCTATTAAAAATGCAAAAATCAGCTGGGTGTGGTGGCAGGCACCTGTAATCCCTGCTACTTGGGAGGCTGAAGCAGGAGAATTGCTTGAACCCAGGAGGCGAAGGTTGCAGTGAGCCGAGATGTCGCCATTGCACTCCAGCCTGGGTGACAAGAGCTAAACTCTGTCTCAAGAAAAAAAAAAAGTTACGTAAATGTGATCTCTCCATTTCTCTCAAAATATCTTATTGTACTATACTGTAACTGAAACTGCAGAAAGTCAAAGGGGGGTGCTATTGTATGTATTCTTTCATGAGATGTGTTTCACTGTGTGTGTGTGTGCATATCCATATGCATATACACACGTACACATATACATAATGTATTTCTGGTCAAAGATGTTTGAGAAACACTGACCTAACTGCAATAGATAAACCAAGGACAGGTAACGTGGCCCTGATGGGCAAACACATTGCTGCCTCACTAGTTTTGCCATTTGAATCAAGAACTTGAAGAAGTTTAGGGGATGGGGAAAGAGGTGTAAGTGGCAAGGAGGACGGACATACGAGGGTGGGGCAGAATGAGGGAGGCCGAGTGTGTGGGCGTCCATGCACGCCTGCTCACAGGGCTAAACACGCATGTTGTTCCTTTCCCGCCTAGTTCACATCTCTTCCAATAATGACTATGACAGCCTAGAAATGGGAAACTATAGGATTCTTTACAACATCAAAGGGGAATATTCATTTTATTTTGGGTTCTAATGTCATTACATTATGCAATTAGTCTTTGACTTTAAAAAATCTTAAAAGTAAATATTACATTAGCTAATACTACAGTCAATCTAAAGCAAACCTCAGCCATGCTCCTTGGGAGGCCCTAGGACGACAAAGAGAACTAAAACCACGGTTCCTGCTCTTGAGAGTCATGCTGTCTTCCAGGGCATCAGACCGTGAAGTAAGTGTATTACAGGGAGGTGCTGGAGGCCATGGAGACACTCCCAGCAGCTCCTACCTCAGCACAGTAAGGCTATTTCAAAGGAGAATGAGTGTGAAAGGAATCCTGCCACAAAGTGCCTTCAGGCACTGTTAGTAACAGGACCCGGCTACCACCATGAGGTACAGCTGTGGAAGCTGGCACAGGAAATGAGACTGGACAGCAGACAGGAGCTTGCTGAAGGAATACCTCCCCTAAGTGCCCCCACATTCATCTCCACCTTGGATAAAACCAAAATGGCACCCTTAAATAAAGTCACAGCGGCAACGCCAAAGGCAAAGTCATGGCAGGACTCAGACTCTCAAGAATGACTTTACAACATGGAAACAGTGTGTGAGTTATGAAACCGTGAAACAAAATTAACTCGGTATCATTAGTATAGCTATTTTATATTGAATTTAAAATGAAGTTATGAAAGTGATTACAGGCAAAAATAGATATTTAAATCATCTAGGAGTTGCTGTCCTCTAATACAAAGAGCTCTATTTTCCTGAAGATCTACATGGTGCGTGCATGCATGTGTGTGTGTGTGTGTGTGTGTGTATCTATACAAACCTACACACACATACCTGGACAACAGTGTAGGAGGCCATCTTTGTAATGGAACAATGAATACATTTGATAAGTTGTTCCATAAAAAAAAAATAGGAGAAAGGTTCATAATGTAAGCCTCTGTGAAACAATGCAAAGATTATATTTTGCGAGGACACGTTTTGGATTCTTACCGTATGCTAAAATAAAAGGATTCCAACAAGCTTTTGCCAACAGTTGATCAATTGTGGGGAATCTTTCAAAGATTGTATTAGAATTCTGTGAAAGAAAAATAAATTTTGGTCAGTAAAAGCATTATGCAACTCAGAAAGACTGAACTGACATTACAGGTTGAGGGAGCTTGAATGCTTCTTGTTTAGTATACCATTTTTAAAAGTAAGCAAAAAAAGATTAGAGAAGATCTTTAGGTAAGTAATTCAAATAAAGTTTAAAAAGCAACCAACCACCTTACTTCATCCTTAAACGGGGTCACCAAACTAAGATGTATGACACAGGTAAAATCAATTGTGTTGCAAAATTAATTCTACTCATACTTAATAGTCAATAAAGGCTTCTTTATTTAAAAATAAAGACTGCTTAAGAATTGAAAACACATTATTGGTGATTACTAACTATATAATCCCACATCTTTATCCTGGTTTTCATTCTAACATAAGAGAGGTTACGAACTCAACTCCAGTAAGACTATTTCAAAGAACAAGGTTTAAAGGGACGAGACTCTGGAACTTGTAAAAAGAAATAAAAGCAGCCAAAGCATAAATGTATATATCTCTGTTTATTACTATTGTGATGACTGTGTGGCAAATGACATCATACTTAGGCTGTAACAATCTAAACCCTGAAACAGAAAAAGGATCAACCAAATAGATTTAAAAACACACGTGCATGCTATTGCACAACTGGACCTTTTTCCACTTGTTACCTTTCACAAAAGCTCAGAAATAAAAGCAAACTAGGATAAGGTGCAAGCAAGCTGACACAATGGGCACTTTCTGCTCCTGCGGCAAAACGTCTCACACGTGTCCCAGCATCAAGGCTGGTCCCAGACGTTTTGGGACCACATAAAGGTCAAATTCCATATGTCTCATTAAAAAAATTTTTAAAAATTAGCGTTGGTTGTTCACACAGACTGTATCTTTCCTTACAGTTTCTAAAGACGTATGAACTCATACTACCAATACAAATTATTCTTCAAATTTCCTACTTACTCTTTGATTCCAGGAAGAAAAGCTTAATACAAGAGCACTTTGTTAAGTGACAATTTTGCTTTTCATTTTGAAATTAAATACAAAATACTAGCTCATAATATATAAACGTGCTAAATCATAAAAATATCATAATAAAACGACATCAAAATGAAAATATAGTAAATTTTGAAAATAATAAATTATATAATAGTAAAGATACTCAAAATCTTAATATTTATAAAAAGTATTACATTCATAAGAAGAAACTGTAATATTTATCATCTCTTAGGACAGCCCACTTGAGAAGAGGGTTGAGGAAAAGGTTAAGCATGTAGCAAATTCTCCAAGATTCAAGGGACACGAAGGCCTTTAAAAGAATCCCATTTACTACCTGACAACAAGCATGAAATCTTGATTATTTAAAAACAACTTGTTTGGTCAGGAAGACTCATGTGACAATACAGCTACTCAAGAAGAAATTATAATAATATAATAAATCGGAGACTAGGAAGCCAGCTCTTGAGTAACCTGTCTTCCTAATCCATTGGCACTTCACTCAACACCACAAGTCCTGACTCCGGTGGCATTCTGTCTTGGTGAAATCTGGCAGAGTCCCTGAAGTCAGAAAATAATTTCATTATTTTGGTCCACTACTTACCATATCTTTCAAGGTTTCATACATCTTCCTCAGGAACTCCTGGAACTGAGTCAGGTGAAGACAGGTGTCTTGCTGGGTTTCCAAAGTGGAAGCCTGATCCCATACAGAAAGCTTCTGCATCCAAAACTGATAATCACAAGAAAGATCTACTGAATCTTGAGCCATCTTGGAAAAAGGGAAAAGGTGATGTCCCTTCACAGCAGCCTGTCCAGCACTGAAGGAAATGTTGGGCACACATTAAATCTGTAAGAAAGGGAACAAATGGAAGCATTTCTAAAAGGCTCTTTTATCAGAGCCTTCACAACTCACTGATGGGTGAATGGGGGATTACGAAGAACTAAAATAGCATAGCTTCTATGCTGGAGTCATCTTTGAACTGTTATCAAATGTGTCACCCAGCTGGAGCTCCAATTTTTACCATCTGAACTTTTAATCATGATACTATCATTAGGTGAGAAGTCATTATACCTCCACAGGCACAACATGCTAATTATGCACAAAAAGCACAGCTGATAATACTTTATATCTTTTAAGGTTGAGCTATTTTAAATGTTCTGAATATGAAGTTGATTTGAGTATTTTAATGTAACAGGAAATCAAAACATCCATGAGTGTTTAATAATACTCTGTGCCTAAGAAATCTTTTGAAGTTTTATGTTTTATATGAATTTCTGGCTTCTCATTTAGGTGTAAAAAATCTCTATGCATTACTGTCTAATGAATTTTCCCCCCGTTTCTCTTCATTTCTTAGAAAAAAGTAAAATAATTAATTCCACATGCAACAATTTAAGCAATCTTTTCAGATTGCTTTATATGCTTGATCTCACTTCATTCACACGAAGAAGCCATATTTTAGTAAAGTAATAATAAATTCCACTTACTGAGGAGGTATACCAGTCCTAAGCAATGTAGATAAAATCTCATAAGCCTGACTTCCTACCCCTGAAGGCCATGCTGAAAAGAACAATGAAGTTACACAGCGAGCCCAAGGTGGAGCTGGCTCAGCAGCTCCAGGTGCCTCTCCCATCCCACACCCCTTCATCGCCCATAGAAGCCAGAAGCAGGAAGCGCAGAGGAGGGAAAGCTGCCTCTCAACAGGTGCAGGCCCTCGCAGGCTCTGACACTCCCCAGGGCAGGCAGGATATTCAGCAATCTAATTTCAAAAGACTGGTGGTAAATAAAGTGAGTTTAAATCCTCAACAGCCATAATTAACAGGTAAAATGCTCCCAATTAAATACCCAAAATATCAACAAAGGCGGTTCCCATTACTAAACAAGAAAACAAGAAAAAATTTGAAACGACTGTACAATTTGGCTGCAGTGCAAAACATCTAGATTGGAAAAGTTTTAAAATACCTAAAAAATGTGCGGTTTTCATGTTCACTTAGGCAGCACACATACTAGAACGTTTACAGTTTTGAGAAGGATCATGTCAAAATGAAAAGAAAGTTTAATAATAGAGCGAATATATGCATATTGTCAAAACGGCACTTAGCCACAAATCCAGGTAATGTCCGTGCCTCCTCATTGTCTTCCTCATCCAAGCCATCAACACCACCTGTCAAGTCTACCACCAAAATAAATGTGTGTGATCTGACTTGACTGCGTGCACTTCCTTCCGCCTCACTGCCGCCCATCCGCCTAGCCCTGGAGTGCTGCACATGTCTACTGCCAGGCTGGGCCCGCCCCTCTCCAATTCATTCTCCATGCAGTAGACAGAAAAAACTTCAGCAAATGTAAATGAGACCAGCACACTCCCCTGGGTAAAACCTCTCCTCACAGCTTCCTTGAAAAGAAATTTAAACTCCCCGTAGATACTCCCAGCTGCTTGGAGTCTTGACCCTGCAAAACATGGCTCCAGCACCCTCTCCGACAGCCCTTGTTTCCTCTCCCCTGGTCACCACGGTCCAGCCCAGGCCTCTCATCTGCTTCATGCACACAACAAATCCTCCCAGGCCTTTCTGCTGATTCCGGATAATTATCCTGGGCTTTATTCGTTCCCTTAGTTACCACTTCCTCTACTGCTGTGTAAATTCCCTGTCTTCCTAGAATGCAGCATATGCCTGGCAAACACTCAAAAAATATTGAATTAAGGAATGAATAAGTCACTGGTATTCCTCACAGTACAGTTTTAAGTTAAATGCCACAGCAAAATGCTTCTCCAGATGAAGTAATTTTATTTTCGTGTTATTATTTTTCTAGACAAAATCTCACTCTATCTCCCAGGCTGGAGTGCAGTGGTGCGATGTTGGTTCACTGTAACCTCCACCTCCTGGGTTCAAGTGATTCTCCTGCCTCAGCCTCCCAAATAGCTGTGATTACAGGCACACACAACCACGCCCAACTAATTTTTGTATTTTTAGTAGAGACGGGGTTTCACCATATTGGCTAGGCTGGTCTCGATCTCCTGACCTCAAGTAATCCGCCTGCCTCAGCCTCCCAAAGTGCTGGGATTACAGGCATGAGCCACTCTGCCCAGCCAGGAATTTAATTTTTAAAAGGTAATTCCCCATCAAAAAAATTTTTTAAGTATTTTTATGTTGCCTGTGTGAAATTTAATTAGTAGTATCTCATTTTATAAATACAGTAATAGCTTATACTTGGATACATTTATACGATGCTCTTGGCAGTATATTAAATGCTTTATTCACTGATTTAATCATTACAGCAACACTGTGAAATGGGTGCTATTATCACCTCCATTTCACAGAGGCACCAAGAGATTACATAATTGCTCAAAGTAACATTATGTAAGAACTCAAAGGAAATAACTGCTAGTAAACAGCAGAGCTATGCGTGTGGAATACGAATCCAGGGTCTGGCTCTAAAGTTTGTGTCCTTACAGAAATGAACTGCAGGGGCGGGGCGCGGTGGCTCAGCCTGTAATCCCAGCACTTTGGGAGGTCGAGGCGGGTGGATCCCTGAGGTCAAGAGTTTTGAGACCTGCCTGGCCAACATGGTGAAACCCTGTCTCTACTGAAAATAACAAAAATTAGCTGCGCGGGGTGGCAGGAACCTGTAATCCGAGCCACTTGGGAGGCAGAGGCAGGAGACACATCTGAACCCAGGAGGCGGCGGTGCAATGAGCCAAGATTGCACCATTGCACTCCAGCCTGGGAGACAGAGTGAGACTGACTAAAAAAAGAAAGAAAGAAAGAAAGAAACTGCAGAAACAAACGGATGAATTTCTTACATATTTCATGGTACTACATGCAGATCAGTTTAGATATTTGGGAACCCAGTAAAATGAAGAACTTTTTGATAAAAGAGACAAATACTTTATTCAAATAACATTGCAGGCCTGGAACAGTGGCTCATGCCTGTAATCCCAGCACTTTGGCAGGCAGTGACAGGAGCATCACTTGAGGCCAGGAGTTTGAGACCAGCCTGGGCAACAAACCAAGACCCCATCCCTACAAAAAAGAAATGTTTTTAAATTAGCCATGCATGATGGCAGGTGCCTATAGTCCTAGCTACTCTAGAGGCTGAAGCAGGAAGATCGCTTGGACCCAGGAGTTCAAGGCCTCTGTGAGCTAGGGTAACACCACTGCACTCCACACTCCAGCCTGCGTGAGAGAGCCAGACTGTCTCAACAAAAAAAGGCAAACAACCTTTGCTCAGCAATAGAAATGTATCTGATTGTTTTAAATGGAAACAGCTTTAGGAATCATGCAGTGCAGTGATCCTCAATATGCTGCTCCACAGCCTCCGGGGCTGGGGGGTGAAAACACGGTGCTGTGGTTGTGATGACCAGGGAGCGGGGGTGGCAGCTGCTGCCAGCATCTGGTTAATCAAAGCACCTTGTGCCATCAGCCACATGTGGGATGATCACACCTGCTGGGCAAATCCAACCCTGCAGGGAAGCTGAGTCTTGACAGGTGGAACTCAGTCATTCAAAGGCTCTCTTCGTCTAGATCCCCAGAGGTATCTGAGTACACGTTCTTAATAAGGTAAGGTGTTTCTCTCAGCATTTTACACCAGTATTTGTAAATCTTTCACTCCCCATTTTTCTTCTGGCTTCGTTCAAAATAAGAAAGCTTCCTGTATTTGTGGTATGCCGTCTGACATTAACCTGGAATATTCTCAGTAATCACTGTTTCATATATTTCTCTTTTAAAAAATTTTTTATTCCCATAGGTTTTTGGGGAACAGGTGGTATTTGGTTACACGGTAAGTTCTTTAGTGGTGACTTGCGAGATTCTGGTGCACCCATCTCCCACTGTGGAAGACAATTTGTTCATGGACCGGGGCGGGGGCAGCGAGGGGAGGGACGTGTTTTTGGGATGAGAAACTGTTCCACCTCAGACCCTCAGGCATTAGTCACACTCTCACACGGAGCGTGCAATCTAGATCCCCGCACATGCAGTGCACAAGAGGACTCATGCCCCTGTGAGAATCGAACGCCACCACTGATCTGACGGGGAGCGGAGCTCAGCCAGTCACGTTCACTGGCCTACTACTTACCTCCTGCTGTACAGCCTGGTACCCATCTGTGGCCTGGGGCTTGGGGACCCCTGCTTTAGAGGAAAGGAAGATGTGCTATTGGGAAGGTGTGCGTGAATGGCACCAAGATGCTGGCAATATTCTATTTCCTGACCTGCGTGGCAATGACTATGTATTCACATTTTAACAATTCACCAAAGTATAAATCATGTTTATATGCCTTTCAATATGTTACTTTCCACAATTAAAAAATAGTTTTTAAATCTTCCACAAGCTGGCATGATGGCCAAATAGGAAAAGCTCCGGTCTGCAGCTGCCAATGGGATCAATGCAGAAGGCAGGTGATTTCTGCATTTCCAACTGGGGTGCCCAGGTCGTCTCACTGGGACTGGTTAGACAGTGGGTGCATCCCACGGAGGGCAAGCAGAAGCCAGGTGGGGTGTCGCCTCACCCAAGAAGCACAAGGGGTTGGGGAACTCCCTCCCCTAGCCAAGGGAAGCCGTGAGGGACTGTGCTGTGAGGAATGGTGCGTTCCAGCCCAGATACTACGCTTTTCCCAGGGTCTTCGCAACCTGCAGACCAGAAGATTCCCTTGGGTGCCTACACCACCAGGGCCCTGGGTTTTAAGCACAAAACTAGGCGGCCTTTTGGGCAGACACCAAGCTAGCTGCAGGAGTTTTTTCATATACCAGTGGCTCCTGGAACACCAGCAAGACAGAACCGTTCACTCCCCTGGAAAGGGGGCTGAAGCCAGGTGGCCAAGTGGTGTAGCTCAGGGGATCCCACCCCCAAGGAGCCCAGCAAGCTAAGATCCATTGGCTTGAAATTCTTGCTACCAGAACGGCAGTCTGAAGTCATCCTGGGATGCTTGAGCTTGGTGGGGGAGGGGCATCCCCCATTACTGAGGCTTGAATAGGTGGTTCTCCCCTCACAGTGTAAACAAAGCCGCAGGGATGTGCGGACTGGGCAGAGCCCACCACAGCTCCACAAAGCCACTGTAGCTGACTGCCCCTCTAGATTCCTCCTCTCTGGGCAGGGCATCTCTGAAAGTAAGGCAACAGCCCCAGTCAGGGGCTTATAGATCAAACTCTCATCTCCCTGAGACAGAGCACCTGGGGGAAGGGGCGGCTGTGGGCATGGCTTCAGACAACTTAAACGTTCCTGCCTGCTGGCTCTGAAGAGAGCAGCACATCTCCCAGAACAGCACTCGAGCTCTGCTAAGGGACAGACTGCCTCCTCAAGTGGGTCCCTGATCCCCGTGCCTCCTGACAGGGAGACACCTCCAAGCAGGGGTCGAAAGACACCTCATGTAGGAGAGCTCCGGCTGGCATCTGGCAGGTGCCCCTCTGGGACGAAACTTCCAGACGAAGGATCAGGCAGCAATATTTGCTGCTCTGAAACCTCCACTGGTGATACCCAGGCAAACGGGGTCTGGAATGGACCTCCAGCAAACTCTAGCAGAGGGGCCTGACTGTTAGAAGGAAAACGAACAAACAGAAAGGAATAGCATCAACATCAACAAAAAGGACATCCACACAAAAACCCCATCCAAAGGTCACTAACATCAAAGACCAAAGGTAGATAAATCCATGAAGATAAGGAAAACCAGCATAAAAGGCTGATAATTCCAAAAACCTTGAAAGGATCACAACTCCTCTCCAGCAAGGGAACAAAACTGGACGGAGAATTAGTTTGACAAATTGACACAAGCATTTTTTAACACAATGCAAGGAAGCTAAGAACCTTGAAAAAAGATTACAGGAACTCCTAACCAGAATGACATAAATGACCTGATGAAGCTGAGAAACACATCACGAGAACTTCGCGACGCACACAGAAGTGTCAACAGCTGAGTTGATCAAGCAGAAGAAAGGGTATCAGAGACTAAAGATCAACTTAATGACACGAAGCGTGAAGACAAGGTTAGACAACAAAGAATGACAAGGGAAAAGCAAAGCCTCCAAGAAATTTAGGACTATGTGAAAAGACCAAACCTGCGTTTAATTGGTGTATAGTGTACCTGAAAGTGACAGGCAGAATGGAACCAAACTGGAGAACACTCTTCAGGATATCATCCAGGAGAACTTCCCTAACCTACAAAGACAGGCCAACATTCAAATTCAGGAAATACAGAGAATGTCACAAAGATACTCCTCGAGAAGAGCAACCCCAAGACACATAATTGCCAGATTCACCAAAGTTGAAATGAAGGAAAAAATCTTAAGGGCAGCCAGAGAGAAAGGTCGCATTACCCACAAAGGGAAGCCCATCAGACTAACAGCAGATCTCTCTGCAGAAACCCTACAAGCCAGAAGAGAGTGGGGGCCAATATTCGACATTCTTAAAGAAATTTCAACCCAGAATTTTATATCCAGCCAAACTAAGCTTCATAAGCGAAGGAGAAAAAAAATTCTTTGCAGATAGGCAAAGGCTGAGAGATTCTGTCACCACCAGGCCTGCCTTACAAGAGCTCCTGAAGGAAGTATTAAATATGGAAAGGAAAACCCAGTACCAGCCACTGCAAAAAAATACCAAATTGTAAAGACCATCAACACAATGAAGAAATGCCATCAAATAGGCAAAATAACCAGCTAGCATCATAATGATAGGATCAAATTCACACATAAAAATATTAACTTTAAATGTAAATGGGCTAAATGCCCCAATTAAAAGACACAGACTGGCAAACTGGATAAAGAGTCAAGACCCATCAGTGTGCTGTGTTCAGGAGACCCATCTCACGTGCAAAAACACACATAGGCTCAAAATAAATGGATGGAGGAATATTTACCAAGCAAATGGAAAGCAAAAAAAAAAAAAAAAGCAGGGGTTGCAATCCTAGTCTCTGATAAAACAGATTTTAAACCAACAAAGATCAAAAAAGACAAAGAAGGCCATTATAATGGTAAAGGGATCAATTCAACAAGAGCTATGTATCCTAAATATATGTGCACCCAATACAGGAGCACCCAGATTCATAAAGCAAGTTCTTAGAGACCTACAAACAGACTTAGACTCCCACACAATAATAGTGGGAGACTTTAACACCCCACTGTCATATGAGACAGATCAATGAGACAGATCAATGAGACAGAAAATTAACAAGGATATTCAGGACTTGAACTCAGCTCTGGACCAAGTGGACCTAATAGACATCTACAGAACTCTCCACCCCAAATCAACAGAA
>NW_016805186.1:2219132-2274091 GCF_001698545.2 Rhinopithecus bieti | reverse complement strand
CCAGAATCTACAAGGAACTTAAGCAAATTTACGAGAAAAAAACAACCCCATCAAAAAGTGGGCAAAGGATATGAACAGACACTTCTCAAAAGAACACATTTATGCAGCCAACAAACATATGAAAAAAAGCTCATCATCACTGGTCATTAGAGAAATGCAAATCAAAACCACAATGAGATACCATCTCACGCCAGTTAGAATGGCGATCATTAAAAAGTCAGGAAACAATAGATGCTGAAGAGGATGTGGAGAAACAGGAATGCTTTTACACTGTTGGTAGGAGTGTAAACTGCTTCAATCATTGTGGAAGACAGTGTGGAGATTCCTCAAGGATCTAGAACCAGAAACACCATTTGACCCAGCAATCCCATTACTGGGTATATACCCAAAGGATTAGAAATCATTCTACTATAAAGACACATGTATGTTTATTGCAGCGCTATTCACAATAGCAAAGACTTGGAACCAACCCAAATGCCCATCAATGATAGACTGGATAAAGAAAATGTGGCACATATACACCATGGAATACTATGCAGCCATAAAAAAGGATAAGTTCATGTCCTCTGCAGGGACATGGATGAAGCTGGAAACCATCATTCTCAGCAAACTAACACAGGAACAGAAAACCAAACACCGCATGTTCTCACTCATAAGTGGGAGCTGAACGATGAGAACACATGGACACAGGGCGGGGAATATCACACACCAGGGCCTGTCAGGGGGTTGAGGGGCTAGGGAGGGATACCATTAAGAGAAATACCTAATGTAGACGACAGGTTGATGTGTGCAGCAAACCACCATGGCACGTGTATATCTGTGTAACAAACTTGCACATTCTGCACATGTATCCCAGAACTTAAAGTATAATAATAATAATAATAATAATAATAATAAATTTCCAGATACACATGTACCGTAAAGACATCACCCATAGGCAAAGAAGAAAGGAAAAAGTATGATGGTTTATAAATGTGAATCAAGATGGACAGTACTTGATGAAGACAATAAAAGTTTTCAAATTGTTGAAATGTATTTCTGGTTTTTTTTTACCTGAGTTCGCTGTCTGAAAATATTAAAACCACCCACCAGGATGGGCAGCGACAACAGTCCTAGCACTTGCTCCCTCTTTTTCCTTCTAGTCCTCAAATAATGACTCCACTTTTCCAGTCCTGGCTTTAAGGAGGGGAAAATCCAAAACCTGCTTCCTGGACCCCCCATCTTACCTTTATGGCTACTGTTTTGCTCCAGAGGGCTTTGTCACAAAGAGTGAGAGACATTCAATTCACTACTCAGGGAAGAACAAGACAGTGTCATACTAAAGAAGACATATAAGGTGGCTTCCGTGCAGCTCCAAAAAATGCATGCCTTGAAAAACGGGGCTGATTCTTCAGATTTATGGTAATTTCAACTTTTTTCACAAATGTACTACTTTTTTTTTATCCCAGATAATCTACAAACCTATTAGACAATTGACAGCTGACTATATTTTTTGCTCAATACCAAAATCCTTTATCTTGCTCCAGATGTAAGTCCTTGACTTTCTTATGATTCTGCCTAGTGTCTGTACCTAAATTCATTTCATTACTAGCTCTTAGAGAAATACTGTTTAGCATAAGAAATAAAAAAGGTAAATGTTGTATAACATATTTCCCAAAAACTCAAGATGTTAACAAGTATTCTGTGCATACACGCACAGCATTTACTAATGTAGCAAAAGCAACTGGCATGAAAAATTAGAAAGAAATCCACATTTTCCATTTCTTGAGGAATGTCTTTTACCCAGTCCCTAAGGAATCAAAACGAACCACGATTTCACCTTCTCCACGTACGCAGACTAAAAACAACAGAAGCTGTTAGATCCCCAAGTATTTCCAGGAGAAAATAAAGAAATTAAATAAAGACCTTCAGAAATTCCTATGCAGAGGGGACTAAAGCAATGTCGTATGAGCAGAGATGCAGACGCTGGAACAGAAGGCCGTGTCCAGTGAAGGATCCATACATGCTTGATCCTGTCCGTTTCCTACCAGGTGGGAGCGGATGCTTCAGAAGCAGGAAGAGGTGAGGGGTGGGATAAAGTACCAAGGGAAGCCAGCCATGGGGCCATGCAAACATCCGAGATACTGAAAAGGAACTGGTTCACAATGGCATCAGTTTAGGACCACTGCCACTGCCCTTCTACTCACACATATAAATTGCTCAAGAGTTTGCTTGCAAAGTACTATTTTACAAACTCAAATCGCCATGGTACGAAGATACACCACTATCCACAAGGGCTCACAGTCTGAGTCACCAAGATAACATGGCTCAGATTCAAAGTACAGCAGGCAACAGAGTATTACCTCAGGACTAAAGGTTGCTCATTTTGGTGAATTTCTATCCTTTAGGAGGAGGATATATTCAAAAACGTCATGGAAAATGTACCTCACAAGAATACGGAGCTCACCAAGCACAATTCATGAGAGCAGAAGGAAGCGAAAGCATCAAAGCGCTTGAGCAGTGTCTGAAAAAAGGCAACAAAGAGGGAGGAGACACTGGGTGACAGGCTGGGGCCACGCACCCTAATTTATTCAAAACAAACAGAAAACCATCTCCCTTCACTTAGAATGGCCACTACCAGGAAAACAACAAGCGCTGACGAGGACACAGAGAAACCAGACCTCTCGAGCACTGCTGGTGGGAATGTAAAATGGTGCAGCGGCTACAAAAGACAGTATGGTGGTTCCTAAAAAAACTAGACATAGAATTACCATTGATCCAGCAATCCCACTTCTAGGTATATATCCAAAAGAATTAAAAGCAGGGTTTCAAAGAGATTTTGTACACCCAGCTTCATAGCAGCGCAATAGCCAGAAGTGAGAACAACTCAAATATCCATCAGTGGAGAAAAGGATACATGAAGTGTGGTGTATGCACACACTGGAATATCATTCAGCCTTAAAGAGGAATGTAATTCTGATACACACAGGAATAAATCTTGAAAACACTATGCTAAGTGAAATCAGACAGACGCGGAAGGACAGATAGTCTATGAATCCACACAGATGAGGTACCTACAACAGTCAAATTCACAGAGTCAAATTAATTCATGAGGGGAGACGGTAAGGGAATGTTACTGCTTAATGGGTCGAGTTTCTGTTTGGGATAACAGGAAAGTTCTGGAGGTGGAGGGCGGCAATGGTTAAACAATGTTCATGTAATCAATGCCACTGAATTACACATAAAAGTGGTTAAGACGGTTACAATCTTATTTATATTTACCACAATTAAAAAACCAACAACACACAAACGACAAACCTAGAGTGGCTCCAGTCATGGCTGGCCCAGCAGAGGTGGGGCCTGGAGAACATGCTGCACCCCTGCCCTGCCCTCCTCTCAGGGCCCCTCACAACAGTGCTGCACACCCTCCTAGTCTTCCACCCAGAAGCCCTAAGCCCTCCATTTCCTCTTTGTTAAGAGTTTTGTCCAGGCATCTCAGGGCCACGTCTTAGGGAGACTGGGATATCCCCCAGTGCTAGGGGTGAATCTGGATTCTCACAGACCAGGTAATTTCAAATGTTTTGTTCTCAGGGCCCATTTACACCCTTCAGCATTACTGAAGACCCCAAAGAGTTTTATATATAAAATACATACATAAATTATATATTTTAAATATATTAAATATATTAAACATATATATTTAAATATATATATATTTAAAATTTATTAAAAAATATTTATATGTTTCAATTATAAAATATAAAATATATAATTAATTATATAAAATATAAATGTATACATTTTTATATATAACTATATAGAACATATACCTTTAAATATATAACTAGAATATATACATTTAAATATATAACTATATAAAATATATATTTACACATATATAAATACATATACACACACACACCTGACAGAGTATGTATATATACTCTTCAGATGACTTTGTGAAGAATTAAGGATATATATATCAATATTTACCACCGGAAACGGAAACTGAGAAAAATTAAAAAGACAAAATATACAAACACACGTTCCATTAGCTGTCAGAGCGAAGTCATCATCATCCATCATGTAACCTCTCGACAAGGTCACCGCACACTAGTGAGAGAATGCGAGTGGAAAAGGCAGATAGCAGCTTAGCATTATTTAAAAACAGTTTTACCTTGTGAACCTCCTGAAAGGGTCTCGGGGATCCCGGGCCCTCAGCCACATTTCAGGAATGGCCAGTACGGACCGGCCACGGTGTTTACTTTTGCTCTCCTATCAAACTGCGGGAACGGGCATGTGACGGAACTACAGGGCATGATCACCAAACTTCAATGAAAGGCTTCTCAGTGTTCCTGTTTTAAATGAGTTCACTTTTTTCCATATCTGACACAGTCGCGTCTTTGGGTGACACTCAGAATGGTAAAAGTCACCTTGAGACCCAGGGATAAGGAAGCCTGGAGGACTGGCCAACGTACTGCAAACAGCAAGGAAGAATCACAGCCCGGTGTCCTCCCAGTGTGGTTGAGACAAGGAAGGAGTCGACTGTGAACTGCTCTTGTTGCTGAATCCACCATTCTTGGCTTTCCTGTGACTTGCAATTAAACACGTCCTAGCTGACACATCTCAGGACCTAGTCTGCTGAGCATATTTTGAAACCCATGAACCCACACAGTGCCTGGCACATGGTAGGAGCGTGATAAATACACACCGAACAAATGTATGGAAAATAAATCCATAAAAAAAACCACCAAGGTTGTTGCAGAAGAAAAATAAAATAAAACAGATAAAATTCAGATTGATTTTATGTTGACAGAAACCCTTGTAGCTCCAAGATTGTTAACATTTAAAATAAAGCTCATTTTAAGCCACACAAAAGTAGCTATATGTGGTACCTGTCGGGGGCACAAGAGTCTAAGAATGCTTTCGTTTGGTCTAAAACATCTCTAAGCCCGGAGAGCTAGGTCTACTCATGTCAAATACGGACCACATAACCTTCTCAAAGTGGGGGCGCCCTGATAAACAGCACTTTTTTCCCATTTCCCCTCAGCATGAGGTCCTTTCTCTCATGAAATAAGCACCAAACAGGAGATGTACGGAGAGAATGCTACAAAACACACTAGTTATGGAAAAAGAAAAAAAGACAAATCAAATACTTAGCTTCCAATCAATGTCATCAACTAGGGGCACCACGACCTTGTCAGAAAATATTTAAAACCCCCTAAAATATAATCAAATATAAACTTAAGAAATTTATGTTCAATTCCACTTTAGTTGACAAGATTCTTCCTCCTCCTTGATGAAAGCCTGATAACTATTTTTAATCTACTGAAATGTAATGCTTCTTTGCTTCACTTCACAGGGTAAGATTCGTCAATTTACCCCTGTGTTTGCGGCTTTTTTTTTTTTTTTCTGAAAGTCACAATAAAATACTCTTGTCCCCATCAAGTGCTTATGAGAGAAACAAATGGTATTTTTGCTCCTAAAACCAATGAGGTTTTAAGAAAACGTCCACTAGGAGGAGCTGGCTATTTCTCTGTTGAGTCAGTGGCATTCCACCTCTGAGATAGTCTAATCAAAAACACAGACCTGAAATTTGCAGATAATTTCAAACAAACCTCAATTGTAAACAAAATCTGGGTCTAAGGAATTGGAGGAGGCAACTTCAATCCAGGTGCAGAGTATGTATATATACTCTTCAGATGACTTTGCAAAGAATTAAGGAAATTGAATCTAGCCGATAACTCCGGGGATTTACTAAGCTCAATTCTCCCACCCAAGTCCCCAGTAATGTGGGGAGAGGAGCTATTCTCTGGACTTGGCTTCAAAGTAAAAGCATCCCTTCACCACAACGCTTGCCTTCGAGGCTAAGACAGAAATCCTTGACCTTGTTCTCCATCAGAGCACCAAAGAGCCATCATTCGGACTCAAAAACTACCAGCCTTCCCCCATGCATTCTGTTACAATGATTACTTCCTTTCCTTGCATTTCTTGTCCTCACTTCACTTACCTGAGAGTAAGACTGTTGGGTTTTGGTTAGACCAGTTGGAAAGTGAGCTGAGGAACACATGAGTTATTAAAATATTAGGAAGTCTTGCCTTGTGACTTGGCTCCAAGTTATTTCTGCCTCTCTCTCCCCTTGATTCCACAGGTAATTTATTACTACCTAAACAAAAACAAGGAACCCATACATTTATTAGGAGTCTATGACAAGAGCTCTGAAAATCACTGCAAATAAAAAGATGACAGTGTTCCCTGCTCTCAAGCAACTTATGGCTAATGAGGAAACTGCGGCCCATAAAGATAACCCTTCACACCCTGTGGGAAGGGCCGGGAGAGAAGGAAACACAGGGGGCTGCAGGGAGCATGAGGAAGGGGCGCCAGCCCGGCACAGAGGTGTCAGAGGCCCCAGAGAGAAGCGACGCTGTGCTAAGCAGGTCCGGAAGCATAAGCAGGAGTGAGCTAAAGACATCAAAATCCAATGCAGGGTGCTTGCTGCAACGAACAGCAAGAGTTAAGTTACCATTTGACCCATGGTTCTCAAATGTAAAAACTGTTGAGAGCTCCCAGTATTATCTAAAGTCATTTTTCTTGTTAAATATTAACAAACATAAAACAGTAAAGCCTTTATGCTTGTAACTCTTAATCACAAAATAAAAAATGTACAAATTAAATATCAACAAATCTACAAAATGAGTAAAATTTAAATTGACAAAATTAACTCAGCGTGATCAATGATGTGGTCATTGAAACTCACTTTGGACTCATCATGTGGGCTTGGTACTGACAGGCAGGTTCTGTTGACTGGCCAGTACCAACACATGCTGGGAGACAGCGTAATTCACCCATCACCTTCCTCTTCAGAACCGCTGCGCAACGGCACTGTCTGACTCAGCTCAATCACTTGTCTACACGTTCACCTCTGCTCTTTATAACCGCTCCCTATATTCAAAGTAGTGCTCCTTGGCACCAACACAAACACAACTCCAGGCACTGACATTTTAAGATATTACTTAGTTAGAACTGCAGGCATTTAGGTGTGTGGAAACATGAATTTTTTTTAAATTACCATCAAAATGAAAAATAGAAGGTGAAACCTTTGTAGAGAACCACAGCATCCTAATAAATCCCACCTGCCTAATCCCACTCATCTTTTGGGGCCTGCAAGCCTCAGATGGAGTTTAAATAACTGTATGCTATGGGTCACTGAGCTCACATAGGAAGCGTTCTTGTGGTTAGCTTTCAGTACTATGTAAAACCAAATATCTTCTTTCCTTTAAACTCTTTGCCCACGTGCCGTCCAGTTAAGATGGCACAGTAAATTCGCTCTTTGATGGACTCTCTTTACTCCAAACATACAGCAATGAGAGGGAAAACATAAAAAGAAAAAAGAAGAAAAAAGGAAAAGGATGCAGGCAAGCACACACACAAAATAAACAAACATTTCTATGAAATCGATACAGGACAGAAACACAAAGAGGCAAGGCCCTGAGGACAAAACCTTGAGCAGCCAGCCCCTCCTACGCTAGGATCCAAAAACAGGCAAAGAAACTAGGTTTGGGTCTCAGAAGGGCTGGGGGCTACACAGAGGCACAAAGGACAGAGTGAGAAACTAGCACCTCTGCTGGAAGGTGGGATGAAGGTGCTGACTGGAGGCCCCTCCATCCCGGAAGGAAGGCTCGCGGCGTCCTCGCCACCCATGCAGTGGCGGTCTAGGGAGGACGGAGGACACCTGCCAGGCGGGACCAGGCGTTCTGTGAAGCAGCCCGTGAATGCCCAGGGAACTCAGCCCCCACTGTGAACGCTGGGTCTGCACCCAGGCTCCAGGGAACTCAGCCCCCACTGTGAACGCTGGGTCTGCACCCAGGCTCCAGGGAACTCAGCCCCACTGTGAACGCTGGGTCTGCACCAGGCTCCAGGGAACTCAGCCCCCACTGTGAACGCTGGGTCTGCACCAGGCTCCAGGGAACTCAGCCCCCACTGTGAACGCTGGGTCTGCACCCAGGCTCCAGGGAAGCCAGATAGAGACAAGCGGAATGAGGCTACACAGGGGAGAGTGTGCGGAGAGGGAGAAAGAGGTGAAAAATGACTGAAGGAGTGAAAAGTTTTTAAAACCTCATTCAAAACATGTCATTTAACCAAAGTTCTAAAGTACATAAAGAAATAAATGCAACTAACAATATCAGACATTAGATCACAAATTCACTTCAGATGAAGTTAATCAGTCCAACAAATAGGTATATTTAGATGCTAAAAAATCCTAACAAAGGATACTTAAGATACTAAAATAATCCCAACAAAATATATTTAAGGTCATTTTAAAACCCACAAAATAAGTGTATTTGGGGTGCTTTTAAAAAAAAGCTAATTAAAAAATAAGTGTCAGTTGAAAAGGCAGAATTAAAAGAATCATCTGCAAAGTATGTAAATCAGGACTACGGTCATTAAAACCTAAAAACTCAGTGCAGAATATACTAAGACAGTAGACTTGAGAGGCAGCGCTGTGTCTTGACGAAACACCGCACATCCCTGGATCTGCAGCGCCACAGCTCGGGAGCCCAGCTGCCGGCCCCACAGCCCGGCCTCGCTCAGGCCTGGCCGGTGGCCTTTTGATCCCACAGGTGACTGAATGGGTCAGATCCGCACATCCAGGCTGTGAGTCCCACCAGCATTTTGCCTCTCCCCTACCAGTTGGTGGATATAGGTGAAGCGACTTTCATCTTATACAACCCCTGCAGAAACTTGCTGAAAAAGCAGACCCTGAAATGCTTCTGGCAACAGATTTGTCCTCCTTGTAATAGATAACCACTCTGGATTTAAATTTATCTTCTTTGCCCACCACACTTCTCCAGCATCACCAAATGTGGAGTTGACTGGATTCCTTCTTCACCATCATGGTATCACAACCAACTTCTGACCAAGGAGTAAAGCAATGGGCTCCTGCCAAAAGGGTCTGTTGTCAGCTAAGGTACTACTAGCTGCTGCATGAACTCGATGGCTTTGTTGTCAGCTAAGTCACTACTAGCTGCTGCCATGAACTCGGATGGCTTTGTTGAGCTAAGTCACTACTAGCTGCTGCATAAACTCGATGGGCTTTACACCATGTATTCCTTTCCTTCATCACTTCCAAATTTCTCTACTACATATTTATTTCATTCTACTGCATCTTCTCTGAAGCTTAAACAGGAAACAAACATTAACATAAAGGAAAACATAAACAAGAACCATATCCTGCATTATGTGGAAAGGAACTTTGATTTGAGGAATCACAGATGAATAAAAATTTAAAAAATCTTGGAAAACTGGTAACAATACACATCAAAATTGTTTGGATAAAGAGTCACATTTTTTTCTTTAAAAGGTTAGAAAACCTCTCACTTAGGTTCCCCTGGAAAGCAGAGCTCAGACAGGCTAGAGAAGGTAAAGACCCTAATTCAGCCCCTCATTTCCAAAGACAGAAAGCCTCTCACCAGACCAGCCATGTGATGTCCTCCAGGTGGTGTGCCTGGCAGCTATGCAAGGGGACCAACAGGACACAGGTCCTGGAACCAGCCGCTGTGCTCTCAGAACCTCTCCAAAGCCGATGCTATGCTATGGCACAAGAGCACCACCTACAGAATTCCAAGGGACAACTTAGTCCATTTATTGAAAAATATGACTGTGGAGGGATGAACTCCACATCATTTCAATCTAGTTGGCTGTGTCTCTTTCTCTTTTAAAACTAGAACCCTTGCCAAGACTCCTGAAAAAGCAGCAATATGCCTTCTTATTCTCCCATTTTCACTTTAATTACCACAGTAAAATGAATCTCTCTCTTCCTATCAAGCTTTGGCTATCTTAATGCATACTGCTATTTCTAGATCCCTCTTCCCCTACCTGTTTCCCAAAGGGCAGAGAAAACCTCTAGGGGAGTAGCAGTACTACAGGGTCTGGGAGGGATGTATGTGAAGTCAATCATTCGGTCCGATTTTAAACGCTATGAAGCACAGTGCTGAGACAGGGGAACCGTTTTCACAAACTCACTGAAAGGCGATTACAGCAGTCCCTTTCTCCTTGCGGAGCTGAAGACGAGCACACAGTTTCTAAACCAGCACAGCTGGAGATCAGACGATCTGTTCATAAGATAGAATACAGAAGAAAATACGTAGGTGTAAGGAAAGACGATTTACGGGATAAGTAACACTGGGGAGAGCTGATTGCTTCTGCTGTGCTGTGTACTAAATATATCAAATATAACTGAAGGCAAAGAGCGGGGTCTTTCTGGAGCCCTTCATGCCTTACATGAAGCCCCTAGGTACTGCCAAGTACAGTTCAGGTGACACAGACTCACTTGAACAATTCACATGCATTCCAGCCTGGTTATCATGTAGCTTTGCTATGTCTTATTGGTCTGAGAGGGACGCTCTGGGAACCATTATATGTCACCCTCTCCCATGCCTTAGTCATGATTAAAAAGCTGCAGCTTTTGTTTCTGCCAGCGTCTGCACCAGTACTAGTCCTGTCATCCAGTACCAGTCAGGGACCCGTCCCAGCGAGCGCACTGCAGGCCAACATGATGGGGGAGCCTGAACAAAGCGCACTCCTGGACACTCGGCAAGCACTCCAGAGATCAGCCACCTGAGAACTGTGGGAGTGCATGTTGATTACTTTGGAAATCATAAAAACTTCAAAACAGCAAATGTGTCTATACTGTTTCAATTATTTCACAGAAAAAAAAAAAGATACTTCAGAAAAATTCCAATCATGATTCTCTAGTGCATAAACTGCTGAGCTAAATGTGCAGTTCGTACTCTGCCAATGCCACACGGCAAGGCAAGGAGCATCCGGCAGAGGATAAATCCAACTGAGCACGAAAACCTCCAGAAAGGGACCTGCTGAAAAAGAATGAGGTGACACACGGACAAATTCTAAGATGAAGGGCAACTTAGGTGTCTAACACAGGTAAAGTAGAAAAAACCCAAGCTGGGGATTCAGAGGCCCATAGGATTTTTAAAAAACATAAAATTGAGATTTAGTTGACTAATATAAAATGCCACAATGTTAGAATACACTAACAGGGGTCTAGCAAAAATTTCATAATCCTGCTCGATTTGGCCCAATTGTGGACCTCACCAGAACATTAGGTGTAGTGGAGAGGAGCATTACCTCTCCAGCATCCATTCTCCACCCTCCCCCTTCTCAATGAGACTGGAAACTTGCCAGTCGGCATATTTGAGTGCGGTAAGAATGGGCTCTGATTAGGTTAAAGCAGGGCTCATAACCAGGGACAGTCTTATCCCAGAGGGGACCCTTGACAATGTCTGAAGACATTTTTGGTTGTCACAGCTGGGAGGAGGATGTCACTGGCACCCAGTGGGCGAAGGCCAGGAACACCACTCAACACTTACCATGCACAGGACAGCCCCCCACAGGAAAGAATTAGCAGCCCAAATGTCACCACCTCATTCCCACACTAGCACATGGGACCTGTGGATATTACTCTACATGGCAAAGGAATGACTATTACCGTGTACAACAACTACTACTACAAAGCGGTCATGTTCAGGATCCTGAGAGAAGGAGCTTGTCCTGGAATATCAGGCTAGGGTAGGCCACATGCATCCTTATGAGAGAGGCAGCAGGAGCTGGAGACAGACACAGAGGAGGCAGCAACGTGAAGACAGAAGCAAAGATTGGAGGGATGCAACCACAAGCCCAGGAATGCCATGCTGGCCGCCAGAAGTGAGAGCAACCAAGTGTCCCTAGAAGGAATGTGGCCCTGCCAGGTTTCACACTTCTGGCCTCCAGAATTGCAACAAGATAAGATTCTGTTCTCCTGATCCAACAAGTTTGTAGTAATTTGCTACAGCAGCTTCTGGAAACTAATATAGCATCCTGCAAGGAGGTGTAGGAATTGCAAATTACAAAAAGGGAAGCAAACTTACATCTTGTTTTTTTTTGTTTGTTTGACCCAAAGATCCCCTTCTACTGATATACCAAAGGGTTCCACACTAGGAGTTTCTTCTACTGTCAAAATCCCCAAGGAAAAATATTATTAAGCACTTTGGCTGCTGAATGCACACCTTAAAATTTCATCACCTGACTCACCAACCACCTTCCAAAGAATGGCTCCTTCCCTCTTCCATCAATCCCATCAAGCCTCCTCCTTTTTTTTTTTTTTTTTGAGATGGGGTCTCGCTCTGTCCCCCAGGCTGCAGTGCAGTGGCGCAATCCTGGTTCGCACTCAACCTCCTGGGTTCACGCCATTCTTTGCTTCAGTTTCCCAAGTAGCCGGGACTACAGGCCCCCGCCACCACACCTGGCTAAAATTTTTTGTATTTTTAGTAGAGACGGGGTTTCACCGTGTTGGCCAGGATGGTCTCCATCTCCTGACCTTGTGATCTGCCCGCCTTGGCCTCCCAAAGTGCTGGTATTACAGGCACGAGCCACCGCGCCCGGCCCCACCTCCTCTTTTTTATTGAGGCAACAAAGCAACATTTTAACCCATTTTATGTACCAACTACATTTATTTAATTTTGGATTATTTACTAATAAAAAGTTTTCATTGCTCAATGATATATTTTTCTATTTATAGAAAGTATTTGGACATCGTAGGTTGGGATGGAACACATCATAACTTTTACCACTAAAATTAACAGAAGTTAGCCAGCTGCAGTGGCTCACACCTATAATCCCAGCACTTTGGGAGGCCAAGCAGGTCTGCTCGTTTCAAGGGCTTCTCTGTAGACTAGTGGCCTCTGCTGCCTCTTGAGGCCAGGAACTTGAGACCAGCCTGGCCAATACAGTGAAACCCTGTCACTACTAAAAATAGAAAAAATTAGTTGGGCGTGGTGTCGCATGCCTGTAATCCCAGCTACTCGGGAGGCTGCAGCAAGAATTGCTTGAACCCGAGACGTGGAGGTTTCAGTGAGCTGGGAGATCGTGCCACTGCCCTCCAGCCTGGGTAACAGAGTAAGACTCTGTCTCAAAAAACAAAAACAACAAAAAAATTAACAGAAGTAATTTTTCATTTTCTAGCTTTTCACTTACTGGCAGGATTCTCAGAATTAACATCATTAAGTGAGGGATAGGCATATTCCTTTCATCCACAGTAAATGCCTGGGAAGTAGCTTGGTTTCTTCACCCTCTTTATTCACACCTTGCTTTGCAGGAGTTATCAGCTAGAAATCGGTGATCAGCACAACCCTTCACTGCCCAGCAAAGGTGTGGGGGCAGGGGTACAGAGAGATAAAGAACCTTACAGAGACCATCCATCCAGTTAAAACTCCAACAAGAACAGAACCCGCATCCCCTGGCACCTAGACTAATATTCTACCTGAGGTTATATGAAGGAATTAAGGACAAATGTGATCAAAAAAGCAGCAGAAAACAGCAGAATGTTTTTCTTTTTTGAGAAAAGATGAAATGATGCAGGAATCTTTAGCCGAGACAAGGGAAGGGTGGTGAATGAGTCACTAAATGCCTGCTGGTGAGGAAGACACTGACTGACTGAAGGGTACCCCAACATGGAATTATTTTGCACTGATTATCAGACCTTGGTTTTCTATCTTTTTGTGTGTCTCACAATTCAAAGAGTCTTTGGGACTTGAATTACATAAGACTCTATTGCACTAGATTGTGCTTGGCACTGTATTTCAGCTCTAGAACAGAAATCCACTCAACTAGCACAAGTCAAATGGGGGAAGAGGTGTTATGAAAAGGCTATGACCAAAGATCTCATGAGCACCACCCAAGAAAAGAAAAGGTTCAGCTGGTCCAAATAGGAAGTGGAACTAGAAGCTCTTGCCACCACATCTCAGGGAGTCCACATGTCCGCTCGGTGCAAGGGCTTCTCTGTAGACTAGCTGCCTCTGCTGCCTGCAGCTTTTTTAGTTCCCCCAGCTTGCATATCTTTTATGCTGTAGTTCAGAACATGCTACAATTCTATATGAAATTTCAGCCCAAGAACTAACCATTATCTAACCAGCTCAGTAGCTCAAGGTCCCCATTCTCAGGGAAGAGGATGTGATTGGCTCCATCCAGCCAATAGAGCCTTTAGATTGTTTCCTATGGGGTCAGGTGCTCATTCCACAAAGATTGGTGGTTGATGAGTACTACTGTCTGGGCAGACACTTCAAAACAGGGTGTAGCAAAGAGGAAATGATTGGCATATGCATAGAGGAACTCAAGAGTGATATGGCTGTTTCAGTTAAGGCTACCCAGAAAGACTGTATCACTGTAGAATTTGTGATCTTTGGACGAAGTGGTCATAATTTGTAAACAAGAGAGTTATACTTTTAAGTTCCTGCATACATGTCAGGAACGTAGCAGATCTGTTACATAGGTATACACATGCCAGTGGTGGTTTGCTGCACCAATCAACCCGTCATCTACTTACGGATATTTCTTGTAATGGTATTCCCACCCCTGACAGACACCCAGAGTGTGATGTTCCCCTCCCTGTGTCCCATGTGTTCTCATTGTTCACCCCCATTTATGAGTGACGAACATGTAGTGTTTTGGTTTTCTGTTCCTGTATTATTTGCCTGAGAATGATGGTTCCAGCTTTATCTATGTCCGCTGCAAAGGAATGAACTCACCCTTTTTTAATGGCTGCATAGTAATTCCCATGGTGTTTATGTACCACATTTTTCTTTATCCAGTCTGTCATTGATGGGCATTTGGGTTTGGTTTCCAAGTCCTTTGCTATTGTGAATGTGCTGCAATAAACAATACGTGTGCATGTGTCTTTATAGTAGAACGATTTATAATCCTTTGGGTGTATACCCAGTAATGGGATTGCTGGGTCAAATGGTATTTCCGATTCCAGATCCTTGAGGAATCTCCACACTGTCTTCCACAATGGTTGAACTAATTTACACTCCCACCAACAGTGTAAAAGCAAGGAACCATTTTTAAATTTCCTTCTAGCTCCAGTGTCTAGAGCAAAATCTTACTACTTTTGGCTTGTACTGTCAGAAATTTATCATTTGTCCAGAAGTGTCTCCAATTAGCAGACCATCAAGGAAATCTCAAAAAATGAAATGGACTGATACACAGTATGGGCACTGACTTGCCATTATTTGGTGAAGGGAAAGGAGGAAAGGGATAAGGCGAGGATATATGCAGTCCCTACCTAAGTAGGAATTCTCTGAACTATATATGATACAAGTCCAGCAAAGGACTGGAATTAGAACTAGTTCCTCAAGTAATTTTTAAACATAAAAACAGGCCAAGCCTGGTGGCTCATGCTTGTAATCCCAGCACTTTGGGACTGCAAAGGCTGAGGCAGGAGGACTGCTTAAACCCAGGAGTTTGAGACCAGCCTAGGCAATACACCAAGACCCTGTCTCTACAAAAAAAAACAAATAAATAAATGAAAAATAAAGTAGCCAGGCATGGTTGTGTGTAGCTGTACTCCCAGATACTCAGGAGGCTGTGGCAGGAGGATCACCTGAGCCTAGGAGGTAGACGTTGCAGTGAGCTATGATTGTGCCACCGCATTCCTGCCCGGATAACAGAGCAAGACCCTATCTCAAAAAAGTAAAATAAAATAAAATAGAAACAGAAATGCCGCTGGGGCAGGGAAGAGGAGAGAAGGAAGAGTGAATAGGCAGAACACGGAGGATTTTTAGGACGACAAAACTGTTCTGTATGATAGCATAATCGTGGATTCATGTGTATCTGTCCAAATCCATGGAATGTACAGCACCAAGACTAAACTCTAATGTTAACTACGGACTTGAGGTGAGGACGGTGTATCAATGCATGTTCATCAATTCGAGCAAATGCACCGCTGTGGTGGGGGATGTTGTGCATGTGAGGGCGTGGGGTAGAGAGGAAATCTCTGTACTTGCTGCTCCATTTTGCTGTGAGTCTAAAACTGCTCTAAAAAACAGTCTATTAAAATCAACAACAACTACAAGCCATGGTGGCAGCAAGAGGAGGAAGTGTAGCCAAACAAAACCCCAACCCAGCTAGGTGGTGCACGCCTGTAACCCCCGCCGCTCAGGAAGCTAAGGCAGGAGGATGGCTTGAGCCCAGGAGTTCAAATCTAGCCTGGGCAACTTCGCAAGACCTCAGTCTCTAAAAGGAAAAAAAAAAAAAAATGCAAACCTACTCTATACACTCTGAGCATAAGGACCATAAATAGGAGGAGCAGAGAGAAGGCAAGAGTGGATCTCAGTTACACCTGGCAGGAGCCACAGCACTCACACCCTGTCTGATGACATTAATCAGTTCCCTGAATTACAGTTTCACTAAAATCAGACAGCCAGACGCTTGGTTTCTCCAGACAGTGAGCAAAATTCCTGCTCCCTGTACTATGAGGTATCATCTGCTTCCAAGTCCAGTGTTTGAACTCTCCAACCACCAGGAAACCAAAACAAAACCTCTTCTGGGGTCTCCCCCAGCTCAGCCACCAGGATGATACAAATTTTCAATGTCAACTAACAATTTCAGATGGGAGACTGCCTCTCACAGTCAACTAACAATTTCAGATGGGAGACTGCCTCTCACATTCAAGACATGAAGTTATTTTTGTTGCTGAGTTTGTTCTTAAATATGTTTTCATGCCGACTTAGACTGCAGAATATCCTAACAGTACCTCTGGTTTCCTGCGTTAATTCATTGAGCCAACTTTTCTCTAACCCCTTCCTCTAAATAACAGATAATCCTTTTCTGGTCACAGGGTGCTTGGTCTCTCTCTGTCCCTTGCCCAACACATCTTCAAGACCACTTATTTAGGGGCAGGGCCATCTCTAGTAATAGCCTGATTATTTCCATGTATACCAGCCAAAGCCTTCATAAAGTGATACTACTCATTTCCTGTCACACCCCAAGAACTGTATTTGGTCTGGCAATCCTCAGGTTTTACCATATTGATTTGAGTCGGATCTCAACAACGACGACAACAACAATAACAAACATCAAAGAAAGAGTATGAGTCCTTTTGCCTACTAACTGTGGTTAAAGATATGAAACATTTTCCACGGGCTTAAAAAGCATAATTATCGGTTCATCAACCGGTACAAAGTTACAGTTAGAGAGGAAAAAGTTAGCTGTATTCTAGTTGTACCAGTCAGGAGTGACCTATAGGTCCTAAACTGTATCTCCTGTTGTACAGGTCAGGGGTGTGACTGGTACCCGTGGGTACACTGTATTCGCTGCTTGTAGCAGTAGGGTGAGCCAGTAGTTAACGAACTGTATTCTGTTGTCTGTTGCAATAGAGGTGAGAAGGGTTGAAACAGTAGTTAAACTGTATTCTCGTTGTTACAGTAGGGTGACTATAAGGTGACTATAGTGAACCCTTTTCCCATTTGCCCAGAGAATACTTGCCCACAGTGCATGCGGCTGCAGCGTCTACTATGAGATAACTTTGCTCGCTTTTACTACTATTTTTGCAAGCTCTAGTGCATTGAATTTGGAAATAAAAAACATCATTCTATTTATAACATTCTGTTTTTAGTATTGGTATTTCCATTCACAAAATACAGTAATTCTCAATTGTTGAAAATATCAAATCCTAGAAAATGCAGCATTCCTATGCATGATGGTAACATTGTTCTTGAACAGTTATTGGCCAAAGATCCATTTCAATTCAAGTTTTCTGAAATAGACGATTCTGATGATTCAGACAATTCTAACATTAGTTATGTTTAGAAATAACTCCAAGAACAGTTTTTATATTGTGTTTTCACATTGAAAATCAGTCAGATTTGCTTCAGCCTCAAAGATTTTACACGTTTATGTAAAATTAAGTGAGTGCTGGGTGGTGAGCTGCACCTTTGTTCCTAAATGGAAAAAGGGTTAAACATAATGTATGCATATTTCAAAATAACTGGAAGTGAGGATTTTGAAAGTTCTCACCACAAAGAAACAGTATTTCAAATGATGGATATGCTAATCTTCCTAATTTGATCAGTACATAATGTACACATGTATTGAAACATCACATTGCACCCTATAAATACACACAACTACATGCCAATTAAAATAAAATAATTTTAAAAGAAACACATAAACTTTCCAAATTTATTGAAAGATACCAGGAACATCAACAAACTCCAAATAAGATACACGCAATGAGATTCACAAACAAAACACTGTAGCAAAAATGCTGAAAGTCAAGGACAAGGAGAAAGTCTTAAAAGCAGAAACAGAAAAATAGCCCATTACTTACAAGGGAACCCCAATAAGATTAACAGGTGACTTCTCAGCAGAAACAACAGATCCCAGAAAAACATGGGAAAACATATTCAAAGTGCTCAAAAGAAAAAGTTGTCAGCCAAGAATCCCATATGCCCCAAAACTCCCTTTCAAAAATGAAGGTGAAATAAAGACTTTCCCAGATAAACAAAAACTGAATTTGTTGCTAGAAAACCCACTTTGCAAAAAATAGTGAATTAATACCAGAAGGTAATTTGAATCCACACAATAAAAGAACACTGGTAAGGTAATTATGTAATTATAAATGCACATTTTTCTCTTATTCTCATAATTGACATAAAAATGAATTGCATAAAATATGTACACACTGTACTGCTACACCTATAACACACAGAAGCTATAAGATATTTAATATATTTGCAAAACACAGTGCAAATGAGTTAAACAGACAAGTTGTATTGGGCTAAGGAAATAACTATACATGTTAAAGTGATAATTAAAACATTGTTGAATTCATAACAGTAAGAAAGGTCATATGTATAACAATAATGCCACAAAAAAGGAAGAGAAGGGAATAAAGCTATGCAGACGATCCATAACTTATGATGGTTAGACTTACAATTTTTTGACTTTACAGTGATGTGAAAGTGATACACAGTCAGCAGAAACCATACTTCAAATTTTGAATTTTGCTCTTTTCCCAGGCTACTGATATGTGATACCATAACTACTGATAAAACAACTAGAAAAAAGATCAAGAAAATAGAACACTTGAATAACATTATAACCAAGTGACCTAACAGACATTTACAGAACTCTCCACCCAACAACAGAACAAACATTCTTCTCAAGTATGCTTTTCTCACAATGCTGGGCAGTGACAGCAAGCCACAGCTCCCAGTCAGCCCAGCAATCACAAGGTTAAACAAGCAACACTCTACAGTGTACTGTGTTGCTAAGCAATGATGTTTAGTACATTAGGTGTATTAAGTGCATTTTTGACTTACAATATTTTCAACTTATGGTGATATAACTCCATCATAAGTCGAGAAGAATATGTGCAGGACATAAGTCGAGAATCATATGTATAGGAGTAACATTTCTATATATCATGGTAATTAAGCTAGTATAAGTCTGAAGCTTATTCTATGGCAAACTCTAGAGCAACCACTAAAAAAATACTCAAAAAGAGTGAAAACATCATTAAAGAAATTAAAATGCTACATTATAAAATATTCACTTACAGGCATGAGTCACTACCTGTAATCCCAGCACTTTGAGAGGCCAAGACAGAAGGATCACTTGAGCCCAGGAGTTTGAGACCGGCCTGAGCAACAAAAAATCTCTACAAAAAATCAAAAAATTGGCTGGGCATGCTGGCTTACACCTGTAATCCCAGCATTCTGGGAGATGGAGGCAGGCAGATCACTTGAGGCCACGACTTAGAGACTAGTCTGGCCAACATGGTGAAATCCCCCATCTCTACTAAAAATACAAAAATTAGCTGGGCATGGTGGTGCATACTTATAGTCCCAGCCACTCAGAAGGTTGAAGCATACGAATAGCCTGAGCCTAGGAGACAGAGGTTGTAGTCAGCCAAGATCACACCACCACACTCCAGCCTGGGTGACAGACCAAGACTCTGTCTCAAGAAAAAAAAAAATTAAAAATCGAAACATTAGCCAGGTGTGGTGGCGCATGCCTGTGATCCCAACTTCTTGGGCAGCAGAGGGAGGAGAATCACTCGAGCCCAGGAGGTCAAGGATAGCAGTGAGCCATGTCCATGCCACCGCACTCCAGCCTAGGCAAGAGAGTGAGTGTGTCTCAAAAAAACAAAACAAAACAAAACAAAAAAACAGACAATATTTACTTAAAACAAAAGAGAGTAATAAAAGGAGAAATAGAGTTACAAAAAAGACAAGAGATATACAGAAAACATAAAGTACAAGTTTAGACATAAAGCCAACCATGTCAATAATATCACAGATGTGAGTGGAATAAACAAGCCCACCAGGCTGGGCTCGGTGGCTCACACCTGTGATCCCAGCACTCTGGACGGATGTGAGTGGAATAAACAAGCCCACCAGGCTGGGCGCAGTGGCTCACACCTGTAATCCCAGCACTCTGGGAGATCAAGGCAGGTGGATCACCTGAGGTCAAGAGTTCAAGACCAGCCTGGGTAACATAGTGAAATGCTGTCTTTACTAAAAATACAAAAATTAGCTGGCTGTGGTGGCGAGCGCCTGTAATCCCAGCTACTTGGGTGGCTGAGGCAGGAGAATCGCTTGAACCTGGGAGGTAGAGGTTGCAGTGAGTGCAGATTGTGCCATTGCACTCCAACCTGAGTGACAGATCAAGAGTCTGTCTCAAAAAAAAAAAAAATCCCATCAAAAGACAAAGATTGTCAGACTTTAAGAAAACATGATCTAACTATATGCTGTCTATAGAAGACACACTTTAGAGTAAAAAATACAAACAGATTAGAAGTAAAAGGATAGAAAAGATATGTCATGCAAACACACAACACACAAACAAGAAACTTATTGTGGCTATACTGATATCAGAAAAAAATAAATTTTAAAACAAAGCGTTATTAGAGATGGAGAGGGACATTTTGTTAATGATAAAAGGGTCAATCCATCAGGAAGATATAACCATTATAAACATACACAACTAAGGACCAAAATTCATGAAGCAAAAATTGACAGAAACAAAGGGAGAAACAGATAATTGAATATTAATAGCTAGAGACTTCAAACTGTCATTTTCAGTTATAGATAAAACAACTAGAAAGAAGATCAACAAGAAAACAGAACACCTGAAGAACACTATAAACCAACTAGATCTAACATATATCTGTAGAACTCTCCACCCAATAGAATATACATTTTTCTCAAGTCACATGGAATATTCTCCTAAACAGATCACATGCTAGGCCATAAAATGAATCTTCATATATTTAAAAGAACATTAGTAATATAACACATGTGCTCTGATCACAAACAAAGAAATTAAAAATAAATGCAGGAAGTTTCAAAAGAAATTCACAAATGTGGAAACTGAACAAGGCACTGCTACATAACCAGTGGGTCAAAGGAGGAAAAACACGCTTTGGGACAAAGATAAGCTGCCAGTAACTGATCCTAAAGAGAAGATTATAGAAAAGCTGCCTGACAGAAATTCAGAATACCTGTTTTAAGGAAATTTGGCTAACTTCAATGAAGTAGAGAAAAACAATTCAGAAATTCATCAGAGAAATTTAACAGAGATATTGAAATAATTTTTAAAAATCAAATAGAAATCCGGGAGCTAAAAACTACAATGAACAAAATAGAAAATCCAATAGAAATCATCAACAGCAGAATCGTTCAATTAGAGGAATATCAGTGAACTCAAAGACAGGTTAATTGAAAATACATCATTAAAGGTGAAAAAGGAAACAGGAATGAAGTTACAGGATTTATGGGTATCATCTAAAGAGCAAATACGTGGGTCACTGGTGTTCAAGGGGGAACCTTGAAAAAGAGAAAGCAATAGAAAGCTTATTAAAGAAATAATAACAGAAAGTATTTCAAACCTGGAGAAAGCTACAGCTATCCACGTACAGGAAGATCAAGGGTATCCAATCAGATTTAGTCCAAATAACACTATGGCACAACATATTAGAATCAAAATGTCAAAGATCAAACACAAAGAGAGGATCCTGAAAGCAGCAAGAGAAAAGAAGCAAATAATGTATAAGGGAGTACTAACACGCCTAACAAGAGACCTCTAGGCAGAAACATTGTAGGCTAGGAGAGACTGGGATAATATCTTCAAAGTCCTAAAGAAAAAAAAAAATTAAAACTATCAACCAGGAATATTATACCTACCAAAGCTGTACTTCAGAAATGAAGAAAAGAATAAAGACTTCTGGACAAACAAAAAGCTGATGGAATTCATCAGCACCAGACCTGTCTTACAAGAAATGCTAAAGGGAGTTATTCAAGATGAAAGAAAAGGATAGTAATGAGTAACACAAAAACATCTGAAAGTACATAACTCACTGGTAAAAGCAAGTACACAGTTAAATTCTGAAGACTCTAATAACGTAATGGTGGTATGTAAGTTGCATTTTTTTTTAACGAAGGTTGAGACAACACAATTACAAATAGTAGTTACAATAATTTGTTAGGGGACATGCAATGTAAAAAGATATAAATTGTGACACCAAAACTCAAAATGGGGAGTGGAGTTAAAGAGTATTTTATTTTCAATCAAAGTTAAGTTGCTATGAGTGTAAAATAACCTTTTATAACTATAAGGCATACTTTGATAAGCCCTATGGTAACCACAAAGCAAAAGCCTATAACAGATACACTAAAAATAAAAAGCAAGGAATCAAAATATACTACTAGAGAAAATCACTTAGCCTCAAAGGAAGAAAGAAAAAAAGAATCTACAAAACTAGAAAAAAAAAATAAAATGACAATAGTAAATCCTTACCTATCAATAATTACTCTGAATGTAAATGGATTAAATTCTCCAATTAAAAGACACAGAATAGCTAAATGGATTTAAAAAAAAAAAAGAAAACAAGACCCAACGATACGCTGCCTACAGAAGACCCACCTCATCTACAAGGATACACATAGACTGAAAGTAAATAAATGGAGAAAGATACTTCGCACAAATGGAAACCAAAACAGAACAGGAGTGGCTATACTTATACCAGATAAAATAGACTTTAAGTCAAAATCTGTAAATAGAGACAATGAAGGTCATTATATTAATATATGATAATGAGGTCAGTCAATTCACCGAAGGATGTTATGTATTTAGGTGCTCTGATGTTGGGTAAATGTATATGCACCCAATGTCAGAGCACCTAAATACATAAAGCCAATATTAATAGATCTCAAGAAACAGATAGATTGTAACACAATACTAGTAGAGGAGTTTAACACCCCATTTTCAGTAACAGACAGATCATTTAGATGGAAAATCAACAAAGAAACATCAGATATGAACTGCACCCGAGACCAAATGGACCTAACAAACATTTACGGAACATTCCATCCAACAGGTCCAGAATACACATTCTTCTCAACTGCACATCAATCATTTTCCAGGATAAATCGTATGTTAAGCCACAAAATAAGTCTTTTAAATGTAAGAATATCAAAATCTTATCAAGTATCTTTTCTGACCACAATGGTATAAAACTAGAAATCAATAAAAGGGGAAACTTTGAAAACTTTACAAATGTATAGACATTAAACAACATGCTCCTAAACCATCAATGAGTTAATGAATAAATTTCAAGAAAAATTAAAAAATTTCCTGAGACAAATGAACATGGAAACATAACATACCAAATCCTATGGGATAGAGCGAAAACAATTCTAAGAGGAGAGTTTACAGCAATAAATGTCAACTCTCAAAAATAACCCCAAAGCCCAAACTTTGAGAATGATTTATTAAATGCAAATACCCTGAGAAAGGATATCCCTTTTATTAAACACTAATTAATATTTTATGAGAAACTTGTTTGTTATTGTTTTGCTTTAAACAGATGGGTCTTCCTCTTGTCACCCACACTGGTGTGCAGTGGCACGATCATAGCTCACTACAGCCTCCAACTCGTGGGCTCAAGGGATCCTCCTGCCTCAGCCTCCTCAGGGGCTGGGACTATAGGTGCACCCACCAAACCCAGCTGGACTTGCTGATAGTGAGTCAAGGTTCTTAGGCACCATACCATATCTGGCAACGACAAAAGGTGAATGAGACAGGTGCCAGTGACAGGCAAAATGAGAAGATGCCGAAGACAAATTCTGCCTAGAGTCAGCTTGAGTTACTCCAAAACATTTAGCCTGCCATTTCTGCAACATTCAGCTTTTCAAAATGGTGCAAAGGACCAACAAGGCACAGTCTTTGCTATTTATTACAGAACGCTGACCAAATTACTTATGACTTTGAATGCAACCCTGATTCTGAACCCACTCTTCAAAGTTTTGTTTCGAACACTTTCTTTCTCAAAGACCACTTTCTTTATGAAAATACAGGCTTACCCTAAATTTGTACAAATATAAAAGGGTATACTTTACTCACTATGTTCCAGTCATAATATTACATGCAAGCAAATAACTTACTTTATAAAAAATAAAAATTTAATAAATGGTAGCAGCTTAATTATTTCAAGCTGCCAGCAGGCATAAAGTCAAATATTTTCCAAAAACACAAACAGCCACTTATGACTCACCTGTGCCTCTTTCTTTTCATCTAATAAATGTCAGCATAACAGAGTGATTAAGAAGGCTGACTTGGAGGCAGACTGCCGAAGTCTGAATCCCTACTCTGTAACATACTAGCTATGTGACCTCGGGAAGTTATTTTGTCAGTCTATGCCTCCGTTTCTGTATCTGTAACATGGGAAAAACCTGGTAGGGCTGCTGTGAATAATAAAATATATTAATTACACAGAAAGCACTTAGAATTGTGCCTGGCACATGTTAACACCCATTCAATGTCAGTTACTATCATTAGTTATTGCATTTCTAAGTAGAAACCAAGGTCTTTCTCCAAGAGTCCTCTACTAGCTAGAGATAATCTCTCTTGGCAAGCCTAAACACCTGTCGGCAAAACTGTTCACAAAAGCAACAGAGTCAACAGTGAGGAAAAGCATTAAGGTCCTGCACAGGCTGTGTATCACACAGTCTGAAAGCCCTGAATTGTTTACTTTATTATCCCACAAATATGAGAGTCAGAGGTTTCAAGATTTTGCTAAGCCAGTTCATACTGCGTTCACAATATGTTAACATGAGATGGATAAGACAGCTTGGTCGGCTGTCAAGTCATGAGTTGTATAAACACCAGTACACAACAAAATGACTGTAAAAGTCGAGTGGTTCCTATTGGTCATATTAAATTATACTTGAAGACTTTTGCTTTTCTAGCTGCAAATAACTGGGAAAAGAGTGTACTTGAGAGCAAGACTCAAATTTAAATAAACTGTAAATTTCTCAACATCTTGGAAACGTCAGCTTCTTTTTATGTGCAAGACTAAACCCAGGACAGTTTACAATTTGAAATCCAAACATATCACTAGCATACTGGGCTCTAATCTCAGTTCTGATCCACACAACACTATTAACAGTATGGCCCATATCCTTTCCCCACTTTTTGATGGGGTTGTTTGTTTTTTTCTTGTATATTTGTTTGAGTTCTTTGTAGATTCTGGATATTAGCCCTTTGTCAGATGAGTAGATTGCAAAAATTTTCTCCCATTCTGTAGGTTGCCTGTTCACTCTGATGGTAGTTTCTTTTGCTGTGCAGAAGCTCTTTAGCACACCAACATGGCACAAATATACATATGTAACAAACCTGCACGTTATGCACATGTACCCTAGAACTTAAAGTACAATAAAAAAATGAAAAAAAAAAAAAAAAAAAAAACCAGTATGGCCCAAAATATTTCATTGGTCTCTAAATGAAAAGCACAATGATATATACCAGTCTTACAAGACAAAAAAAAAAAAAAAGATTAAATGAGATAAATATTAACAACAAACAGCAGTTGTAGCTGTTAATAAATAACACGGGAAAGTATCATTTACTTGAGCTCTGAGACTCCTCTCTCTCTCTCACACACGCACACACACATGCACAGAGACACACACACAGAAAAAATAAATCTGAGCCAAGAATAAGGGAGAAAGCATAAAAGTAATTTAATGGTTCTTCTAAATAGTGTAAAAAAAAGATTTTGATATCTAGAAGAACATGAAGATAAATAAAATGGTATGTTGTCAAAGAGAAGGATTGTGTGAAAAATCACAGACATGTAATAAATAATATAAAGGAACTGAGAAAGAAATAATTTATTTCTCAGTCAGAACCAAAAATGAAGTCTCCGTGTAATTAGGAGCTCTAGGGAGAATGTAACTATGATGGAATAAATCTCGCCCAATCAGACTAGGCTGAGATAATACTATAAATTATTATAATACTATTAACGAGCTAATATCCAAAACAACAAACTGAAAATAGAATGCCATAAATTATATGGCGTTTTACACTTAACATTAGTACAGCTTATGTACTTTTTGTATATCACAATAAAAAAAGCAAAAATAATAATGCCAAAAATAGATGTGAATAAACAATATACATATCAAGACACAAGGACTTCTTCTTTCGTTCAACAAATATCTACTAAATGCTGACTAAATGAAAAATAACACAAGTCAAAAAAGCAGAGCGAAACCGCTTTTGCCTATAAAATCAATGATTAAAAAACATTTTACAGATTGCTTGAGCCCAGGGAGTTGAGGCTGCAGTGAGCTATGATCATACACTGCACTCCAGCCTGGGCAACAGGGCAAGATCCTGCCTCAAAAAAAAAACAAAAAAAAAATCCCCAGTACTGGCAAGAATACAGTTAAAACAGCCACTCATATGCAGGTTTCTGGAAATGTAATTGGTCCAAGTTTTCTGAAAGATAATCAGAGAAGTATATCAAAAAACTCTGAATGTGTTTATACTCTTTCACTCATCAATCTACTTCTAGGAATTTAGTGTAAGGAAATAACCAGAGATGTACATGATTGATTGATATAAAAGGATGTTCACTGCATTTTACATTAGTAAAAAACTGCTAACAATCTAAATCTGTAACAACAAGCAATTAATTATACAGTTTGTAATACAGCCATATGAAGGAACTTAAGCCATTAGTCTAATTTCAGAAAAAAAATATTTAATGGTACGGAAAACTGCTTGCGTTAGACTTAAATGTAAGACTATAAAATGCTATATACAATATGATAGCAATTTTCTTATATACAGACAAACGTATACATATACAACCAAAAACCGGAAAGCAAACACCACAATGTTAACAACAGGTTTCTTTGTATAATGCTGGATTATTTTATTGTACTTTTCATTAATTTATAAATTTCCTATAATAATCATGTATTATTTTTGTAACCAGTGCAGTGATCTTTGTGGTTAAACACAAAATGCCTTTTCCATCTAAGCCAACTAGGGAAATTCCATTCCCTTGTCAGTGACTGTATTCTAGACCAATACACAGAGATGTCTGGTGTAGGGGCTTCCAGGAAAGATTTCCTTGCTCCTTACAGGGAAAATAAGAGAAGTATTGTTTTCTTTACGTCCAGTATGATTTATTTGTTTATCATTCATTTACCTGGACACACCTACTATGCAGCAGGCACGGTGGCTAATGAAAAGACGTAATATTTCATCTTTGAGAAACTGTATCGTATAGTAGACCGGAAAACACACAACTGGGTGAGGTAGCAGATATGCAAATGAAAATTCCAACAATAATGTGAAATTGATCTGATGGCAGCACACACACATAGCATGGGGGCACAAAGATTTCACAAACCACAAGAGTCTTGAGGGATGACTACTGTCCAAGCAAAGAAAAGGGGAGCATCGTCAGAGCTAGGGTCCGTGCCACAGCACCTTCCTGGCACGTGCAAAGGCTCAGAGTTTAGCCAGGCATGGTGGTGGGCATCTGCAGTAATTTTCGCAATTTAATTTTTAACAGGTAATATGAACATATCTTTATACATCATCTTTAACACTAAATAATTTGCTCCTGAATTCTGTATCTCATTTATATATAAATACATCAACTATACTAAGTTTATTAAAGGAAGCAAATAGCTTCCTCCTTAAGGGAATTTCTCAATCTACCAAAATAATAATTATTATTTTATAGCAGCTATCACTTACACGGTGCTTATACTATGCCAAGGACAATTATAAGCATTGTAAACCTATCTTAGTCCCCACAATCCCACTATACGGGTGTGGAAACGAAGGACAATGAGGTCAGTATCTTGCCCAAGGCCACCGAGAAACACAGCATGTGCTCATCCACATCACAAAGCACTGACGACATGTCACAATAGCAAATGAAGTGTGAATATGAAAAGTCAGTTTTTTGTTGATTTTATCCATATCAAGAGCAAAATTTTTCAGCAACCTCGACCTAAACTGAAGGAGGAACTATGATTTTTTCTGAGCATGTGCATTCCTCATTTATGTTCGCACTGGTTAATTCCTCCCTCAAGTCTCTCTAAACAGCCCTCCCCAACATCTTCCGTATCAGCAGTCTCCTTCTAAGATCCTCAGTGGATCCTTCCAGCTGTCGGGGGCAATGTCTCTGCCTGCTGTTTCTATTTACACATCCAAAGTTTACCCACTCAAACTTCGGTGGGGAAACCACAGACAATGTCTGCCTCTGCCAGAGGATAAAGGGAGAAGAAATGCTTTCCCCAGAGTTAAAAGAATTCCATTTGTCAAATCAATCTGATGATGCTGGATGAACTGAACATTTCCATCTGACTACCTTACCACCCACTATTTAATATGAAATTACATAATTTCCCAAATGGAAATCATTCAAATTGCTCTTCAAGGAATTAAACTAGAAAATTCTCTTTTTTGTCTACAACAAAAAGGCAGGCATGTTCATACAGGAGCTGCACAGAGTAATATTTCTGCAATTTTTTTTCCTGAACAAAAATATATTTCTGTTCTGTCACATAAAAATTCAAGATACATATCCAAGATAAGAAATTCGGTGTGGACTTTTTTACCACTGCCATATGGTAGTAAAATCAGTTTTTCTAGCTGACAAGGCACCCCTGTTCTCCCAAACTGAATTCATAATTTGTCTCAAGAGCTCTGAAATTTTATTTATCTGCAACACAGATTCATGATCCCAGTTTTTAATAATCTCTGTACAGAACAAGTATTTGTGACATTAAAATAAAATGTTATAATATTAATAAATGGAACAATTATTTATTTTATCTAAAAACATTTTTGCTTTCGCTAAAACACAGGCTGTTTCAGTAATAATAATTTGTAAAGCAGGATTGTATTTACAATTTCATTATCCAAGTTGATCATGTCTGTTCTATATAACATGATGCCTTTACCAACACCATATATAGGAGAAAATTAAACTTGGTATGGCTAGTATAATAACTCTTTGTTACAGCAGATCTTAAGAGTTATAGATGTCAAGGGATTTTCTTTATCTGCCCAGCTACTTGAAAACCACTAGGCTATTCTTTGAGTAGGCTTTGACAGTGACTTAACCTTAGCATGCACTGATGCAAATTCTATTGACAAGCTGTACTTTAATACAAGTGTTCATGGTTTTGTGTTTTACATGGATTTACATGGATTTATTTTTATTTGTTCTTATAGGTCAACTGAGTCTCAGCACTTGGCTTATGCATTCAGCATGTTTTACTCCGGCCCCTGATACCTTGGTTACCAACCTCTTGCCAGGGCATGACATAGGAAATTTCCTATGCTCTTCCATCTTGATTAGTTTGTTGATATCTGAATCCAGTGCTTCTATTTGATCAGACATAGGGCATTTCTTATTTCTTTTTTTTTTTTTTAATTTCCAATGACTCTTCTCTTTGTTAACTGTTTCCTGTTTCCTTCAAGAGTCTCATTTCAGGCCAGGCTTGGTAGCGCAAGCGTGCAACCTCAGTACCTAGGGAGGCTGAGGTGGGAGGATCACATTAGCCCAGGAGTTCTGAGACCAGCCCAGGTAACATAGTGAGACCCCATCTTCACAAAAAACAAACAACAATTAGCCAGGTGTGGTGACACACACCAGTAGTCCTAGCCGCTTGGGAGGCTGAGGAGGCAGGGTTGCTTAAGCCCACGAGCTTGAGGCTGCAATCAGCTATGGATCATGCCACTGCACTCCAGTCTAGCCAAAAGAGCAAGACCCTGTCTCTAGAAATAATGATAATAATAAGAAGAGCATCATTTCAATCTGCTACTTTTATATTTTATTACTCTGTTTTCTATAGTTTTTCAGAGTTACTACATAAGGTTCAGACTTAAAAATATTTTTCTGAACTTTTGAAATACCTGTTTAGGTAAATAATGCTCAGAAGCACATATAATTTCAATAAACAGCATTATCTATCTGTCTCCTGCCAGTGACAGTATATATAAATTAACAGGTATGGTTTTTACACAATCACTGAGTATTTGCACATCCAGTGGCTGGAGTAAGAACTCAAAAACCACACAACTGAACCTTGAAGAAGTGCACGTGAGTACAATATACAAAAACCACAAAACATAGTCATCTTTCACACTTGTATTTCACAGGGGAATAATAATTTCATGTGTCATCATCTACAGTTAAGGGTTATGACTGAGCTAAAATTCTAAATGATTCTTCACAAAATTAACATAAATTCAAATCATATTAATAAATTCTTTATTGTTCATTCAAATTTTAAAAAATTTGTTTTAGTTTTAAACCATAACTGTATGATGTTTTATTGACTGATTAAGACAGGGTCTTGCTCTGTCATCCAGGCTGGAGTACAGTGGTGCTATCCTGGCTCACTACAGCCTTGACCTCCAAGGGTCAAAGGATCCTCCTACTTCAGCCTCCCAAATGGCTGAGACTACAGGCACATGTCACCACACCTGGCTACATTAACGGAACCAAGAACAAAAATCATATGATCATCTCAATAGACGCAGAAAGAGCATTTGACGAAACTCAACATCTTTTCATGATAAAAAAAACTGTCACCAAATGAAGTATAGAAGGAATGTACCTCAATACAAGGCCATCTGTGACAGACCCACAACTAACTATACCGGATGGGGAAAAGTTAAAAGCATTTTCTCTAAAATCAGGAACAAGACAAAGAGGTCCACTCTTACCACTTCTATCCAACACAGCACCAGAAATCCTACCCAGAGCAATTAGGTAAGAGAAACGAAAGAAAGAAAGAAAAAGAAAAGGAAAAGAAAAGAAGAAGAAGAAGAAAAGGAAAAGGAAAAGAAAGAGCATCCAAACTAGAAAGGAGGAAGTTAAACTGTCCATGTTTACAGATGACATAAGCTCGTACACAGAAACCCCTACAAATTCCACTAAAAAAACTATTACAACTAATAAGTGAATTCAGTCAAGTTGCATGATATAAAATCAACAAACGAATATCATTAGTGTTTCTATACACCAAATATTAATAGCAAACTATCTGAAAAATAAATCAAGAAAGCAAGCCCATTTATAATACCTACCAAAAAAAGAAATAAAATACTGAGGAATAAATTTAACCAAGGAGGTGAAAGATCTCTACAATGAAAACCATAAAATATTGAAAGAAATTGAAGACACACCAAAAATGGGAAGACACCCCATGTTCACAGATTGAAAGAATTCATATCTTTTAAAAGTCCATTAACATTTCTATGGAGGCTGGGCACAGTGGCTCACGCCTGTAATCCCAGAACTTTGGGAGGCCGAGGCAGGTGGATCAAGACAAGACCTGAGGTCAGGAGTTCAAGACAAGCCTGGCCAACATGGCAAAACCCTGTCTGTATATAAAAATGCAAAAATTAGCTAAGCGTAGTGGCAGGTGCCTGTAGTCCCAGTGACTTGGGAGGCTGAGGCAGGAGGATCCCTTGAACCCGGGAGGTAGAGGTTGCAGTGAGCCGAAATCGTGCCATGCCACTCCAGCCTAGGTGACAGAGTGAGATTCTGTCTCTCTCTCTCTCTCCCTCTCTCTCTCTATATATATATATATTTGTACAGAACCGCAAAGACCCCAAAGAGCCAAAGCAATCTTGTGTCAAAAAAAGCCAGATACACTACAAAGCTATAGTAAGCAAAACAGTAGAGTACTGACATAAAAACACACAGACAAATGGAACAGAATAGAGAACCCAGAAATAAATCCACACACTTACAGTCAACTGATTTTTGACAAAGGTGCCAAGAACACACCCCGGGGAAAGGACAGTCTGTCCAATGAATGGTGCTCAGGAAAACTGGATATCCACACGCAGAAAAATGGAAGTAGACCTTCTCTCTCACCACTTAGAAAAATCAACACAAAATGGGTTAAATATAATACCTGAAATTATGAAACTACTAGAAGTAAACATAGAGGAAATGCTTCACAATACTGGTCTTCTGGGCAAAGATTTTTGGGTAAGACCACAAAAGCAACAAAAGCAAATACAGACAAATGAAAATTACACCAAACCAAAAGCTTCTGCACGGCAAAGAAAATAACAGAGTGAAGAGACAACCAACAGAATGGGAGAAAATATTTGCGAACTATGCATCTGAGAAGGGGTTAATATCCAGAATATATTATATAAGGAACTCAAACAGCTCAATACCAAAAACAAAAAACAAAACAAACAAAAAACCTGATTTTTTAAATGGTCAAAGGCACCTGAACCAACTTTTCTTCAAAGAAGACAAACAAATGACTATCAGTTACTTGAAACAACGCTCAACATCAGTAATCATCAGGGAAATACACATCAAAACCACATTGAGAGGATAACTTGAGGCCAGAGTTTGAGACCAGCCGAGGCAACACAGCAAAACCCCATCTGTCAAAATAAAAAATTAGCCAAGCAGGGTGGTGCATGCCTGTAGTCCTAGCTACTTAGGAGGCTACAGCAGGAGGGTATCTTGAGCCCCGGAGGTTGAGGCTACAGTGAGCTATGATCACGCCACTGCATTCCAGCCTGGGCAACAGGGTGAGACCCTATTTCAAAAAAAAAAAGAGTAGAATGGCTGTTGCCAGGGGCTGGCAGGAGGGGAAATTGAGGTGATGTTTAAAAGTACAAAGCTTCAGTCCTAAAAGAGAAGTAAATTTTGGAGATCTACTATACTGCATAGTGCCCACGGCTAACAATATTATGTTGTATAGTAAAAATGTGCTAAAAGAGTAGAGCTTATATTAAGTGTTCTGATCATACACAAAAGAAGAACAACAAAGGGGACGGGGAACTCTGGGAGGTGGTGGTATGTTTACAGTTTTGATGGCAGTGATAACTTCATGGGTATATACTTACCCACAAACTCACTGAGTTCTATACATCAAACATGTACAACTTTTTATATATCATATCTCAATAAAGTGATTTTAAAAATCAAAACAAACTGCTGTTAAACCTGAAAATATCAAGGATCTACTGCACAATATATTAAAACCTCTCTATCACACTCCAATTTAAAATGACTAAGGATCATGACCTAGACACACTAATCTAATGTAACAAGAGGCATCACTGCCTGGAAAATAGAAAAGTAGTAAAGACGCACATCCTCAAATGTCATGTCTTTGGATGACAAGGAAAACTCTGAAGAAGTAGATGGAAAAACTCAACAGATCTGAAAATAAATATGTTGTTTTTAAAAATAATGATGTGGCTTTTATTTTTTAAAATTATTGATATGTTCCCATACCAAATCCACAGAGCTTTGTTAGGCTTTTTTTTTTTTTAATCTAAGTGTAATTAATTTGAATTTTCCAACAGGGTTTCAGTAAAGCATAAATGAGGAAATTACATGTATCTAGTGGATTAGAATATTTCAAGTGTATGGATTTGGATATGAAGACAGAAAGTGGAGAAAAGGCAGGTAGGGTGTATTCAGTTAGCCAAACAAACACAGTGGTGTGTTGGGACAACACTGGGCTGGCTTTACACCTGGAGTATCCACCAAAATAAAGAACATCAAACGTGAACACTGACATTCACACTCAAGATAGTCACAGCTGGATGGAAGCGGGCTGGCTCTCATCCACAGAATACCTTTGATAGGTCTAAAAATTTTCAAAATTGTCATGAAGTTCAAAGGCAACTCATGGCTTTTATGTATTTAGGAATGGAGAAACTTCTCAGGACTCTGGTCAATTCTCTGGAAGAAACTCTTAAAATCTCTTTCATTTCAAACAATAACACTAGTCATAGTCACTGGACTTCAGATACAAACTAAAACTGCAGAGTGAGAAGTATGACACAGCACAGCAGACTAAGCAGAGCACTTAACCCGAACTTGGGGAGCTGAGGAAGGTTTCCGGAAAAAGAGACCTGACACTGAGAACTGAACCATATGTGGGAGTCACCAGGAGAACAGCAGACTGAGGCAAGAGGGACTTTCAGCAAAGTGTAGACTAACACCACAAATGGCGATTGTTTAGAATCCTGCCCAAATCAGGGACACCTCCTTTCTCTAGGCATCTACGTTGACTTATTTTATAATAATGGAGATAAACATTTTAGGGCATCTAGAGAGAGAGCCCAGCCAAAGGAGAATTCTACTGGTGCTTTTATATTTTGATCTCACCATTTTTTATCCCTCGCTGGTGACTGGCCCACCTACCTAGTGTCTTCCCTTCCTCTCTCCCTCCCTCTCTTCCTTCCTTTCCCAAGGTTTTCAGGAAACCCACTTTCTTAGAAGGAAATACAGATGCCCACAACTTCTGTTGGCATGTCTGGGCCACTGCTTCCAAATGAGCAGATGCTGACTCTTATTACCTCTTCTGGAGAGAGAGGAAAGGCTGTGGTGGTATCTAATTACCTCCATTATTTATGTAAGATTCATCAGACAGGCTCTCTACTTGGTAATAAAAACATTAAAACAACACCAAGCATAACTTCTACAAAAGGATTTCTCAAAAGAACCTGACAACTATTACATGTTTTCTCCCTTTGTAGAAATACGTATAATGTATTTTTTGGAAGAGGGGCACACAGATCTGAGTGTGGTTTACTAATGGACAACAAATCATAGTAAAATTTCTTGCTTCTCACAAGAAAAGAAAGCATCATGATATGTTGACTGTGAGGGGGACTTTTGGCTATAAAAGTACATTTTACCAAGACTGTCACCCTGCTCAAGCAAGTAGTAAGTAGTAGACAGATTTAAAAGGACTTTACAAAACAGAGTAAGGACTCTGAACTTTATTCTAAGAGCAACAGGAAGCCACTGGAGGATTTTTAGCATGAAAGTGATATAATCAGATTTGTGTTTCAGAAAAATCACACAAGCAATACAGAAAATGGACCGCCAGAAGAGACAAGACCATACTATAAGACGGAAAACCATCTTATAGTAACTGAGGCCTAGTCTAGTCGCATGAAGGAATAGAGAAAAGCACCCAGATAAGAGATGCTTACCAGGGAGAACGCATTGTATTTAGTGTTTAGATCGAACACAGTAAAAAAAGGAATAGAGAGGAGGTAAGGATGTTGCTCAGGTTTCTGATTAGAGAACTAGATGTGTTATGCCATCACACACTGAAAGGGGTAACAAAGAGGTAGGAACATACATGGATAAAAAGATAGGCTCAGCTTAGGGCACGGTGAGTACAAGAGACCTGGGGCATCTAAAAGAAGAGATCCAACAGGCAGTGGGTGTGTGAGGAAGAGGTCAGGAAACAGGCCTGAGCTGAAGACACAGAGGTAGAAACATCAACAGAGAGACAGTAGCTAAAGCCATGGAAATGGATGAGATAACCCAGGGAGGAGGAGAAAAGGACTGGGCCAAGGACAACAGGGGTATGGGAGTGAAGGATGGCTCAGGTGGCCTGTGGACATTCACTAGAAGAAAACGTCGTGTACCCAGGGAGAAGTGGCATGAGTTCTGCTGAGATAAATCAGCAGACCTGTAGCCCACCCATTCTGTTCTTAGCTGTCACTTCCAGGTTTAGTCTGCCATCTTCACAAAGACTATAGCCATCCAAAATAAATAGAAGCAGTCAAAACAAACTGGCAAAATCATTGTTCTAGTTTTATTTAGTAGATTTGAAGCAGACACCATCTGTGCAGCCAAGCAATATACAAATACAAGAAATCATTCTTGTACCACAAACGCAATCCAAAAGTCATATCAGGACAGCACAGACATACAGTAACATCAGACAGAATTTCAAAGTGCCACAAAACACAATGATTCTACCTTTTGGTTGCAGGCTTTAAAAACACTATGGTATATGTGGTTTTAAGATTCTAAATTGCAGTCATGTTCTTAAGCTAGTTTGTTTTTCTATTTAAGTGCTGACAGACAAAAAATACAGTTTTAGTCTAACACGCCATTTACCCTACTTTTAACTTTATTTGAGTCTTAAGGGTACTCTTGCAAAGCAACAAAAATGTGCAGAACTGAGGTCAATTAATAACTAGTTTCCAAAATCTACTGAACTTTTAACTGTACAATATCAAAATCCCTATAATTTGTAATGAGCAACAATAAAACTTGAAATTTTTCCAGTTTTGTCTAGGATTTCCCCAAAGATGAAGAACATACTAAGAAATTGCATGTGGTTCCTCTGTATGTCACAAATATATACAGTTCTTCACTAACAGTGACTCTATTGGTAGACACCCACATGTAGATTACATTTTAGTAAAAAGGTTCCCAATTCAGTACTGAAACTGTTATTCACATCTAATTGCCTTCTTGGAGCAAAACCTTATTTTCTGAGCCCCAGAATAGGTTTTATCCCTTAGTCAATACTTAACCCTCTGTCAAATAGAAGTTACTAATGGTATCACAAATATACTATATCTCTGTGGCCCTGCAGTGGCTCACACCTGTAATCCCAGCACTTTGGGAGGCTGAGGAAGGAGGATCGCTTGAGTCCAGGAGTTCGAGACCAGCCTGGGGAATATAGTGAGACCTCAGCTCTACAAAACATCAAAAGATTAGCCAGGCATGATGGTGTATGCCTGTGGTTCCAGCTCCACGGGAGGCTGAGGTGGGAGAATTGTTTGAGCCTGGGAGGTTGAGGCCATAGTGGGCCATGTCCGTATCACTGCACTCCAGCCAGGGAGACAGAGTGAGACCCTGTCTCAAACGCACACATGCACACACACACACAAAATGGTATCTCTGTACACTCAAAACTCATCTCCTCAAAGTCTGTCCGTGTCTATCCATCATTCACTGGCAATGGATGTGTCATGGATGTCACACTTTTTACTATCAGCTTGGTCTACCTTTGTTGGTATATTTTTCTGGCACTGTCTACATGAGCTGGTCCTTTCTCCCACAATGTATCATGAATTTCCAGAAGTGGGGACTTTATCAGTCATTTCTTTATTAAGGGTCTGCACACAAAAGCCACTTGATATTAGTGGCCAATTCTGTGGTCTCCCAAATATAGTGAATCACAAGGAAGTAAGTTCCTTAATACCTTGTTTTACATTTAAAAGTCAGCAAGTAGCATATTTACCTTCCTCACCTCAGCCTTCTATCCCCATCCACTGAAAAACTGGATCATGAAATTTAAGCAGAAGGGAAATCTGGTAAGGATAAGATTAAGAAAAGGGAGGAAGTCTGAGGAATCCTAAATAGGGAGGAGAAAATAAGAAAGAATGATCAAAGTAGAAGTCTAAAAGGAAAATTTAAGCCAAAATAATAAAAGGAATAAAATGCCTAATAAAATACCTGATAAGGCAATGTCAGGTGATAACCAGGTAAAAGAAGTCTGTAGGAAATAAATACAATTTCTTTTGTTTTGAGACAAGAGTCTGGCTCTGTCGCCCAGGCTGGAGTGCAATGGCATGATCTTGGCTCAACGCAAGCTCCGATTCCTGGGTTCAAGCAATTCTCTTGCCTCAGCCTCCTGAGTATCTGGGATTACAGGCGACTGCAACCACACCCAGCTAATTTTNAAAAGGGAGGAAGTCTGAGGAATCCTAAATAGGGAGGAGAAAATAAGAAAGAATGATCAAAGTAGAAGTCTAAAAGGAAAATTTAAGCCAAAAATAATAAAAAGGAATAAAATGCCTAATAAAATACCTGATAAGGCAATGTCAGGTGATAACCAGGTAAAAGAAGTCTGTAGGAAATAAATACAATTTCTTTTTGTTTTGAGACAAGAGTCTGGCTCTGTCGCCCAGGCTGGAGTGCAATGGCATGATCTTGGCTCAACGCAAGCTCCGATTCCTGGGTTCAAGCAATTCTCTTGCCTCAGCCTCCTGAGTAGCTGGGATTACAGGTACGCACCTCCTTGCCCAGCTAATTTTGTATTTTAGTAGAGATGGGGTTTCTCTTGCTCAAGTTGATCCCTAAACCACAAATGACAGGACAACTGACAATTTTAAAATCCCAGTCCAGGGATATGTGGTTATCCCACCCTGGTACTTGTTACACCAAATATTACTGCTGACTTGGGGTGCTCCCACGTCAGAATGAGAGGACCACCATCATTTACACTCGCTGCCAAGAGACACATCAGCTACTGGGGGCTGGAGAGAGAGCCAGTGGCAAAGATATCTCTGCAGCAGGCCAAGGGCTTCACAAACTAAGTCTGGTATTGAGGTTAAAATTAAATGAAACGAAGGAGAAATAAGACGGGAGGATGAGAAGACCAAATACAGCATCAGAGCGGGCTCCTTCTAAGTAAAGGGAAGGCCAACATCTGGAATTATTTGGTGGCGAGTGCCACCAAATTTAAGACTTTGTTCCTTGCTTGCAATTATTTCTCGGTTAAGACCACACAAAGAAAAAATAGACCTAAAGGCTAGAATGATGAAAAGTGGCTAAAGTCAGTATAACAATAACCATCAACACACACACACACACACACACACACACACACACACACACAAAAAATTGTTAAAGTAACAGAGGAGTTAACAGTGCACAAAGAATATGCCTGACTGACTCAGATTTTCACCGTAAATTCTTAAGTCAAATAAGGAAGTTGCAGAAAAATATTTATAACATAACATTTTTGTACAAAGCATTTATATGTGTAAGGACAGGAAGTCTTCAAAAATAAGTGCTGGTGCTATGAGGGATTTGTTGGGGTTTTTTGTTTTTTTGGCTCTGGGTTTTTTTTAGACAAGGTCTTGTTCTGTCGCCCAGGCTGGAGTGCAGTGGCACGACTGATTGAAGCTCACTGCAGCCTCGACCTCCTCCAAGCGATCCTCCCACCTCAGCCTCCCTAGTAGCTGGAACTACAGGCATGCACCATGCCCAGCTAATTCTTTAAACTTTTTTCTAGAGCTGACGTCTGACTACGTTGCCCAGGCTGGTCTCAAACTCCTGGACTCAAGTGATCCACAGTTCTGGGATTACAGGCATGAGTCGCCATGCCCTGCCTGGGATTTGCTGTTGTACTTTTTTCCCTGTGTTTTTCAATGTAATTGAAATAAAAATAACAACAGTCCTTAAAATAAAAGAAAAAAGGTCTTCCAAATCATTCCGTTTTTTCCCTGAATTAAACGTGTTTAATTTAATGAATTTGCAAATAATCCCTTGAATGCAGAGCCCAGCTTTAGGAGAGCTGCCCCCAGGAAGTGGAGAGAAGGGGCCACTGGCAAGCCTAGTTTCATTCTGGTAGGAAAAAACACAAGTTTTAAAGAAAAATGGAAAGGTCTGAACCTGGCATCACTATTCACTAGTTCATTCAGTGAGCCAGGGCAAATGATGTGAAATTTCTGAGTGCCAACTTCCCTTCTCTTTGGGAGTGAAACAGAACCTACCTCAAAGGGCTGTCTTGAGGATTCTTGAGAATGGCTCCCACCTACGATGACACAGCCTGGTGGGGTAGGTTCCAGGGAGATCAGTGACCCTTCTGACCAAAATTATACTTTTTGTCATCTCAGGAAATAATCTGTTCCAAGAAATTCCAGAATGTAGGCTGCGTTCAGTGAACTGCCTTCACCCTGTGAATCTTCAGACTCACCAGTGCTCAGTAGAGCAGTGGGGTTCTGACAGTTCCGTCTAAAGCACCTGTGCCTACCTCTTCCGGGAGAAAGCACAGCAACATTCAGCACAGCAAACCAGAGCAGCCTGGCTCACACATGAAGGCCTGCTTCCTGCCATTCTCTGTCCTACAAACATATCAGAAAGCCAGTAGGGGTAGAAAACAGCTCTTCTAAGGGCCATACTGCAGAAGCATGGCCAAATGAATAGCATGATCACTGCAGACACAGTTATAGACTCAGTATGCATATGATACTTTGGCAGAGTTTGCATTATAATGGTTGTTTACTTCTTAAGTGTAGTTTTAAAACCTTGAAGATGTCCACTACAAATTCTAGTATTCCTAAGTATGCCTTGAACCTGAAAACATTCAGACCCACTGGATTAAAAAAAAAAAAGAGAGAGAGAGAGAGAGAGAGAGAGAGAGAGAGGGAGGGAGAGGTGTAAGGCAAGTATCCAGAACAGGGTTGTAGGGCCAGACTTTCTGCAAGGATGGAAAGGTTCTGGCTCTATCTGTCCATTCAGTACTGTAGGCACCAGCTACATGTGGCTTCTGAACACGTGCAATATGGCTAATGCACCTGAGGAAGCGAATTTTGAATTTTATTTAATTTTAATTAATGTGAATTTAAATAATCAAATGTACCTACTGACTATAGCATTGGTCAGCACAGATCTAGAACCTTGGGTTAATAACTTGTGCTAACTCACAAAGGGTGATATGCAGATGAGTGAGCTAAGTTTAAAAAGCAAACAGTCCAAAAGGAAAACACACACACACACCAGCACCATGTTAATATTCTCCTGTAATGCATGCAGTTCACCTTGATGAAGCTGAGGTCCTAGCTTGACCTCAACCTGTCTTAGTCAGCTTAGGCTGCCGTAACAAAATATCACATACGTGGTGGCTTAAATAACAGAAATGTATTTTCTCACAATTCTGGAGGCTGAAAAGTCCATGATCAAGGTCCTGGCCTATTAGGTCCTGGTGAGAGCCCTCTTCCTGACTTGTATGTAGGCAACTACCTGTGTCCTCACATGACCTCTTCTTTGTGCTCATGTTGGCAGAGATCTCTCTCTCTACTTCGTCTTATAAGGCCACCAATTGTATCGGATTAGGACCCCACCCATATGACTTAGTTTAGCCTCAATCCCTCCCTAACAGCCCTATCTCCAAATACAGTCCCATTGGGGGACACAGCTTCAGCTTCAACTTATGAATGGGGGAGGGGTGGACACAATTCAGCCCATAACACAACCCTCTACTCTTCCTTCACTAGCTTTCTTGTAATGAGTTCCAATATGGAAGGGAAGATATAATCAATAAAAATTTTATCAGAACGAAAAGACAGGAGTTTCCAGATTGAAAGGGCTGACCAAGTGCCCAAGAAAATGGATGAGGCGAGATCCACACCAGGCACATCATCAAGAAACTGTAAAAACACAGGAAGGTAGAAGGAAATTAAACAATGCCTCACAATTCTAAAGGAAAATGATTTTCAATCTGGAATTCTATATCTAGACAAACTATCCATCAAATGTGACTAGAATAACTTCACATTCAACAGGCAGTGACTAGAAATAATTCACCTCCCATACATTCTGCTTTAGGAAGATACTAAATCATCTGCTCTACACCAAAAGGAGGGAGAAAACCAAGAAAGAAAATATAGTAAACAGAAGACCCAATATCAAGAAAGGATAGAAGGATGAATGACAGTGAAGGAAAATTCCAGGACAACTGCAAAAAAGTTTTTAAACAGGAAAGGGAGGGGTTCTTTGTATCTGCCCAGTTTTCTTCTCAAAATATAACATTTTTAAAAAGCCAAAAGAATTCAAAGAAACCTCTACAATCTCTTTAATTTTCTTTTAAAAGGGGCCAGGAGTGGTGGCTCAGCCTGTAATACCAGCACTTTGGGAGGCTGAGGCAGGAGATCATTTGAGCCCAGGAGTTCAAGACCAGCTTGGGCAACATGGGGAAACCCTGTCTCTACTAACAATGAAAAAAAAAAAAAGAACAGGTGAGCGTGGTGGCGTACACCTGTAATCCCAGCTACTTGGGAGGCTGAGGCACAAGAATCACTTGAACCTGGGAGGCGGAGGTTGCAGTGAGCCAAGATCATGCCACTGTACTCCAACCTGGGCAACAGAGCAAGACTCCATCTCAAAAAAAAAAAAGGGAAAACAGAAGAAATAAGGCAGAGGTGAAGGCAGAAGATGCAGTCTGTTACGTCCTTTATGCTGATGGGAACAGCCGAAGTTCCTCTGAAAAAGGTGTCACCATATCGACTATGTGCTTCCACAGTTACCAACTTTAGATTACAATATGGTGGTACTTGACAGTGGTTGGCTTCAATTCTCTTTACTAGAAAATTAACAAAATTTCAAAAACAAGTTTAAACAAGAGAAATTCAACTGTCTTCTTTTGATAAGTGCTGTCTCTCTTTAATAGAGCACTGAGGATAGCTTACAAACAGTCACTTAATTGCTCTATTATCCAACTTAGAGGCCTCCCCAAAAATCCAACAAAAACAAATTCAGTAAAGGCAAATGGAATATTTTAACGCAATTACCAATAAACAAGCAAACAAACCAAAACCACCCCACATGTACAGCCATGCACAAGAATCAGGCCAAAGCCCAATTACCCAGGGCTTCCAGTGGACCCCTGCATACTCTTAAATTTGACAAACATCATATAAGACTTAATTGGAAATCAGAGCAGAGAAAGTAACTTTAGAAATGACTATATGGCCAAAATGATACCTCACCAGATGTCCCACTAAGTGGAAACTAAGAAAAAAAACAGATTAAGAGTCGCACAGGTTTTGAATGCTTGTCCTAGCTTGTCTAGATGAAAGACAAGACCACAAAACATGTGCTTCGAATCACTTTAGAATAAAATTATTTCCTTAACTGCAGCATTCTAAAATGTCATACTAATACAATCCTTAAAACAGCAACTATTTTTAGCATCCTTTTATTTTTTAATTGAACAATGCAATTGGATTCCATTAACAGTTAATTTTTCCCAACTTTAATTCTAACAAACTCATTTAAGTCAAATGACCATAAAGACTAAAAGACTTATATTGTATTTCTGCATTCCTACAATTCGAAGGCAACAGGATCAAATGTTTTCAGGCTGTGAAAATACACGCCAAACATCAGCTCAAAGTATATTTTATTCCAAAATTAGGAGTGAAAACAAAGCCTGGAAAGAAATGACTTCTCAGCCTTGAATTCGGTGGCATTAATATTAATGACAATCCCACTCATCTCAAAGGCATGTCTTAGAGTGTTTATGTTATGAAAACTGGGTCTGGAATGTCATCTTCAGTAAATGTGAAATTGTTTAACCTGAGGTTTTGCGAGATTTGTAACAGCTGCACCGGTGTTTACAACTGTAATAAGGTCTTTACAGCATGGCACTCCTTTACACATTTTTTAGATCTGGTTGGTACAAACATGTTGTACTGATCAACAAAAATGAGTTTGGTATCTCTCTATAGCTACATGTTTAGTCAGAATAAAGTTTTGTTTTGGATTAACATTGTACCATAAATGCATCAAGGACCTTCAGAAGTTTTATGGTACTGGTTACAGAAGAACAGGACAAAAACTTCCATTCATATACAAACATTTGGAAAATGACTCAGCTTGTGTTTGTGAAATTTGAATTTTGTTTGGGGAAAAGACATGCATATCAAATACACTGTGGATCTGATTTGTTTGCTGGCATTCACTGAGGGTTTCAGGGCACGTTACCAAACAGAAACTGGCTGGGCAGTATTCAAAGATTACATTGCTCCTAATGCCCCTATTTACACAGTAGAAAGACGCAACCGAAAGCCTGCGAGAGACTTGCTTGAGAAGGCTTCAATAGGAAGCTTCAGCCACCTTGGACATCGAACTCTTGGTGCAAGCAAAAGAGCACCGGGCAGGAGTTAGTTTCCCTGGGTTACAGTCGCCAGCCTTGTCATTCAACTCAGTTTCCCTCTCTGTGAACACTCCAAAGAGAAGGTATTATTTAAGGCAAATGTTTTCTGCTAAAATCAGTTGGGTTTGGGTAACCAGAAACACCCGGCTCTTTTGATGACTGAAAAGGTTATCATCTCATAACAATGAAGACACACACGCTTAACCCAAGAAGCTCATCAGCAGCCATCCTCCTCTGGGGAATCTCTGGGGAATTCCTGAATGATGAGCCAAAGTAATTTTTTTTGAAAAAGCTCCGTTCTATTTTTCTTTTCTAATTTTTATTTTATTTTTTTTTTAGACGCAGGGTTTCCCTCTGTCACCCAGGCTGGAGTGCAGTGGTATGATCACAGCTCACTGCACCCTCAACCTCCCAGGCTCAAGCGATCCTCCCACTTCAGCCCCTCAAGTAGCTAGGTCTGCAGCTGCATGTCACCACGCCTGGATAATTTTTGTATTTTGTGTAGAGACAAGGTTTCGCCACGTTACCCAGGCTCATCTTGAACTTGTGGGCTCAAGTGATCCGCCCAGCTCTGCCTCCCAAAGTGCTGGGATTACAGGCGCTCAGCCCTATTTTTCTCTTTTTAAAATGCCTATCTTACCTTAGCACATATGGTTATTGTGAGAATCCCATATAATCTATAAGAAAATAATTTGGAAAGTACAAAGCACTTTTAATAGGGCTATTGCCCAAAGTAATGTTAGAAATAAATTAAGAAACCAAAAGAAGTAGTTTAAAAAAAAATGCTTATAAAACCAAAATCAATAGAACAAAAAGCTCTGATTTATAAAGTGTATATAGTATCTTACTGCTCCGGAATAATAATAATCTTTTCTACAGATATGAAACTTAGAAGTCACCAGAGAACCCTGATTATTGCAGTAATTTCCCCAGTAAGTATGACAAATTTGTTCTGATCTGTCCATTTTTTTCTTTTTCTTTTCTTTTTTTTTTTTTTGAGACGGAGCCTCGCTCTGTCGCCCTGGCTGGACTGCAGTGGCGCCATCTCGGCTCACTGCAAGCTCCGCCTCCCGGGTTCACGCCATTCTCCTGCCTCAGCCTCCCAAGTAGCTGGGATTACAGGCGCCCACCACCACACCCGGCTAATTTTCTGTATTTTTAGTAGAGACGGGGTTTCACCGTGTTAGCCAGGATGGTCTCGATCTCCTGACCTCGTGATCCGCCCGCCTCGGCCTCCCAAAGTGCTGGGATTACAGGCTTGAGCCACCGTGCCCGGTGTTAGTTTAACAACTGAATGCATTTCAAAATTATTCAAAACTTAGTAAATTACTTTAGACGAAGGTCATACATTCGAATGTCCACAACAGATAAGTTAAATGAGTAAAGCGATTAGACAGGCTTGTGGCAACTCAAAAACAGCACTGTCCAAAGAAGACAGCCAGGGGGTATAGCTCAGTGGTAGAGCATTTGACTGCAAAGGAGACAGTCAGGATTTCATCCCTGCCAGTTGCTGCTGGTAGGGAACTCAGACTTGGAGTTGCCCAACTGCCTGTCTCAGTCTGTTCTGTGCTGCCATAGGAGAACAGGTGAGACTCCGTGATTTACAAACAACAGAAATGTATCAGTTCCCAGTTCTGGAGGCCGGGAAGTCTAAGACTGAGGGGTCACATCACGATGGAAGGCATCACACAGTGACAGAGCACCAGAGGGCCAAACTCGCTTTTATAACAAACCACTCCCACGATGACAATATTAATCCATTCATGTTCATCAGTAATACCTCAGTAACAATGTTTTTAAAATGCTGCGTAGTCATTTTGTCACAGCCACTTTGGCCACAAAACAACATAGCCTAAAGTGGTTCTGATCAAGTACCAGAATATTTTCAAACACTTGTCCTATTTTCACCATTTTGCCTCAAAATAGATACTTTTTTAAAACTCAAATTATTTTAAATTAAACAACTTCAGCTTTAAATTTAAAACTTAGTTATTTTAAATGAAACAACGGCTCGTGTGTGTGTGTGTGTGTGTGTGTGTGTGTGTGTGTGCACGCAATGGCCCAATCTCAGCTCACTGCAACCTCTGCCTCCCGAGTTCAAGCGATTCTCGTACCTCTGCCTCCCAAGCAGCTGGGATTATAGGCACGCACCATCATAACAGGCTAATTATTTTTGTATTTTTATTAGAGACAGGTTTCACCATGTTGGCCAGACAGACTGGTGTCGAACTCCTCACCTCAAGTGATCCACCCACTTTGGCCTCCCACAGTCCTGGGATTACAGGCAGGAGCCACCTTGCCCAGCTGACCTGCATCCTTGACCACCTGGACTCGACTGATCCACCTGCCTCAGCCTCCCGAAGTGCTGCGAGTATAGGCGGGAGCCACCACATCCGGCCTATACTTAAATTATTTGAAAACCAAAAAGACGTAGTACAATTGTAGGCAAGCATTAGGTAAGTACAGCACATGCGTGTAGAACTCAATAAAGACACCGGGAACTCTGACATGACAAAACACATTTCTAGCTTTTAACACCTTCAAAGGAATGTCACTACCAAAAGTCGAGACATCTTTAATGGCAGGCACAGTGCCTGCCTCATGCCTGTAGTCCCAGTCACTCGGGAGGCTCAGGTGGGGGGATCACTCGAGCCCAGGAAGTCAAGACTGCAACGAGTTATGACTGCACTCCTGCACTCCAGCCTGGGGGACACAGCGAGATGCATCTCTAACAACGAAAAAGATGCTTGTATTGCACTTTTCTTCCTTACAACTTCAGACTATAACAAAATTGATTTTAAGATAAAATAAAGTCAATCATATTATACCATCTCATATAAAAATATTTGCACGTTACTCCTAAAACTGGCTGCATAGTTTCAAAAAGTCACCACTAATCAAAATACTTATCATCAAGCAAAACTTTCACTAGCTTTGACAATTTTTTAGCATAATGACTAAAAAGTCGAATGGTACTAGTCAGAATCAGAAACATCTTTTGGGTGCCAAATACTGCAGAAAATACTACTTCATAAACAAAATGCATGCTGTTATACCACTAATACAGGGTTACTCACTCTTACAGCCTATGATTAGAAATTCCTAGCTAACAGCTTCAAGCAAAAGCAGCAATTCGATATCATTTGTACAAATCTATGTTTTATATAGTGTTTTATTATAACCTTTGCTATGTACGGGTAGACAGGCGAAGGAATCATTACAATCGATGTTGGACAAGGTCATGTTTGGGTACACCAAATTCAGAAAGCTAGGGCTAAATATAACTGATTCCTTCAGACAAGTGTCTTACTAATCAATTACAATGTATAATCTGCTTATATTGTAAATCACCAAATACACACTAAGAATTACAAAATTATACTATATCACCTAGGATGCCTTTGGTTTCTAGTAATTGAAAACCTAACTCTATTCATCAAGATAAGCTAAGTTACGATGTAGTAACTTTTTTCTCATACTATATGTCCAATATGTTATGTGGGACATACGTGTTTGTGGGGTGGGGCCGGTGTTCTACTCCACAGTCACTCATGGATCCAGCATGACAGGTGCTCAGACATCTCAACACCTAGCCTCCATAATCACCACTGCAAAAAGGAGAGATAGCTAGGTCAGGAATCTGCTACTAAATGCTTCTACCTGGAAGTAACCTGCTTAAAATCTATTGGCTAGAACGATCACAATGCCCTACCTAGCTGCAAATGGACTGGGAAATGTGAGGGAAGATATAAATATTTAGTAAGCATTAAATGTCCCTGCTGCACCAAGCAAAACCAGCTAAAACAATAACAGGAGGCCAGGCATGGTGGCTCACACCTCTCATCACAGCACTTTTGGAGGCCCAAGCAGGAGGACAGCTTGAGGCCGGGAGTTCAAGACCAGCCTAGGCAACACAGCATGCCCCTGTGTCTACAATAATAATAATAATTAATTAGCCAGACACTGTGGTGCACACCTGTAGTCCTAGTTACTCAGGTGGCTGAGGTGGGATGATTGCTGGAGCCCAGGAGTTTGAGGCTGTAGTGAGCTATGATCATGCCACTGCACTCCTGGTTGATAGGCCAAGACCCTGTCTCAAAAGAGAAAAAAAAAGGGGGAAGAATTTGTTGGCTCAAGAAACTGGCAAGTCCAGAAACAGGGCAGACTTCACAGTTGATCTCTCTCTCCATCCTGCTTCCGTCATGATAGCAAAACAGCTTTAGCCATTACAGAAGTCACATCACATCCATACCACCCAAAAATAGAGTACATACTTCTTTTCCAGCATTCCAAGTAAGAGACGGACCTCAGATATATTCAGACTAGACTTGCTTGAGCTTATGCCCAACTCTAACCCATGACTGTGACAAATCAACAAAACAGACTCCTTAAACCAATCAAAGTTCACTCCCAGGACTCCTTAAACCAATCAAAGACCACCCCCAGGACTCCTTAAAACAATCAAAATCCACCCTCAGGAGCTAGAGGTAATATCAGTGTTCCCCAGAGCCCATACAATTGTGACTCCTAAAAGAAAATCTAGGGTATGTTATGACAGAGAAGGGAGAAAAGGATGCTGGCACTCAACAAACATCAATGCAGTTATATAAAAAAAAGAATATACCCTAAAGAAGTTGGCTAAGAGTTGTGGAAACAGGCATATATACATATGGCAATAATATGAACTGCAGTGCACAAGGACAGAGGCAAAGTCATTATGCATAACCACAAATGGTAATCAATAAATAAGGAGTTGGCCAGGCGTGGTGGCTCATGCCTGTAATCCCAGCACTTTGGGAGGCCGAGGCAGGTGGATCACGAGGTCAGGAGATCGAGACCATCCTGGCTAACACGGTGAAATCCCGTCTCTACTAAAAATACAAAAAATTAGCTAGGCGTGGTGGTGGGCGCCTGTAGTACCAGCTACTCAGGAGGCTGAGGCAGGAGAATGGCGTGAACCCAGGAGGCGGAGCTTGCAGTGAGCCGAGATCCGGCCACTGCACTCCAGCCTGGGAGACAGAGCGAGACTCTGTTTCAAAAAAAAAAACAAAAAAAATCAGGAGTTAACAAGGAAATCTATTGAGTACTGCAATTGAATGTACAAGCACAATTACAAAAACAGGATTAGGCTAAGTATGAGGCTTTATAATGTGATCGCTTTAAATAAACAACCACCACCAACAAAACAAAATGACAACAACAAAAGGAACCAGCCCCATAGGAGGGTGTTGGAAGTCACTAAGGTAAATGGCACCTCTAAAATCTTATAAAAGAAACAAAAGTGCCTGGCAATTCCATACCTTTGAACTGACCCAGGAAAAGAAGGAATCACAGACAAAGTCACAGCCCCCCACTTTTTTTTTTCCGCAGAGATAGGGTCTCACAATTTTGCCCAGGATAGATTCGAACTCACAATCTACCAGCCTCAGCCTCCCAAATAGTTGGGACTACAGGTGCATAGCACTGCACCCAGCCAAATTCATAGTGTTTAAATAAAGTCGCCTCTGAATCTCTGTGTGTGTGTGTGTGTGTGTGTGTGTGTGTGTGTGAAAAACAGCAGCCTCAAACTGTCTTATGGGTAGTCACCAGAGTAACAGACCTCAGATTCCACTAAAATAGCTAAATGTACATAAAATGTTTATATCATACATAAAATGTTTCTGAATTACAAAAGCGTCATTGGGGCTCTAGAGGAAAATGAAAACACAAGTCCCAGCAATCTGAAAAATGAAAAACAGGGTGAAAGATAATGAGAAGTATAGTCACATCTAGTCAGGTCATCTGGGAACCTTCCACTGGATGCCGTAAGGCCAACCACAGTTCTAATCCTGTCCTCTTCTCCTCCCCTCCTAATCCCTGACCCCACTTTCCAGGATAATCTATACTGTTTCTAATTTGCAAAGGAATGGAAAGGCAGTTTCATCACTTCATAAAAGCCTGACACGCTCTCACACAAACGTGTCTTTTGTTACGTGGAAGTGGGAGTAACCTTAGGATTAACTTTCACAATTCAAGAAAATGAAGAGACTAAATACTCTCACCACTCGTGATTTATTGAGGAATGTCAGAGCAAAGGTGATAAATCGGTCTGGGTCCAGTCAGTAGAAAGAAACTGCATAATAATTTGAATAAAGAAAGTCAACTATAAAGAGTTATTGCTGTTGTTGTCATGTTTTTCTTGTTAGAGAGAGGATCTCACTCTTGCTTAGGCTGGAATGCAATGATATAATCATGGCTCCAAGCAGCCTCGACCCCCTGGGCTCAACGATCCTCCCACATCAGCCTCCATAGTAGGTGGAACTACAGGCAAGCACACACCACCACCCCCAGATAATTTTGTGTTTTCTGTAGAACAGGGGTTTTGCTATGTTGCTCAAGTTTGTCTCAAACTCCCAGTCTCAAGTAATCCTCCCAAGCCCTACGGCCTGGCAAAGTGCTGGGATTACAGGCATAAGTCACCATGTCCAGTCAAGAACTATTCACTGTAACAGGACTGGAATAACAAGGTGTTGGCTAGTCAGAAGTAAACAGAATTCTACAAAACAGAGGAATAGCAGATATAAGAAGAAGCCACTGCCCCTAGGGCTGAGGTGGGTGCCCTAAGGAAAAATACCCACTTCTTTCCAGAAATGGGATCAAGAACTTTTTGGAGGGAGCACAGCCATGGTTCACTGAATAGGAGAGATGTCTCTGTGGGTGCTGCACCAGCACAACTTGCTAGAAAACCACCTTTGGTAACCTGCCAGAAATCCATCCTCTAGGGCGCCAGGAAAAGGTGTTCACAGGGAGGTGTCCCACCAGAGACTCAGTTACAAAATTGCTTGAAGGGGATGCCGAGGCACACAGCTGACTACTGGGTGCAGCTGATCACAGCGCACTACAAGAGCCTCTACTGGGGAAGATGCACACCACAGAAGCCGGCGCTGCAGAAGCACATATGCCAAGGACCCAGCGCTGGAGATGTGCACGCGCCTGGGAACAGGTGCTGGGGCGGCACCACGCCCGGGAGCCAGCGCTGGGGAAGCGGCACACCCCAGGGAGCTAGCGCTGGCAAAGCACACTCACCAGGAGTGGGCGCTTAATTAAAAGCCCGCACACACTATGGGAGCTCAGCACTGGAGAAGCGTCACGTGTGTACATGGGAACCAGTGCTGGAGAAAGTGCGTGGGAGCTGGCGTTGGAGGCGGCGTGCGCACACGTGCACAAGCTCGCTCTGGAGGAGTCACGGCCACGCGCGTGTACGACAACCTGCACTGGAGGAGTCACATGCACGCGTGCACTGGAGAAACTGAATTTGTAATTTTAAATTTCACTATAAAGAAATATCCACGGCTGGGCGCGGTGGCTCAAGCCTGTAATCCCAGCACTTTGGGAGGCTGGGGCGGGCGGATCACGAGGTCAGGAGATCGAGACCATCCTGGCTAACACGGTGAAACCCCGTCTCCACTAAAAATACAAAAAATTAGCCGGGCGTGATGGCGGCGCCTGTAGTCCCAGCTACTCAGGAGGCTGAGGCAGGAGAATGGCATGAACCCATGAGGCGGAGCTTGCAATGAGCTGAGATTGCACCACTGCACTCCAGCCTGGGCGACAGAGCGAGACTCCATCTCAAAAAAAAAAAAAAATCCACAAACTGATGACTTTGTGAGTGAATTCTATCAAATATTTAAACAAAAAAATACCAATCCTTCACAAATTCTGAAAAAATAGGAGGTAACACTTCCCAACTCATTCTAAGATGCCAGTATTACGGTAATACCAAAGCCAGACAAAGACATCGCAAGACAAAATATTACTAATATTACTCATGAACATAATACAAAAATCCTAAACAAAATATTACTAAACCAAATCCAGCAATACGTAAAAAGGGTTATATAACATGACCAAATGGGATTTAGAATGCAAGGTTAGTATGAATACACAAATCAGTTAATAAATCATATTGATAAAGGAATAAAACCAGTCATCTCAATAGATGCAGAAAAGCAACATTTCTAACATTCGTTCATAAGAATTCTCAACAATCTAGTATATAAAAGGAAAATCTATATAAAATTCTCAACAATCTAGTAATAAAAGGAAAATCCTTCAACCTGATAAAGTGCATTTATGAAAAACTTACAGTTAATATCGTATCTAACAGTAAACGATTAAATGTTTTCCCCCTAAGATGAGAAATAAGTTAATAATATACACTCCATGTCTATTCAGCAAACTGCTGGAGGGTCGAACCAGGCAAAAAATAAATTAATCAGGCAAAAAAGAAATTAAAGGTATCCACATGGAAAGAAAAGAAGTAAAACTGTCTTTATTGGCATGATGCCGTATGTAAAAAATCCTCTGTAATTCACAAAAAACTGGAAGTAATCATCAAGTTCAACAACGAAGGTTGCAAGATACAAGATTAATAAATCAAGTGTATGTTTATATACTAACAACAATCCATAACGAAATTTTAAAAATAATTTGGCTGCTCTATGGAGTAGCCATTCTCTATTCCTTTGCTTTCTTAATAAACTTGCTTTCGGCCGGGCGCCGAAAGCAAGATTACTGGGTTACAAAGATTACAAAGTGCTGGGATTACTCACACCTGTAATCCCAGCACTTTGGGAGGCCGAGGCGGGCGGATCACGAGGATCACGAGGTCAGGAGATTGAGACCAGCCTGGCCAATACGGTGAAACTCTGTCTCTACTAAAAATACAAAAATTAGCAGGCGCTTGTAGTCCCAGCTACTCAGGAAGCTGAGGCAGAAGAATCGCTTGAACCTGAGAGGCGGAGATTACAGTGAGCTGAGATCATGCCACTGCACTCCAGCCTGGGCAAACACAGAGGGACTCTGTCTCAAAAAAAAAAAAAAAAACCAACAACAAAAAAAAAAACACTTTCGCTTTATCGATAAAAAAATTTTAATGAAATTTTAAAATTCAATTCACATCACCATCAAAACACTTCAAAATTAATTTACGAAAGGGCAAAATTTGTACACTGAAAATTACTAAATATTGCAGAGAGAAATTAAAGATCTCAACAAATGGAAAGAGATTCCATGTTCACGGTGAGATGGCAATTCCTCCCAAACAGATATGCAAAATTAAATGCAATTCCTACAAAGTCTATCACAGCACGGTTTTTTGAAAAAAATGACAAACTGATACTAAACTTTATATGGAAATGTAAGGAACCCTGAACAGCCAAAAGAACTTTGAAAATGAAGATAACTTATACTACCTGATTTCAAAACTTACTATAAAGCTGCCATAATCAAGACAGTGTGATGCTGATATAAAAGGCATACAGGCCTCTTGCCCTCAGTCCCGTATTAAACTTGAGTTAGAAGATGCCGATCTCAAAATGAAGGCAAAACCATTGCCTGCTAGCGCCCAGTCCAACTTCGGTGGCCAATCCGAATTATCATTTTTTTTTTTTTCCAGACACGGTCTCAGTCTGTTGCCCAGGGTGGAGTGCAGTGGTGCAATCCCAGTTCACTGTGTCCTCGACCTCCTGAACTCAGGTGATCCTCCACCTCAGCCTCGCGACTAGTTGAGACCACAGCCCCACTCACTATGCCCGGCTAATTTTTTAACTTTTTGTAGAGACAGGGCTCTCTCTGTTGCCTGAGCTGGACTCGAACTCCTGGGATCAAGTGATCCTTCCACCTCAGCCTCCCAAAATGCTGGGATGACAGGCATGAGCCACCACGCTCTGCTTGTTATCTGAATTGTCTTCCCTTCTCCACTTCTGCATTTTTATTAAACACTGCAAAAATTGAGTGTACTTCTCCTGTCTGTATTCTTTCACATTAAGTCAATCACTCAAGATCCATAAACAAGACAGAGAATACACATATCCCAGCCTCAAATAAAACTTTTTAAAATCATTTGCTGCTCATTTCCAGCCTGATTTGAGGCCCTACCACTACCAACTTGGAACTACCACCCATGTGAGTTTCCTGTGGCTCTCTCCATGGCCCAGATAATCAATCCAACTTTCTACTGGACAGGCTGGTCTCCCTGTAGCTGGTTTTCATAAACACGAAATTCGTATAATTGTTATTGGAACTACTAGCTGAAATCTGGAACTGGTTAAAAGTATCATTTATTTTCAAATGTACATGCACAGTTGCACATACATGCAGCAACACATCTTCCACATCCAGCCAATCAATCAAGTTAATGCTTTTTATTAGAGAACAGAACAAAAAAATACCAATATAGAGCCTGCTTTTCTTTTGAGGCCTTGGTAAATGTTTTTCAAGAAATCAAGAGAAAATATGACCGAATAAAGCAAAATAAATTCGAATGTATATACAAAGTCCAATTCTCAAAAAGCAGGATCTTTTACTGTGGGCAGTGAGCTGGTGAAAAAGACCTCTGATATATCTAGGAAAACAAATTCTTTTTTGATGCAGCCTTTCTTGTACATGAATAATGTATATGAGTGCTTATTTCCAGGTGACTCTGGTACAGCACATTACATTGAAACATCAATTTAAGTTTAAAGTATAAAGTCGCAATGAGCATGTTTTCTATCTAAGCTTATGTAATGAATGATCTCAACACATGGTATGAATTCTATCGCTTGTAACAACCCTGGAGGGGAGTAAGAAGAAAACGATCTGTCTGAGGGCATATCACTGACAGTGATTGACAGCCACAAAGAGCTGAAGTTGGGTGGCCCGAAAGTGCTCTGCTCATTTGATAAATGCTAAGTCAAATCACATCACAGTTTAGATGCACTAAATGGGGCACAGGTTAGAATAAAACCAGGTGCCCGGGAGTTTTCCAAGTTTCAGATTAGAACAAAAGTCCAAGCACATACAGGTCTTTGCTAGAAAACTCCTTGGTCTCTTCCCTGAAGATTCTGGTACCCAATTTCCCATGTTATAAAACTCCAAATCTTTTCCCCCATTCGCTGCGCTGGACACGTAAGATTATAGAGGGTTCGTAGCTGTAAACGCACCCACCTAAAAAATTTAAAAGAGCAAAACCAACCAACAAACAGCACCTGAAAAATCTCTCACGGGCTTCGAAGGAGATGTGGCCTGGCGTCCACAAAAAGTGAAGGGAAGACACTGGACCCTGCGAACCCGCCTCCCTCCGGGAATGAAAGGCGGAGGGCGGGAGGGGTAACACCGCGCCCCTCCCTGCGCCCGGCGACTCGGGTTGGGGGGCAGGGGTGCGAGGGCCGGGGAGGACGAGGCCAGCCGTAGAGGGCGACCGGCTAAACGGGCGAGCTTTTCACGGCTCCCACGGGTCCGAGGCGGAGAAATTCACCTTTGCGCCTCTCCTTCGAAGAAGACATAGCTGCCTGCGCTCAATGAACAAAAACCACCAAAACGCCAACTCCC
>NW_016805186.1:2212024-2218687 GCF_001698545.2 Rhinopithecus bieti | reverse complement strand
GGCCCCGCCCCGCCCCGCGGGCTGGCACCACCCGCCACCTCCCCGCCTCAGCCTCAGCCCCAGCCTCAGCCCTGCGCCGGCGGGAACCCCTCTCGCCCACCGCGAGGCCCGCCGCGCCCACCCGCTCTCGCGAGCCTTCCCTCGCCCCTCGCCTCCTCCTCCCGCTCCCGCCGCTGACGTGTCGGCCAGACCCCCCGGGAAGCCTCCGCCCTCGCTGCCTTCTGCGGCCTGCCGCTTACCGGGTGGTCCTCGCGGGAGCTGCTTCAGCAGTTTGGGCAGTGGCGGAAAGGAAGCCACCGCCCGGGATCTGTGGCTTGAAAATTTGGCTTTGCCTCGTATTGGCTTTTTGTTTTGAGTGTTTTTGGAATTTTCCCGCGGTGGCTCGGCGGCGGAGCTGCGCGCGCTCACGTGTCAGCAATGCATTCTGGGGCCCGGCGAGCAGCCCCGCGCGCTCCCGCGGCGTCGCGGGAAAATTCCGACGAATCTCGGGTCCGTGGGGCGGGGCGGGCGCGTCCGGGACGCTGGCGGAAGTGCGCCCGGCTGGGGCGGGCGCTAGGGGAGCGGAGTCGGTACCGCTCGGGTGTTCCCGGTCTCGCGAGGAGGTCCCGCAGGGAGCAGCGCCGCAGCAGCGCCGGCGTAGAAGGGGCGCTGGCTTCTTCCATATTGTGTTCAAAACGTAGGGGAGATAAAATGGAAATTAGTTCTTTGGAAGAAAAGTTGAGGCTTTGTCAATGGGGTAAAACCTCTAAAATAAGATTGTCTAACTGCGTTCTCAACGATACCCACAAAAAAGTCATCTTCAGTTAATGATTTCCCCGGCTGCGCATCAGTCATAAATGCCATTTATGACAATGGCATTGGCTTGTCTTGGTGAATTTTCTTTTCCTCTAGAATCTGACGAATTAAGCTTTAAAATGCCTTAAATCAATGCCTAATAACCATAAATCATAATCATAAAACTACAGCTTAGGCCCAGCACTTTGCGAGGCCGAGGCGGGCGGATCACGAGGTCAGAAGATCGAGACCATCCTGGACAACACGGTGAAACCCCGTCTCTACTAAAAATACAAAACAGCCGGGCGTGGTGGGGGCGCCTGTAGTCCCAGCTACTATGGAGGCTGAGGCAGGAGAATGGCTTGAACCAGGAAGTCGGAGGTTGCCGTGAGCCGAGATCGCGCCACTGCACTCCAGCCTGGCGACAGAGGGAGACTCCGTCTCAAAACAAAACAAAAAAAACCTTCACATATACGTTCAAAAACACACTACAGGTGGGGCGCGGTGGCTCACACCCCTAATCCCAGCATTTTGGGAGGCCGAGGCAGGTGGATCACCTGAGGTCAGGAGTTTGAGACCAGCCTGGTCAACATAGCAAAAAGCCGTCTCTACTAAAAATACAAAAATTAGTGTGTACTCCCAGCTACTTAGGAGGCTGAGGCAGGAGAATTGCTTGAACCCAGGAGGCGAAGGTTGCAGTAAGCCAAGATGGCACTACTGCACTCCAGCCTGGGCAACAAAGCGAGACTCAGTCTCCAAAAACACCACCACAAAGCTGTGTGTGCTTGTAATAAAAATAGCTCTCAAGTATTTAAACACTTCCAACTATTCCTATGGTGAAGAAATACCCATTTTACCAATGAATACTTTCAATTCAGAGACTAATTTGCAGAGGTTATACATTTATAAGTGATACAATAAGTATGTAGCATAGTGGTAGCGACAATCTTTTTAAGAATTAAAGGTAGTTAAAAAAAAAAGGAACCGATCCAGAGGTTGAGACAAAACTGGCAGAATCTGCAACTACATTAAGGAATTTGGTGTTTAAATCCATTCTTGAAACTATTCCCTGCCAGTTAAGGAAGTCGGTGCTTTTTGATTGCTTCTTAATTTTAGATTGGGGGGGTACGTGTGCTTGTTTGTTACATAGGTATATTGTGTAATGGTGGGGAATTGGGCTTCTGGTGTACCTGTCACCCAAATATTGAACATTGTACCCAATAGGTAATTTTTCAGCCCTCACCCCCCTCCCACCCTCTCCCTTTTTGGAGTCCCCAGTGTCTTGTTATTCCCATTCTTATGTGCATGTATACCTATCGTTTAGCTCCCACTTATGAGAACAAGCAGTATTTGATTTTCTGTTGCTGAGTTTGTTCACTTAGGATGGTGGCCTCCAGCTCCATCCATGTTGCTGCAAAAGACATGATTTCATTCTGTTTTACAGCGGAGAGGTCGATGCGTTTTTGATGTGTGCATAGTGTGACGTGGATAAATCAAAAGCAAGTCCTAGGTAGGGAGATACATGCCTGAGGGGCACTCATCGTGGTAACTTGACCATAAGAAAGTCACCTCTGTGGTAACAAATCGAGAGTGAGCTAATGTTTAAGTTCTGCATTTACCAGCAAAGAAAGCAAGTAAAGTATGTATTTCTTTAGAGAAACTATCTATTTTGGTACCCACATCCTTTTATATATTTGCTGAAAAATCATTTTTAGTGTTTGTTAATGATTGATGTCTTGCCATATCCCAGTTTTCTGTCTTTTTAGTTCAGTGGTTAATAAAGAATTGCTAGGCTCATCCAACTTTGCAGTATATGAAATGACACCATATTTAGGCTTCATTTAGACCTAAATGGGAAGCATACATAGCATAAAGATCCAAACTTAAATTTATAGGGATTCATTTTGCCTGGCATTCATATACATGGAACTATCTTAATAATATTTTAAGCAATAATGAGATGTTCATTTTGTAAAATGCCCGGAAAGTTTCCAGAGAAACAGATATTTCAATACAAACCCTCTTTTGAATTGAATCATAAAATTGATTATGGGTGATCCGATGTGTGTGTGTATGTGTGTATGGGGTTTGATTTGTTTGTTTGAGACTGGGTCTCACTCTCACCCAGGCTGAAGTGCAGTGGTGCAAACACAGCTCCCTGCAACCTCGACCTTCTGCGCTCAAGCAATCCAACCACCTCAGCGGCACCAAAGTGTTGGAATTACAGGCGTGGGTCACCAGACCCAGATATATGTTACTCTGGAACACAGTTTTGGTTGTAGAGTATAGAACCCAATCACAAATAATGTAGCAAAAATGAAAAATGGCCTATTCAGGTGAAAATTACTACATTGTTTACATTAAATCTTTACATTCTAGAGGAAAACAACACAATTGGCTGAGTGCTGCAAAGTTCCTGATATTATCAAACCTTCCTTCAAAGTTCAACAAACAGAATCAACTGTCTTAGAATCCACGTTGTGGAAACCATTGTACCAAGACTCCTACTTCCGGAATTAGTTCAGACACCACCCACCTGGTTTCCAGTCCTTATTTGGCACCCCAATATTTAACATTATCTTTTCTTTCTTTTTTAAAATTTTTTTTCTGAGACAGAGTCTCACTCGGTGGCCCAGGCTGGAGCGCAGTAGCATGATCTCAGCTCAGTTCACTGCAACCTCCGCCTCCCTGGTTCAAGCAATTCTTGTGCTTCAGCCTCGTGAGCAGCTGGGATTACAGGCAGATGCCATCACGCCCTTAACACTATCTTGTCCATGGCTTTGATATTTGCCTCTTGTGCCTCAGTTGTGAATAATGCATGTTGAAGTTCCAGGCACCGGGCTAACTCCTTAGCCTGGGTTATTTCCTTTGATTCTCACAGTGATCTTATGTAATCCACAGTGGTAATACTCCACTTTCACAGATATAGGAACTCATGCACAGAGCCATCTCTTCTAGTGGAGGGTGGAAACTGACTTCAACTCCATTCACAGTGGCTTCGTACTGACAGTGTTCTTGCTCCTGGCCAGGCTGATGGCTTGGAGATAGGGCACAGGGTGAGGTGATCCCAGAGGCTTCTACACTCTCATCACCACATTGCTTTCCCATTAAAACATTCCCGCTGAGGAAATGTCAGTTGAATTAGAGAAGAGAACAATGAGAGTTTTTTTTGTGCCAGAAACACTTTAAGAAACGGAGCAGATAATAGTGCAGGGCTTTGATCTGCCACCCCGAAGGGGAATAGGCCAAGGAAGGGATGGCTGCAGGAGATGGAAATTCATGGAAAAGGGGAAATGTATTATAAATGCTGCATGGAATCTGCCCCTTCTACCCCGCCCCTGACATGCTGACTCCCTAGGCTCTGCTGAAAGAATGCACCTAGGAGGACATGTTTGTACTAGAGCCTCCATTGCTAGCCACAGCTAATTGAACCAGGGATGGTAGCCTGACCCTAGCTGAACCAATCAAACTATTGCTGGGGAATTTGGAATTGCAACACTGAGAGACTGTAACACCTCTATACAACAGGAGCTAAAGCCCTCATGCCAACTGGAGTTACGGGGGAAAGAAAAAAATGTAAGTAGCAAAGAAAGTTGGCTGGCAGAGAAAAGCAAAATGAGGTTGAAAGGCTATTATTTATTCTGTGAGAGAGTGGGGAGCTTCCATTCCTTATTTTTTATTTTTAAGCCCAATTTTAAGGTAAACTGACTATATTTTTTTTCTGTTCTTAGTGGTCCACAAGATTCCCCCATATCCTTGCAACAATCACCCCTTTACCTATGCTGACTTCAGTGGGTTTCTCTCCCTCACTGCAAAGCAAGCCCTAAGAACCTGGAGGTGGCAGCTCTTCGTTGTGTCACTGGGCATCAGCACTTTGACTGAGCCTACTTGATAAATTAATCAATAGACACCTAATGCGAGATTAGGGAACAAAAAATAGCTTTTCCATACCCATCCTAGGTTCATGGCTGAGGCCTCCATGATAAAAGACAGATTAACAAGAGCAAAGTGTAGATGTTGCATGTCAGTTTCCCATGACCTAGGAGCCTTCCTAAGGAAAGGAAGACCCAGAGCAGCTGTTAAACTTGTGTGTTTCTATGCCGGGTTTCATGAAGAGTGGACAGTTGTGGGGAGATATAGTTGAATAAAGATGGGAATAAACTGGGGGGGAATTTAGCAAGGCTTATTTGTTCAGATTTTTCTCTGTAACCCTTCAGTCTTCAGGGATAAGAAAGTACCTTTCCTGTGGATATAGGTACTGTGGATATAGGCAGCGCTTCTTACATGAGGGGCTTAGGACCTGCTTCAGGGAAAGTTCAGAAAATCATTCCAAGGTTTTATGACCTGCATCAGGAGAAAGGAGAGGAGGGAAGGTGAGAGTGACCTTCCAGCTTCTGCCATGTTTTCAAACGTCAACATGCCGTACTGAGGAGCAGCGTGTTCTGCACACAATCACCACCAAGCATAAAGCACAAAGCCTACAGGCCGTATGAAAGACACAGCTCTAAGTATTTCAGAGTTAAAAGAAAGCAGGAGTGGTCTAGAATTTTGGATTTGGAGTGCAGGGGGCCAGTAAAATGTCCATAATATTAGAAGTGAACAGAGTTAACCACTTTTTATTTGGTCAAGTAAAGACCTGAGGAGAAAAAAGTCTGCCATCATTATAATTTCATTTTTTAAGAAACGTATTTTTAACTTTAAGACAAGATGAAGGGGAAAAGTCTCAAAGAACAGTCTTCTAAATTGAATACGTTTTATTTCATGAAAAACTCATTACATTGTTTTTATCCATCTCATTTTACCACTTCCTCCCCTTGTTAGGATCAGAACAGGGCTTTTATTTAGCATGGCAATGTGCCCAATAAAAGGGACCACCTTCCCCAGACTCCATTCTGACTAGGGGTGGCCAGCAACTCAGCTGTAGCCAGTGAGAGAGAAAAGGTGGAAAGACAAGAGGCCAGGAGATATTTAGCCTTCTTCGCCTCTCCCCTGCTTCCGAGTTACTGTAAGGGCTGAAGGGCTTAAGTTCCAGTCATCCTGGACTATAAACAACTCTTTTTTTTTCTTTTTTCTTTTGAGACGGAGTCTTGCTCTCTCAGGCTGGAGTGCAGTGGCGCCATCTCCACTCACTGCAAGCTCCATCACCTCCCGGGTTCACACCATTCTCCTGCCTCAGCCTCCCGAGAAGCTGGGACTACAGGCGCCCGCCATACGCCCAGCTAATTTTTTTTTGTATTTTTAGTAGAGACGGGGTTTCACCGTGTTCGCCAGGATAGTCTCGATCTCCTGACCTCGTGATCCGCCCGCCTCCGCCTCCCAATGTGCTGGGATTACAGGCGTGAGCCACCGCGCCCAGCCGACCGTAAACAAGTCTTAAGGATGACAGCCATGGAATGAGGATGGCAGAGAAAAGAAAAAAAAAAAAAGGAGGGCTGGGCACAGTGGCTCATGCCTGTAATCCCAGCACTTTGGGAGGCTGAGGCGGGTGGATTATCTGAGGTCAGAAGTTTGAGACCAGCCTGACTACCATGGAGAAACCCCATCTCTACTAAAAAACATACTAAATTAGCCAGGCATGGTGGTGCACGCCTGTAATCCCAGGTACTTGGGAGGCTGAGGCAGGAGAATCACTTGAACCTGGGGGGCGGCGGTAGCAGTGAGGCGAGATCGCGCCATTGCACTGCAGTCTGGGCAACAAGAGTGAAACTGTCTCAAAAAAAAAAAAAGAAAAGAAAAGAAAAAGAAAAAAGAAAAAAAAAGGAGGAGGACCCTGGGTCCCCAGTAATCATGAGAGTTACCTGGTTTGCCTAACTGGACTTTCTAATTGCAAACCTCAAATATCTGCAACAGGTCTCAGTTAATTTAGAAAGTTTTTTTTTTTTTTTTTTT
>NW_016805186.1:2193376-2211274 GCF_001698545.2 Rhinopithecus bieti | reverse complement strand
AAAAAAAAAAAAAAAAAAAAAAAAAAAAGACAGTTTATTTTGCCAAGGTTGAGGACGCACACCCATAACACAGGCTCAGAGGTCCTGACGACAGGTGCCCAAGGTGGTCAGAACACAGTTTGGTTTTATACATTTTAGGGAGACATGAGACATCAGTGAGTGTAAGATAAATATTGTTTCGGTCCAGAAAAGGCAGGAGGACTCAAAGCACAGGTGGGACAACTTGAAGTGGGGAGGGGGCTTCCAGGTCATAGGTAGATAAGAGACAAATGGATGCATTCTTTTGAGTTTCTGTTGACCCTCTCCAAAGGAGGCAATCAGGTATACATTAATTTTGGTGAGCAGAGGGGTGGCTTTGAATAGAATGGGAGGCAAGTTTACCCTAAGCAGTTCCCAGTTTGACTTTTCCCTTTACCTTAGTGATTTTGGGGCCCCCAGATTAATTTTCCTTCCATATTTCCCCCCTTTTCTGTTTAGAAATATTTAGTAGAAATACTTTTAGAAGAAAATAAGTCTCTGGTCTCAACTTTTGTCTGATCTCTGATGGCTAGCATGGTTTATTCCTCGATGGGTAGGTCACGAGTTATTAGGAAAGTTCATTTTTACCAGGTTGTGAAATCTTATGTTTTATGAAGAGAAAATAGGGGGAGGAAGGGAACAAACCAACAACAAACAAAAGAACAAGCTTGGAAAATGGATACAGGCCATATGATTCTGAAGTGCATGCATCAGTAGGTAGGTGTGAAAGTGGATTATGTATGTAAATAGGTTGCTGTTATTTTCTTCTGAAGTTTAAGTTGTCTAGCCTCAGTTTGCAGGGCTTTACAAAAGTGCAGCTTAATTTTCAGTGACTCCAAATTAGGAAAAATGGGGGGTAAAAGAAGGAAAAAAATGAAAACATGATTTTGAAGACTTATAGCCAAGGAAAATTAGAATTCGGCCCAAACTATAGACAATAATAAAAATTGGAAAACATTAGGCAAGACTCAAATGTAACAACAGGTGTGCTATAGTTTTTGAAACATAATTTTTCTCTCTCCAGTTTCCCATTTTTACTACAGCCAAATCATGGTAGGACTGATTTGCTTTATTACACTTGAAATGACCATTTGTATACAGTGCAGCAAGAATAATTATTTATTTACATAGCCTTTGAAATTGCCTTTGATGGAACTTTGTTCCATAGAAGGAATCTCAGATAAGACTTTTTTAAAGCCCAGCCATGGATTTATACCTATGAGTTGGTGAATTTCTCTACCTCTGAGGTTCCAAGATAAACTTGGGGCTCCTGGGCCTGTCAGAAAGTTACATTCTTTACTTACCACAGGTCAGGAACCCTGTACAGGGACTGTGTAGACAAGGTATGAGGCCTGTTTTCCCAAGGGGCTTTTATTGACTCCATAAGTCAAGTTTGATTCCTTAAAGGAAAGCACATCATTCCAGTCAAAGCCTAGGTAAAATAATCAGTTTCTCCAATTGTGTTCTGTTATAAATGAAGACATATTCTTATTGCACTTATGCAAATAACTATATTGCCATAAGTTAAGAATATTCACAAATGGTTTCCAAATCCTGGAGAAATCAGGTAGAGAGAAACAAATATGTTCTAAATTTTGTTCACAGAAGTGTACTAAATTGTTAAAAGCTGTTAATAGCTCAAAAAAATTTCTCTGACTCTAAAGAAACAAAACAAAGGATGAGAAACGTTTTAAGCAAAAAGTCAAAAAGATTACTTTAGTTTTCCATTAGTTCAATCCATGTAGTTAATTTCTGTTCTGCTTGATATTCATAAACATTTCAGTTCTCCATGAATCCCAAAAGTTTTTCTCCTATTCTGATATCACAATTTCCAAAGTTATCAGAAACTTATATTCAAGAGCACCTGTTAGAGTTTTATAGCTGATTATAAAGCCACCTTCTAAAGAGGACCAAAATGAGACAATTGTCTGTGGATGACAAAAAGTTTTAGGGCAGCCATAGTCAAAGACACAGTTGACAAGGAAATTTGTTACCTCTGTGGCACATAATAATCTAACTTAACAATTATAATTATTACTGATAATGTACACTAAGTCATATCAGAATCATAGGCGTTTCCCATAATTTTGGAACACATACCAATAACATAATTATACAAATAGAGCCCAAAGAAAACTAAACACCATTTCACATTTGACAATGTTTCCTGTATAATTTTTATACCAATAAGCCAAATTATGTCATTTTTGGACTTTAGGGAACCTAATATCCTAAAGGATTAATTAGATCAGAAAAAAGACATAATTTATCATTTGATTTTGGAATGTTTGTCAAATATCAAAGGTTTAAAACACTTGATATCACACGTCACTGTAAAATAAGTCATTCATTTGACCAAAGTGATAACTCAAGAATTTCCAGGCCGGGCGCAGTGGCTCAAGCCTGTAATCCCAGCACTTTGGGAGGCTGAGACGGGCAGATCACGAGGTCAGGAGATCGAGACCATCCTGGCTAACATGGTGAAACCCCGTCTCTACTAAAAAATGCAAAAAAACTAGCCGGGCGAGGTGGTGGGCGCCTGTAGTCCCAGCTACTCGGGAGGCTGAGGCAGGAGAATGGCGTAAACCCGGGAGGCGGAGCTTGCAGTGAGCTGAGATCCGGCCACTGCACTCCAGCCTGGGTGACAGAGCGAGACTCCGTCTCAAAAAAAAAAAAAGAATTTCCAAAAAAGGTGAAAACCTTCATTCTTTGAGAGAAGAGACTTAATTTTCAAACAGTAAGTCCTAATAAAACAGCATGAAGCCAACTAAATTTTTTTCAAAATTTTATGAACGATCTGTAAGATTTTTATCTTGACCATAAGATGTAACTTACATAAACCTTTTATAACCTTCATAACCTTTATTAAGGAGGTGGTTAATGCTTCAAGAAAACCTTGTTAATCTGACAGAGTGGTGCATATGATGGTCTTGCATCAGAGTGCCTTTAACATTAATGGTTAATTTATAGAAAAACTGACCTTATCTTATCTCTCAAAATTGGCCCTTACCCTCTCACATACCCACATCTTCTGCGATAGTCCCTGAACCTTGAGTTGTGGAATAGCTTTAATTTCTGACCCTGTGTCTCAGGAATGCAGTTTGTTTTGATTGACATTTTCTACGAGGCCTGAAGATGAGGCTTTAATTGCTGTCAGAGTTTAAGATTTAGCAGGATTTGGTGTCCTTTTAGACCCAGTATTGAAAGCCCTGTAACTCAATGTCAAAAGGACTTTAAAAGCCCATACAGAAAGATACAAGGATATAATAACCTTAATTTAAAAATATACATTTTAATCTCGTTTTTTTTCCTAAGGAAACCAAAAACTTAATAATAATGTCATAGGAATTGTTTCAATAAACCATAAAATCTATTAGGCTAGTTCCTAAAAGGCGAAAAAGAAGAGCTTCTGCACTGCACAGAATATTATGCTGGAAGAAAACATTTCCCTTACACCTTTAAGAAAATATTGTTAGCATCAGGCCACAACAAACAGAACTTGAGGAAAAAAAACTTGTATTACTTGAAAGATGAGTTGGAGAGTGTTACTATATCTCAACGTTTAAAAGAGGAGAGAAAACCAAAAATGGCAAGGTGCAATAAAAGTTGAAAATCAGGTTAAAAAAAATTAACATCTCTAGGCTGGGCGCAGTGATTCACACCTGTAATCCCAGCACTTTGGGAGGCCAACATGGGTGGATCATGAGATCAGGAGTTTGAGACCAGCCTGGCTAGCATGGTGAAACCCCTCTCTACTAAAAATACAAAAAATGTGCTGGGCATGGTGGTGTGTGCCTGTGATCCCAGCTACTTGGGAGGCCGAGGCAGGAAAATTACTTGAACCTGGGAGGTGGAGATTGCAGTGAGCCAAGATCATGCCAGTGCACTCCAGCCTGAGCGACAGAGCGAGACTCTGTCTAAAAAAAAAAAAAGAAAAAAAAATCTCTTATAATTTATTAAAAGTAAGTCAACCCCTTAAGAAAATTTCATTGTTCTGGCCGGGCACAGTGATGCACGCCTATAATCCCAGCACTTTGGGAGGCCAAGCTGGGTGGATCACAAGGTCAAGAGATCGAGACTATCCTGGCCAATATGGAGAAACCCTGTCTCTACTAAAAATACAAAACCTAGCCAGGCGTGGTGGTGCGTGCCTGTAGTCCCAGCTACTTGGGAGGCTGAGGCAGGAGAATCACTTGAACCCAGAAGGTGGAGGTTGCAGTGAGCTGAGATCGTGCCACTGCACTCCAGCCTGGCAACACAGTGAGACTCCTTCTGAGAAAAAAAAAATTCATTGTTCTAACCAGTTGTTTACTGTATAAGTGGTTTTTTTTTACATCAAGCCCAATCTCTAGAAAGAACACTGCAATTTCCCTTTAATAGACAATTTGATCATATAAAAGTTTTGGGTTTTTTAAAATAAATCCTCTTATTGTGACTTACACAGACTATTCACGACATGCTTAGACTTTCTGGTTTGTCCTGAACATCCCTCTTTGTTAAACAACCAGTCATTTTATTTTAGGACTAAATTTACCATACAAGATTCTTTCTCATATAAAATTATTTATCTTTAAGTTTTCTTACCAAAAAAAAACCTCTTTATTTTACAACTTTCATTACATCTCTCTTATTTCCTGGCTCCTTTTACCTTGTTTTATATGTACCATTTATATAAGGTTTGAATTAGACAAAATTGTTCACTCTTTTAAAAGGACACACTTTTTTGAAATAATGTTTTCCTATAATATATTTTATTGGAAAATACCCAAATAATGAAATATCTATTATTTAATTTAATATAACTTTAGATTCTAAATTATGATGAGTTTGTCTACAAGTATTTATCCCATTACATTTGGTTAATTATTGTATTTTAATCATTTACCTAGATTATTTATGAAAACTACAATAGTCTTCATTTAAAGTTATGGAACTGCCATTGCAAAATTATAACTAAGATAGTGAAAAAATCTGACCTAACTGACTCTATCTTGCTTCTAACCTCCAAGCTGTTCATGTTTATTCCTGGGTATAGGCTGAGCTAACTTTGGGAGGAACTTAGTTTACAGTTTAGCTTTGAACCAAAGATGATAACAGTCCTTTCCCAAAACAAACCTTACTGCTTGTGGACTAGACTGCCTAAAGTCACAAGATTAGAAGTTATGGTAATCTTACTAAATTCAAGGTGTAGCTATTTTCATTTAACCTATATCTATGTCTTATTTATTAAACTCACAGCCAGGTGCAATGGCTCATGCCTGTAATCCCAGCACTTTTGGAGGCTGAGGTAGGGGGATCACTGGAAGTCAGGAGTTCAAGACCAGCCTGGCCAACATGGTGAAACCCCATCTCTACTAAAAATACAAAAATTAGCTGGGTGTGGTGACAGATGCCTGTAATCCCAGCTACCTGGGTGGCTGAGGCAGGAGAATCACTTGAGCCTGGGAAGTGGAGGTTGTAGTGAGCTGAGATCACGCCACTGCACTCTAAACTGGGCGACAGAGAAAGACTTTGTCTAAAAAAAAAGAAAAGAAAAGAAATTACATAAGCAAAGATCATTCTGTCTTGGGCTGGGGCTGGGGCTGTAATTTTGTAGCCTCTATGCCAAATTTTCACACCCTATAGGATTTGGCAGAGATAAGCATGAAATTGCTTGATTAACAAATGCAAACAAAAATATATATTGGCAATTCCCATTTCTAACATTACTTCACCAATAATTTCAAAGCTAGTTTATTTATTAAAAGGTTTTACTTAAGTTATGTAAACTTGAAAAAGCATTTGACTAGTCTTCTTTTTTCCTGATAAAGTATTTGGTTCAACCACCTTTACTTTCTTAAGCCAATTAATTGGAGTTCCTTTATATATTTTCAGTAGTGAAACACTGTGTACACAACACATAAATACATAGATGTGTTAGGCATGCTGATAGAAGTACGTCTCATAGATACATAAGAGCTTTTTCTTTTCCTATCTTAGACTTTTAAATTCTTTTTTCTTTTCTTTTTTTCCTTTTTTTTTTTTTTTTTAGACAGAGTCTCACTGTGTCACTCAGGCTGAAGTGCAGTGGCACAATCTCAGCCCACTGCAACCTCTGCCTCCCAGGATCAAGCGATTCTCCTGCCTCAGCCTTTCGAGTAGCTGGGATTACAGGTGTGCACCATGATGCCTGGCTAATTTTTGCATTTTTAGTAGAAATGGGGTTTCGCCATGTTAGCCAGGCTGTTCTCAAACTCCTGACCTCAGGTGATCTGCCCACCTCGGCCTCCCAAAGTGCTGGGATTATAGGTGTGAGCTACTGCGCCCAACCTTCAAATTCTTGATAACCTGTTTTCACTACCCTAGCCAGTTGTCAGCTAAGTAGCCTTAAATTTGCATATTAAAGGAACCAACTCAGGTGAAAATCAAATAGCAAGATTTACATCATATGGTACAAAGAGAAAAAGTCTGGTGCGCTAGAGGGAAATTTGATTTAATTGCCAATTAAACATGAAATTATAGAAATTATAAATATCTTTTAAATACACACACACACACACACCCTATAGCTTTTACTTCAGAACTTTTAGCCGTGAGATAAATACAAATTCACTGGCTTGCAAACAAAAAACCTGTTGGATTCAAACAGTGGTTTTTATCTTAATAGAAAAGTAACAGCAGCTTTAAAGCAGGCAGAAAATAAAATAACTGGGCGCAGTTGCTCATGCCTGCAATCCCAGCACTTTGGGAGGCCGAGGCAGGTGGATCATGAGGTCAGGAGATAGACACCATCCTGGCTAACACAGTGAAACCCCCGTCTCTACTAAAAAAATACAAAAAATTAGCCAGGCGTGGTGGCGGGCGCCTGTAGTCCCAGCTAATCGAGAGGCTGAGGCAGGAGAATGGTGTGAACCTGGGAGGCAGAGCTTGCAGTGAGCTGAGATCACGCCACTGCACTCCAGCCTGGGTGAGAGAGCAAGACTCCGTCTCAAAAAAAAAAAAAGTAAAGAAAATAGAGAAAAAAAGAAAAGAAAATAGAGGAAAAAAGAGAAGAAAATAGAGGAAAAAAGAACTTAGGAACTCTACAGCTTGCAGATCAACCTTAGGGCTCTTTTTCCTTAATGTAATTGTGCATAAAGACCATATTAGTTCCATTTTACATAGACTATGGCAAGTAGGGGCCTATAAAATCTACAGAGTGCTGGAAAGGGGGTCATTCTCCTTGTTTTCTCCTCATTCTTAGCTTATTGTTTCCCACTTCTTTTCTTTTTTTTTTTTTTGAGACGGAGTCTCGCTCTGTCGCCCAGGCTGGAGTGCAGTGGCACCGTCTCAGCTCACTGCAAGCTCCGCCTCCCGGGTTCATGCCATTCTCCTGCCTCAGCCTCCCAAGTAGCTGGGACTACAGGCGCTGCCACCGCGCCCAGCTAATTTTTTTTTTGTATTTTTAGTAGAGACGAGGTTTCACCGTGGTCTCGATCTCCTGACCTTGTGATCCGCCCGCCTCGGCCTCCCAACCCACTTCTTTTCTTAAAAGGAGGAACCGAGCTGTGAGCTGTGGCCTAGGTTTTCGCATGGTGGATTGATTTGTGCTGCTTGTGGGCAGGACTCCACAGTGTGTCACCACAGACTTATTTCCACCCTTTCACGTGTCTTGTTTTCTCTCTCCACACATCCCTGGCCTCTGAGAGGGATCAAAATGCTGAATGATCAGCCCTTATATGTTTCCTGGGCAGGCCTTTTTTTAAAATTGATTTTTGTTGGGGATTTCCCTGTAGGGCCACTGCACATCACAGGGGTCAGTCCCTCAGACCCTTCCATGAGCCCCATCCCCCCATCACCTGGGGCACCTTTCAGCTGGGAGAAGCAAATGCTCTTTCTCTTTGGTACTGAAGAAAACTCAATCTCTCATTTACCTATGAAAACAACAGTTCAGTTCCTCACGCAAATGCTTACAGACAAACTGAATCAAGATTAATTCTGGGAGAAAAGGCAATAGAGAAGACCCTTTAGAATGCATCTCCTAACTAGAATTAGAATCCTTAAACATCTTTCTAGGAGAGAAATAAAAAACAACAGCTAAGACCACTTCCTGTAAACTGTGTTCAGCCACCCCTGCTTTGTAGCTCTAGTCCGCCATTACACACGCCAAGGTCAAATCCTCTCACAGTACAAGGTCATCTCTGGTACCCCCAAAGTGAAAGAGGCCAGGCCATGCAATAGAGGAAAACAGCACTCTAGACCTAAGAAGAATCGGCCCATGACTCTTGAAACTCCACAAAGAAAATAGAACAGGCCAAAAGGGCTGAGTGACACCTTTGTTCTGAATTCTTTAAAGGGGTTCAAGTCATTAGAAGCCTTTTCTACATTTTTGTTTTGTTTTGTTTTGTTACTGCAGATGGCAAAGGTGGAAGGAAGTACAGGTTGGAAGAAAAGTAAACAAAAGAAATTTGTTTTTGTATTTAAGGCAGGAAGCAAACACAAGCATGGATTTTTGCTTTTCCCTGCCCCCCACTCTTTTGCAGCTGCAAGGAATTTTAGCCGAATTAGAGAGGCTTTGTTACTCATAATTTGGAATTCTCACTCAGATTTGACCAATCAGGTAGAGTTGGCCAAATCTGATGGGAGAAAAACCGGTACAAACAACAACAACAAACGCAACAATACGATCACTGAGCACTCTAATGGTCAGGAGAAATTAAGGCCAGCTGGTTGCTGAGCTTTAGCCAAGCCAAAACCCCGTTTCAGATACCGACCTGGAGATAGGTCTCAGGCTGAAGACTGCTTTCAACCGTCCTAGACGCAGGGAAAGGAAACCCAAATTCTTCTTCCCTCCTGAGAGTGCGCTCAAACTTCATAAAGGAGTTACTTGCCTTCCATCAGCATGGAAGCAGGAAATCTTGCCTTCCTTGTTGGATGCAAGTAAAAAAAAAAAAAGAGAGAGAGAAGAGAGTTGCATAGCAAAATAAAAATAAACTTTAGATCACAACCAAATTTCGGGAGACCAGGGATTCTCTGGAGGGGGGTGCTCCCAGACCTCAGCAAATTGTCCTATTGGTTTGAACCATAAATTTGGCTCATGCTGGTCCCAAGCACCAATAGATTTGTCAAAGGTCACGGGCATCTCCATTCAGAATCCGTCTGTGGTTACCAAAATGTGAACCCCAAATATCTGAGACAAGTTAATTTAGAAAGTTTATTTTGCCAGGGTTGAGGACACACACCCATGACACAGCCTCAGGAGGTCCTGACGACAGGTGCCCGAGGTGGTCAGAGCACGCTGTGGTTTCATACATTTTAGGGAGACATGAGACACCAATCCACCTATGTGAAATGAATATAGGTTTGGTCCAGAAAAAGGTGGGACAACTCGAAGCAGGCAGGGGTCTTCCAGGTCATAGGTAGATAAGAGACAAATGGGTGCTTTTTTTTATTTTCTGAGATGCCTCAGCTTCCCAAGTAACTGGGATTACAGGCGCCCACGACGACACCCGGCTAATTTTTGTGTTTTTGGTGGAGTGGGGTTTTACCACGTTGTCTGTGGCTGGGCTGGTCTTGAACTCGCGATTACAAGTGATCACTCAGCCTCCCACGGTGCTGAAATGACCAGCCTGAGCCACCGTGTCTGGCCACGTGCATTCCGTTGAGTTTCTGATTGTCCTGCCAAAGGAGGCAAGCAGATAGACATTTACCTCCTTGAGCAGAGGGGCGGCTTTATATAGAATGAGAAGCGGGTTTGTTCTAAGCAGTTCCCAGGTTGACTTTCCACTTAGCTTAGTGATTTTGGGACCCCAGTGTTTTCAGAGTTGGTTCCTTCCATTGGGTCTCCTCTTGCTGTTGGGTTCGTGAGCTCACTGACTTCAAGAACGGAGCCGCGGACCTTCACAGTGAGTGTTACAGCTCTCAAAGATGGCACGGACCCAAAGAGGGAGCAGCAGCCAGGTTTATTCCAAAAAGCAAAAGGACAAAGCTTCCACAGCATGCATAAGGGACCCCAAGGGTCGCCTGTGCCGGCTGGGGGGAGGGAGGGGCGGGTGGTGGCCAGTTTTTATTTCCTTGTTTGTCCCCGCCCATGTTCCATTTCTGTCCTATGAGAGTGCCCTTTTTCAGTCCTCCCCACAGTTGGCCACTTCTAGGATCCTGCTGATTGGTGCATTTTACAGAGTGCTGATTGGTGCATTTTACAGAGCGCTGATTGGTGCGTTTTACAGAGCGCTGATTGGTGCGTTTTACAGAGCACTGATTTCAGAGCACAGTGCATTTCACAGTCCCCTTGCTAGCCACGGAGTGCTGGTTGGTGAGTTTTACAAGCCTAGCTACAGAGTGCGGATTGGTGCGTTTTACAATCTTCTTGTAGGACAGAAAAGTTCTCCAAGTCCCCACTCAACCCAGGAAGTCCAGCTGACTTCACCTCTCACCAAGATTTTTCTTTCACATAATAAAGACAAACAAATTTCTATTTTGTTTAAATTATTGTTATTTTGGGTCTCTGTGGCTGGCAGCAGAACTCAGCCAAAGCACTATAGTAGGGTCTGGGGTTAACGGGAGGGAAAAAAAAAAAAAAAAAGAAAAAAGCATGTTCTATGCCCTTATGAAGCTTAGCAGAGTGAAGGGAATTTTCCTTTAATTTTTTGAAGTCTGCTTTTCCTGCAGCATAAATCAATAGATATATAGTTGTCAAAATGAGGTAAGCTCAAAAAAGTAGCAAGTTTCATTCTAAGAAGGAGGCTGTGGGAGGACCTAAACCAGACCAGGAGGCAAGAAGACTAAACTCTCCTGCCTACTTACTAAAATTCCGTGAATATTGTGGAATGGAGAACAAAAACTACCCTTGTGCAATCTAACAGAATTCCCAGAAAATAAAAATCTGTCATTTTTCCATTGAGCAATGACACACAGTTTCAAAAGAACCTTAAGCCAGTTTTAGTCCAATTTCCTTTAGTTCAGTAAAAAATGCATTCTTACTCAGCGCATGCCTCCCACCAACTATGGTGTGTTGTAACTAATGTAACACATTTTTATTGCCTGCAGAAAGTAGTAAGTTACATTTTTAAACGAGCACGTCTTAAAATAGTTTACCTCATATTTCATAGTGATTCATTTAGCATGAAATTAATATTAACTGCTAACAATAAGTACTTAAAAATTCAAATTGAAAAGGAAATTATGCACATTTGTGATTTCATTAATTCTGGCAACCGTTAAGTCAAAAATAAGTAAATTTCTTCCCACTCTTGCGTCTGTTTCAGATTGACTCTTTAATTGCCTAATGTTTTCTAAGCCTAGTTTCATTATTTTATGTATCATATTAATGTGCTAAATTAAGGTTTTAGTACACCCAAGTCATACAATAAAATAAGTGTTAACACGATAAAGGAACAAACTTCAAACATAATATCAACATGCATATATCTTTACTTGCATACCTTAAACTCTATGATCTATAAGGACAAGTGGAAGAAATTAACATTTAATAAGCACCTACTATGTGTCAGGCACTTTATGCTTATTATCTCATTTGATATTGTTTCTCTGACATAATTTCACCACATGTAAATGTAATAAAAGTGTCACTGTCATTTTGCACATGTCAATAAAGTCAATCAATGTATTAGAAGAAACCTGTTTACGAGGCCAGGCGTGGTGGCTCATGTCTGTAATCCTAGCACTTTGGGAGGCTGAGGCAGGTGAATCACCTGAGATCAGGAGTTCGAGACCAGCCTGCCCAACATGGTGGAACCCCATCTCTACTAAAAATACAAAAATTAGCCAGGCGTGGTGTCAGGCGCTTGTAATCCCAGCTACTCGGGAGACTGAGGCAGGAGAATCGCTTGAACCCAGGAGGCAGAGGTTGCAGTGAGCCAAGATCCAGCCATTGCACTCCAGCCTGGGGGACAAGAGCGAGACTTTGTCTCGAAAAAAAAAGAAGAAGAAATCTGTTTACTAAAAATTTCAGGACAGCAAGTGACAGAATAGCTTTAATAGAAAACAACTTCCTTGGGCTGGGCGCGGTGGCTCACGCCTGTAATCCCAGCACTTTGGGAGGCCAAGGTGGGCGGATCATGAGGTCAGGAGTTCCAGACCAGCCTGGCCAATGTGGTGAAACCCCATCTCTACTAAAAATACAAAAATTAGCTGGGCATGTTGGTGCACGCCTGTAATCCTAGCTACTCAGGAGGCTGAGGCAGGAGAATTGCTTGAACCCAGGAGGCAGAGGTTGCAGTTAGCTGAGATCGCACCACTGCACTCCAGCCTGGTGGCAGAGTGAGACTCCATCTAAAAACAAACAAACAAATAAAAACTTCCTTTTTGTTTATATTGGAAACTCTCAAAACTTTAGAAGCGTTTTCATGATTCCTGCCTTAAGTGTCTTTGCTATCTGTGTTACTTCCCTATTGCCGCTGCAACAAATCACCCATCTCTTTATGGGGTTGGTAACCAACCAACCCCATTATGTTGTAATTTAGTCTTTAAAACCACATAAATTTATTATTTTATACTTCTGGAGGTTAGAATTCTCAGGTCAGTTTCAGTGGACTGAAATCAAGGTGTCAGCGGGGGTTTGTTCTTCCTGGAGGTCCTAGGCAAGAATCTGTTTCCTCACCTTTCTTAGTTCTGGCGGCTGCCTGCATTCCTTGGCCCTGGCCCCATCCTCCCGTGTCTCCCTCTCTGACCACACTGCTTCTCCCTTGTGAATGTATTGGGCCCACCCAGAAATTCCAGGATAGTCTCTCCATCTCAAGATCCTTATCTCTATCACATCTACAAAGTCGCTTTTACTGTGTAAGGTAACAAATTCACCAACTCCGGGGACTATGATGTGGATAACTTTGGGGAACTATTGTTCAGCTTACCACATCCCATTTATTTATTTAAATACATTTTCATGACTCCATTTTCAGATAATGATGCATAATGCTCTGTATATTGTTTCCCTCGTATTGAAGGTAATTTATTTCATATGACTTTTAGGAAATCTACTTTCTTTCTTCAAAGACTCTCAGTTTCTTATGGTGTTTAATGACAGATTCCACTAATGTTTGCAGATTAATTTATTTATTTGAACAGATTTGTATCAAATAACTATTACCTGCTTAACTATCAAAGTCGGTACTGAGCAGAAATAACTACACTGTTTATCAGCACTAATTAACCAGAAGATGAAGTAAACAGGATATTTCCCAAACATTGGGCACTTCTACACATCACAAGATTCAGCTACGGGATAGTATCCGAAGTCATCCTGGCTTTATTTCACAGCTCCTTTAGATGCCCTGGATTTCTTTTTCTCACTTACAGACACATGCCTTTGAATTGCTCCCTGGCTATTTCCTATCCAAGTATCTTAGCTCCCAACAAAGCTATGCCCATCTTGAGAGATGAACCCACCTCCTCTTTTATATCTATCAAGGGCCTAGCAAAATACTGGACCAGAGAGAGTAAGCAAACACCGTGCAGTCTGTATCTAGCCAACGGACGTGTTTGTTTAGCTTGAAGAGTGTTTGAGAAAAAAATTAATTGAAAACATTTAGAAATCAGAGAATTTCACATAAAATCTTTTGATTTCACTTATCTTAAAAAATTGGCTAATATGGGCACCCTGTGCCAGCATTTCTGCCTGGCAACCATGAGCTAGAGTTCTGTGGCAGTGCCCCCTGCAGGCAGGCAGAGGCTCTCCGGCTTCATGGTCTTCACCCAGCCCTAGTCTGGCCCTGGAAGTATTTGAGTTTGAGACCCCTATGCTAGACACCCTGTAGAAATTCTCCTAGCAATATCCTAACATTATCGCCTCATTTTTCAAGTGTGGAAACTGCTTGCTAAACCCAAATTTGGCCCAGGAACTGTTTGAGGGCATTTTTACTACATATTTTTAATGTACAAATTGTCCTCTAAGACCTTGCACATCAAAGTATAGTCCACAGACCAGCAGCATTGGCATTAACTGGGAGTTTGTTAAAAGCTCTCCTGAGCCAGAATCTGCATTTTGGCAACATCCTCAGGTGATTTGGATATATGAAAATTTGAGAAGTACTGCTATAGATGAAGCTCATGGCTAACCACCTTTCACCTGCCCCTCCACACACCACTAAGACCAAGCCTACTTCATTTACATTGATGGCAGCAGTGGGCCATCTGGAGCCACCACTGCCATCACACTGGCTAGAACAGGGAGATGCGTCTGGGGCTGCATGCTCCATGGAGCTGGTGGGAGCCCGGGACAAGCAGGAGCCCCACCATTCTGTGTTGGGGCAGGAGCTCCCCAGGTGCCACTGCAGCCACCCTGGCCACAGCTGCAGACCCAGGCATGCCTGTGCTCTCAGGGACTGGAGCAGGCGGGAGGCCTGCCCTCCAGGGCAGAGCTGCAGCCGCCCAAACCCCAGCTGCAGACCCGGCCTTCCACTCCAGGGAGCAGGCAGGTTCCCCACCCCCCTGTGGGGCTGCTGCAAGAAACCAGGCATCCCTACACTCTTGCGGGCCTGGGAAGGCCCCGTGCTTGCAGGCTTGGAAGTGCCTGCTCCTGCTGTGTGGCTTCTCCCTGCTGTCGGCACCAACTCCAATCTGGGAGCAAAGTCGAGGCCATGCCCAGGTGCTATTGCACCCCAGCCAGGTGTGCACACACTTGGGACAGTGCTGACATGCCAGCCCCCTGCCATCTCAGCCCCTGCCAGGCTTTCAGTGCCAACAAGCATAGGAGGGAAGTTGAGGTAGGGCTGAGGGCAGCTTGGTGCTGGCCTGCAGGTGCCCCTTGGCACCATGAACAGCAGCAGGAAGCAGACAGGCTTCCCTGCAAAAGGGCGTGGGTCCTTGATGAGGCTCCACCTTCAGGCCAGAAAGGGCCTGAAGGTTGGGGGCTGGGCTGCCAGTCCCATGGACCAGAGTGGGAATTTGTGATGCCTTTTCCAGGCCACCCATGGCCACCCCATGGACCAACAAGGGTGTACTTCCTTCCCTCTGAGGCCCATAAAAGCCCCAGGCTCAGCCAGAGCTGAGGAGATGTTGGGACAACTAGCTGCAGAGGAGAGCTACCCACTCCAGGGCCTCCTCTTTGCTGAGAGCCACGCAGAGAACAGGATGACCAGCTACAGAGAGGAACTACCCTCTCTGCTGATAACTGAACACTCGTTGGGATGATTTGCCTAGCAGAGAGGAGCTGCTCTCTGTACTAGGAGCTGAACACTCATCAGAACACCTTGGCTGTGAAAGGAGCTGCCCCCGCGGGTTTTCTCTGAGCTGTTCTAGCACTCAATAAAGCTTCTCTTCGCCTTGGTCACCCTCCACTTGTCTGTATACCTCATTCGTCCTGATCACAAGACAAGAACTTGGGACCCACCACACGGCAAGACTAAAAGAGCCTGTAACACAAACAGGACGAGACATGCTCCTTCCTCACCACACTGTGGGGGAAGAGAAGGAACAAAGGGCTGCTGTGGCCCTTCCGGGATCCCAGACCTAGGAGCTCCCCAAGCCAAGGTTGTGATTCCCTCTTTGGGGCCCTGTGGTCCGTGGTGTCTCCAAGCTTCCAGGCACCACCATGTTCCCTGGTGCCAGTCTGGCTGCAGCCTTGCAGAGAGCCAGCACCCATGCTGGCACCCAGAGCTGCCCAACCCGCTGTAGAAGCTGGCGTGTCTGTTTGCAGTGGCCAGATCTCACACTCACTTACATACCCCTCACCATTCCATGCCTGACTCGCCCTTGGCAGGCATGGGATCCAGGCCAGTAGCATGAGCTGAGCACAGCCTGCCAGGCTCAGTGGGCAAAATGAGCCCAGCAGGCCCAAGCAAAACTCAGGCAAAGGTGCCACAGGCCACAGAGGCTGCCAGCCAGAAAAATAACCCCCGAAGAGCCCATAACAATTTCACAAATCCTGGAAATAACATTTTGAAAATTATTAACACGCTGTTCTCTTTCGCCTTTCCACGTGTCAGAGACATTCTTTAAAATGAGTGGAGGGAGATTTCAATGACAAAAGAATACCAAGCGAAAAAAATGAGGTAACTTCTCTAGGTTCAGGACAGGAAAACCCAGCTGAATCTATTTATCATCTTCTTTTTTGGTGGGGGAGGGGAAGTTATAAACAATAGAAATCTATTTCTCGCAGCTCTGTATGCTGGGAAGTCCAAGACCAAGGCAACAGCAGGTTTACTGCATCTGTCAAGGGCCCTGCATCCTCAGAGATGGTTGTCTTCTCACTCTAACCTCACACGGTGGAGTCTTCTCACTCTAACCTCACACGGTGGAGTCTTCTCACTCTAACCTCACACGGTGGAAGGGGCAAGGGCTCTCTCTTAGGCCTGTTTCTTGTTTTGGTTTTTTGGGGTTTTTTTGAGACAGAGTCTCACTCTGTCGCCCAGACTGGAGTGCGGTGGCTGGATCTCGGCTCACTGCAAGCTCCGCCTCCCGGGTTCACGCCATTCTCCTGCCTCGGCCTCCCAAATAGCTGGGACTACAGGCGCCGCCACCTCGCCCGGCTAGTTTTTGTGTTTTTAGTAGAGACAGGGTATCACCGTGTCAGCCAGGATGGTCTCGATTTCCTGACCTCGTGATCTGCCCGCCTCAGCCTGCCAAAGTGCTGGGATCACAGGCGTGAGCCACTGCGCCCGGCCACAGGCCTGTTTCATAAGGACACCAATCCCATTCATGAGGGCTGTACTCTCATGATCTAATTGCCTCCCAAGGGCTCCACCCCCTAATACCATCACCTCACAGGCAAAGATTTTAACATAACGTTTGTGGGGACTTAAACATTCAGATCATAGCAACTTGTGGATTGCAAAACCAGATCTTGAATAACTTGTAACTCTAAGGCTACTGGTTGTTTTAATGCTACAAACTGTGGGAAACAAATAAATTTAGTTTTTTGGGTTTTTTCTTTTTTTACATTTTTTTAAGAGACAAGGTCTTACTCTGGTTGCCCATGTCAGAGTGCAGTGGTGAAACCATACCGCACTGCAGCCTTAACCTCCTGGACTAAAGCAATCCTCCCACTTTGGCCTCCCACAGTGTAGGGATTACAGGTGCGAGGCACTACACCCAGCGTCTTTTTAAAATTTTTTAATGTATTTTTTAATTGACAAATAGAAGTTGTGCATATTTATGTGTGTAACATATTGCTTTGAAATATGTATACATGTAGAATGGCTAAATCAAGCTGATTAATGTGCATTACCTCACATAGATATCATTTATTTTATGGTGAGAGCGCTTAACATCTATTTTTTGCAGTTTTCAAGAATACAACATATTGTTATTAACTATAGGGAGATATTGTTCAAAGGATACAAAATTTCAGTTAGGAGGAGTAATTTCAAGAGTTCTACTGTACAACGTGATGACTAGCTAATAACTAGAGTCACCTATCATTCCTTATGGTACAGGGAGGATATATTACAGGAAAAATAAAAGAAATGTACCACTCCTTTAAGTACTGAGAATGAAGGAAGAATATAGAAGCATCAGAGAGATTAAGGCCAGGAGATGAATAAATCCCCATCTACCCTTCTCCAGAAAGCAGGACAACATCAGTAAGGCTGACACTTCAAGCACAAGGGTCTCTTGTCTTCACACTCTTCTTAAAAATCTGTCTTTGACAAAAAAGATAAACAATTCAATTTTAAAATGTGCAAAGGGCATAAATAGACATTTCTACTAAGATACACAAATGGACAATGACCCCATGAATAGATTCTCAACATCACTAATCATTGTGGAAATGTGTATCAATACTGTAATGAGGTCAGGTGAGGAGGCGCACACCTATAACCCCAGGACTTGGGGAGGCCGAAGTGGAAGGATTGCTGGAGCCCAGGAGGTTAAGGCTGCAGTGAACAGTATTTGTGCCACTGAACTCCAACCTGGGTGACAGAGTGAGACCCTGTCTCAAAAAAAAAAAAAAAAAAAAAAAAA
>NW_016805186.1:2189146-2193127 GCF_001698545.2 Rhinopithecus bieti | reverse complement strand
AAAAAAAAAAAAAAAAAAAAAAAAAAGCAGAAGAAGAAGAAAAGAAAAAGAAAAACCTCCAGTAAGATACCACTTCACACCTATTAGAATGGCTATAACCAAAATAACAGTATTGGTAAAAATGTGGAGAAATCAGAACCTCATACATTGCTGGTAGGAATATAAAATCGTTCAGATGCTGTGAAAAACAGTCTGGCAATTCCTCAAAGAGCTAAACACAGAATTACCATCTGACCCAGCAGTTTCACTCCTAGGTCTATACCCAAAATAATTAGACACAGGGACTCAAACATTAAGGTTTATTGCGTCATTATTTACATTAGCCAAAAGATGGCAACAATCTTTGTGCCTACTCACAGGTGCATAGATAAATTAAATATGGTATATACATACAATGGAATATAATTCAACCATATGTAAACAAAAAATAAAATCCTAAGCTCCCCAACCAACTGAACTGACCCCCTCTTGGCCAAAGGCACCCCAGAGAAACCTTAAAACCTGAGTTTCCTGCCATGAAGGGATGGGAGGTTGGCCATGCCTCGTTATACACCGCCTGCCTTGTGCAGTTTAAACACAACCGACCAGCATTCGTGTGAAAACAGAGCTCATAAGACTGACAGAATGGACTCTTTGTGGTATAAGAAACCAAATTATAAGCAGGATCTAAGGCCATGCCAGGCAAGGGTTAAATCACTCACCCCTACACTTAAAAAATAAACTATGTTCTAACTGCCACAAATTATTTTCTTTTTCTCTAGCAGTTAAACAAGCACTGGCCTTGAAATAAGCAATATTAAAACAAGCTGCAGCTCATCCACAGCTGACAGCCAGGCAATGACCTCCAAAGTCCCCGCCCACACCCACTCTCCTGTTCCACCCGCCAGAACCACAGCTGTGACTGGACAAGAGACCCATTTCAGTAACTTTCTCCTGAGAAGAAGCCATGGCTTGGTTCCGGCCAGTTTACAGAGGCTGCACACGTGAGTGCCATCCTGTCCCTGCTTCACTTTCTCATATATAGGGACTAATTGTAATGCACTTGAACATTAAGTCTCCACCCCAAAAGGAACATGGGTCGCATGTAACACGCATGTCTGCGTATCACATAGGTGTGCGACTCCTCTCATGAATATTCATAGCTCCTCCTGTGACCTGCTGAGTATGTGTGTTTAACCAACCAGTTCAGCCTAATGCTCCTGCCCCAGCCCCTCCTTCTTCAAAGTGCCTGCTAACAGCTTCAGCCAGAGGCCACCCTTCCCAGCCTGTCAGAATGACCACTTTGCACGCTGTAAGCCTTTATAAGAAAGTCTCCTTCCCAAATTTTAGGATATGTGATTTTAGGTCAGGTGCAGTGGCTCACGCCTGTAATCCCAGCACTTTGGGAGGCCGAGGTGGGAGGATCACTTGAGGTCAGGAGTTTGAGGCCAGCCTGGCCAACATGGTGAAACCCTGTCTCTACTAAAAATATAAAAATTAGCCAGGCATAGTGGAGCATGCCTGTAATCCCAATTACTTGGGAGGCTGAGGCAGAAGAATGGCTTGAACCTGGGAAGTGGAGGTTGCAGTGAGCCCAGATCACACCACTGCACTCCAGCCTGGGTGACAGAGTGAGACTCTGTCTCAAATAATTAACAATAATAATAATATGTGATTTTAAGTTGACATATCAAGAAGAATGAAATTCTGATACGTGCTGCAACATGGATGAATTGTGAAAACATTATAAGTGAAATGAGCCAGATACAAAAATTTTTGACTCGTTTTATGTGAAACATCAAGAAGAGGCAAGCTCATAGAGACAGAAAGTAGATTAGCAGTGACCAGGGGCTGGGGAAGGAGGTATCTGGCGGAATTTCTGTTTGGGGAGTTGAAAATTTTTAGAAATAGGCAGTGGTGATGGTTGTATAACACGGTGAATCTAAGAATGCTACCAAATTGCACATGTAAAAATGGTTAAAATGGCTAATTTTATGTTACAGATATTTTGCTACAATCTGGGGTTCCCCACAGCAGACTGGTGAGTGGAAAGTTGATGGTCAGTGAGTGGACAGAAAATGGACCTGTAACTGCTGGAAGGAAGATGGAAGGGATGCATAGAACAGGCCCTGTGTCTATAGCCAGTGTAGGCCGACACGATGACAAGTCAGAGAGGGTGACCCCAGACTGGGACCAAACTGACAGACCCAGCACGGGTCGGGGGCATACACGCAGCCTGCAAACAGGCAGGGCAGGGCCCCTCCCCAGAGGCCACGGAGTGGAAGGTGCCTCCGCGGCGACCCAGCCTTTCTGCATCACCCCAGGACCTGTGTGAGCCACACTCTACTCTACTCCCCTTCTCTCAAGACACCGCCTCAGACAGAGAGCAAGGAGGATGAAGGATAACTGAGAAAGGGAATATTCATGTCTATGAGAAGACTGAGCAATAACTAAAGACACTGATGAGATTAAGGGAACATGCTACAACCTTTAAACCAGATAGAACTAATACTTAATTTTCTAACTCCCTTTCCACCCCTGCGCCATTGAACCGATGGGCGGAGGCTCATGATGAAGATCAGATGAAACTGAGTCAAAATAAAGAAAATGCATTAATTTTGTGGTGTGTCCCCACTCCTGTTAAACATTTTACACGAATCGTGTCAGATGTCCCCTCTTTTAGCTTCTGTGTGCTTTTGTTCTGAGGCTCAAGGTCCTACTGTGACTTGCTTTGGAAAACTGAGTTCCTGGAGCCATCTCACCTGCAGGCTGCAGACTCTGAAATTGTACGGTTGCTTTGTTTCATCCCCTTCCCGTCCCTTCCCCTCTATCTCCTGACTGGTTTCCTTAGGGAGCCCCTCCTCAATAAACCCCTTGCACACAAAAGCTCATCTCAAGGTCCACTTGTGCATAACCCAGCTAAGATACCCATTTTCTCTGCATTCACAAGCTATACTATGACCTAAACCTTTCAGCCTTGCCATATCTGGTACGTGGCTGCGCCCTGAAAGTTATCTGTGTGTGTGTGCAGCCCCTATTCTAGGCATTCTGCCCTGTTTGTGGGAAGCACTGAGCCAGCTCTGTGGTGGGAGCACCTTGGGGAGGGACATTTTGAGCAAGCCCAGAAGGACCAGTTAATGGGCAGGATCGCAGAGACGGGCTCCTACTTCCTTCCTCCTCATTTTAGACTCCCCATCCCCAAACCCCAATCCCACTACTACATGTTGGACTTCAGTCTGGCCCAGGAGCTTAATAACAAGGAAATCTCTGCAGGTAATCCCTGTGGTTTAGAAATTACTCTCACATACGTCGTCTCACTTTACCTCATGTTGTAATCTCTGGCGAGGGCGACACTTATTCCCACTGACAGACGATGAAACAGATGCTTACAGAGTAGAAATTATTTGCTCAGTGCTGCACGGTTCAAAAGTAGGAGTCTCTGTTAATTCCAAATAAAACAAAACCAAAAAGCCCGCAAACGGTGCTTCCCCTGCTCTCCTATGACAGCAATCAACACAGGATACTTCCGTGATCAGTCATGTGGGGTTGCCCCTCCACTTCAAGCTAGTCATCAGTTCTGCAGAAGACACCAGCCAGGCGTCCTCTACCTCAATTCTGACATTATCTTCCTGGAGACAGACAGCGTCAGATTCCACAGGTTGAGCACTCCGTCCCGTTAAGCTCCCCCTTCTACTCCAGAACTTCTGATCAGTTCCAAACTGGGGTTCCCATGGCTCCTTCTGGGCTCGATTAGTTTGCAAGAGCAGCTCACAAAACTCAAGGAAACATGTTCCCAGTTTTCTATTTGTTTGTTTTTGAGATGGGGTCTCACTCTGTCGCTCAGGCTGGAGGGCAGTGGCATGATCTGTGCTCACTGAGCCTCCGTCTCCCAGGTTCAAACAATCCTCCCACCTCAGCCTCCTGAGTAGCTGGGATTACAGGCAGGTACCACTACATCCAGCCATTATTATTATTATTATTATTATTATTATTATTATTATT
>NW_016805186.1:2174406-2188285 GCF_001698545.2 Rhinopithecus bieti | reverse complement strand
AAAAAAAAAAAAAAAAAAAAAGAATATTACAAAAGATGCAGATGAAGGATGCACAGGGCAAGGCATATGGAGAGAGACAAAGAACTTCCACGCCCTCCCCAAGTGCACCACCCTCCAGGACCCTCCATGTGTTCAGCTATCAGGAGGCTCTCCGCACCCTGTCTGTCAGGAGGCTCTCCGCACCCTGTCACACTGGGTTTTTATAGAAGCTTCGTTATGTGACCATGATTGACTACACCATTGGCCACTGGTGATTGACTCGACCTTGTGGGAGGTGTCCCTCTCCCCTCCCCAGAAGTCAGGGGGTGGAGCTGAAAGTCCCAATCCTACCCCTGCCTGGGTCTTTCTGGTGACCAGACCCATCCTGTAGCTATCCAGGGGCTGCCCGTCTCCAGTCAATCATTAGCATACAAAAAGACAACACTTGGGAGAGTCTAAGAATTTTAGGAGCTGTGTGCCAGGAAATAGGGTTGAAGACCAAATATATATTTCACAATATCACAGTTTCTCAGGCCAGTATTTCCTCATCTTAAACTGATGAGTGATAAGGATGAGCGGATAACGTAGGCTGGGCCTCGGGTCCAGAGGGTTCCGTTCTGTGCTCCCAGTGCAGGGCATCGTTGGTCCTTTCAGGCTCCACCTTGTTTCTATTTATTCATCAATTCCCTTTTCTCCTCTATTCTCCTCTTCCACTCCCCTGATCTCCCATAAGAAGCTATGCTATTCTAATATATTTAATATGCTTTTTTTTTTTTTTGATGGAGTCTCGCTCTGTCGCCCAGGCTGGAGTGCAGTGTTCAAGCAATTCTCCTGCCTCAGCCTCCAGAGTAGCTGGGATTACAGGTTCATGCTACCATGCCCAGCTAATTTTTGTATTTTTAGTAGAGATGGGGTTTCACCATGTTGGTCAGGCTGGTCTCGAGCTCCTAACCTTGTGATCCACCCACCTTGGCCTCCCAAAGTGCTGGGATTACAGGTGTGAGGCACCACGCCTGGCTGCATCCTTTCTTTGTATGTGTTCTTGTAAAATGCACATTGTTGTTGTGTGTGTTTTTTATTAACACAAATGATGTCAGTCACAGAAATCATCTGATTAATTCTTCTTCTTCTTTCTTCTTTCTTCCTCCTCCTCCTCCTCCTCCTCCTCCTTCTTCTCCCTCTTTTGACAAGGTCTTGCTCTGTCACCAGGGCTGGAGTGCAGTGGCACCATCCCAGCTCACTGAAGCAGGGCTCAAGTGATTCTCCCACCTCAGCCTCCAGAGTAGCTGGGACTACCGGCATGTGCCTACATGCCTGGATAATCTTTTTATTTTTAGTAGAGATGAGGCTTCACTACGTTGCCCAGGCTGCTTAATTTTCATTTGGCATCGTGCCTTTAAAATATATCCGCGTTTCTAACCTACATGCTACACAGTACTCCAGGGAGTGTATATTCACCATATTTTTTCTATCCTCTCTGCCACTGATGGACACTCAGATTGCTTCTAACTTCCTCCCATCACAAACAGTGTTGTAAGAAACATCACAGAGTCTTTGACCTTTCTCCAATACACACTGTCAGACAAGGTAGATGATTCCCTTGAGGAAAATGAAGGTACAGGCCAAAGTGACTGAACAGGGAGGCACAACCACACTATGAAACAGGGGCAAGGCAATGCATTAGTTTCCTGTGGCTGCTTAATAAATTACCACAAATTTGGTGGCCTAAAACAGTGTAAGTTTATTCTTGCATAGTTCTGGAGGTCAGAAATCCAAATTCAGTATCACTAGGCTAAAATCAAAGCATTGACAGGGCCACACTCCCTCTGGAGATTCTAGGAGAGAGTCTGTTCCTTGTCTCTTTCAGGCCGCTGACATTCCTTCACTTGTGGCCATATCACTCAATCTGCAGGGCCAGCTTCTTCAAATCTCTTTGTTTCATCTTCCTGTCACCTTCTAAAGTGTGTGCATGTGCATGTAAAATATCGCTCTGCCTCTCTCAAATCAGGACACTGTGATGCCATTTAGGGCCTTCCTGAATAATCCAGGACAATCTCCTAATTTCAAGATCATCCACTTAATCACATCGGCAAAAAAAAAACTAAGGTAATATTCACAGGGGAATTAGGACCTGATATTTCTGGAGACCATTTTTCAGTCTAATACAAGCAATGATCTAAAAACTTTTTCTGAAACTGAATTATTGGAACACAGGGACCAAGAATTTAAAATAAGCATGATAAATGTATTTAATAGATCCTCAAATTTCTTAGAAATGTGAAGCAAGATCAAGAAAGCATAAAAAACAACCAAGGAGAAATACTGGACAGCAAATACAATAGTTGGAAAAAGAATACAAAATAGGGAATAAATTACAGAATGGATGCAGCTGAAGAAAGACTGAGGAACTGTTTTAGAAGACAGCACTAAAGACAAATATTAGCCCCAGTGAGGTGGCCCAGGCCTGTAGTCCCAGCTATCTGGGAGGCTGAGGTGGGAGGATTGCCTGGACCTGGGAGGTGGATGTTGCAGTGAGCCCTGACTGCACCACCGCACTGTAGCCTAGGTGACTGTGAGATCCTGTCTCGAAAAACAAAAAAACAAAAACAAAAAATGAGAAAAGAAAAGAAAACAAGAAAGACAAAGGGAAAATATAACAGAAAAAAAGCTCATGGATATGGAAGATAAAATATAAGTGCCAGCATTGAGTGACATAAGAAATTATTGAAAGAAATAGTGAAGATAAATTTCCCAGATTCAAAGGCTCTTTTGATTTGATGCTGAGGTGGAAAGAGAAAGAACGAATATTACAATAGGGTTTCAAAACATTTAAAAAAAAAAAAAACAACCTAGGCTCATGTCTGTAATCCCAGCACTTTTAGAGGCAGAGGCAGGCAGATCACTTGAGCCTAGGAGTTCTAGACCAGCCTGGGCAACATGGAGATACCCTGCCTCTAATAAAAATACAAACAAAAATTCGCCGGGCATCGTGGGTGCTAGCCTGTAGTCCCAGCTACTCCGGAGGACTGCTTGAGCCCAGGAGGCAGAGGTTGCAGCGAGCTGAGATCGTTGAGACTGTACTGCAGCCTGGGTAATGGAACAAGACCCTGTCTTAAGGAAAAAAAAACAAAACAACAACAACAAAAGAAACAAATTAAGAAACAAAAAGAAAACTCAAAGTATCTGGGGATAATATCTTTTAGAGATAACCTTCAAAAATCAAAAGAGCAGGCCAAGCACGTTGGCTCACGCCTGTACTCCCAGCACTTTGGGAGGCCGAGGCGGGTGGATCACCGGAGGTCAGGAGTTCGAGACCAGCCTGGCCAACATGGTGAAACCCCACCTCTACTGAAAATACAAAAAATTAGCCTGGCGTGGTAGCGGACGCCTGTAATCCCAGCCACTCGGGAGACTAAGGCAAGAGAATCGCTTGAACCCGGGAGAAGGAGGTTGCAGTGAGCTGGGATCGTGCCATTGCACTCCAGCCTGGACGACAAGAGTGAAACTCCGTTTCCAAAAATAAAAGCAATACAGGATGCAAGAAATTAACATTATATTTTAAAGTATTAAAGGAAATAGAGCTTTGAACCTAGCATTTTATACCAGCCAAACTCTCAAAACTCGAGGGTGTGAAAAAATATCCCCAGGCTGACACAGCCACAGGAGGTTTTTCACACAAAGGCTAATACTGAAAGCTCTTTAAAAATTACTTAATTTTCCAAAAAAAATTTTTTACATCATTTTAGATAATTTACAAAAGGCTATAAAAATCCTATTGACCCGGACACATGCATAAGCGCCTGTTTGCTCTCCCCGCGATCACAGCTGACACACGCGCGGGGACGCATGCACGGACACGCCGCTTTCCACGGGCGGGCGCACGAAGACGGACGCGCGCTCACAGCGCCAAGGCTCGGCCCTGCACCACGAGCTAACGCGCGGTCCCCAGGGAGGTGAAGCCGAAGGCACAGCGTCTTTGCCCACGGCGTCCCGGTCCTGGTCGTCCCTATGGAGACCCTTCGTCGATGGCCCAGGTCTCAAAGGTTTTTTCCTCCGAGCCTGAGGTCCTCCAGACTTCCCGCTGGGCCGGGGCCCACCGTCCTTCCTCGCGGGCGAGCGTGGGCCTCCCTGGAGGCAGAGGGTGGCCGGGCAGAGGCAGCGCAGGTGCGCGCTGGAGAGGCCGGCCCGCCGCGCGGGAGACGCTCTTTCCAAAGAGGAAGCGCTGCGTGGGCAGCAGCACGGCCCGGGCCCTCGATCCCAGTCTCTGTTGCTCCCGAGACTCACCCCGCGCCGCATCCTCCGAGCTCAGCGCCCTCGGGCTGCGCTGGGCGCAGAGGCTCCCGGGCAGGGCGCAGTCGGCCTGGGCGCTAAAGCCGCTCTCAGCTGCCGGGCTGGGGCTGGGAAGCGCCGGCTCCCGCAGCCCCTGTGAAAGGTCCCCGCGCCTCCTGCCTCGGGGCGCGCTGCGCCACCTCTGGCCAGAGGCACCTTTGGCGGCCGACTGGGCCCCTCGCAGCCTCTGGCGGAGACTCTGCCGCCGTCGCTCCAGGGCTGCGCCCGCGCTCCCGCTCAGTCCGCGCCCCTGTGCCGGGCTCCGCGCGCACGCCGCCCCTTGGCCTTTTCAGACAAAACTTCCTGATCTCCAGTTGGACGCTGTTCTCGCGTTCCCGGAACAGCTGTCTTCAGACGGGGAGCCGGGGCTGGGGGCTGGGAGCTGGGAGCGGCCCTCACGGGGACGGACTCTCTCCGGAGGCGGAGGCGGTTCTCCGGGCGCGAAAGGCAGGACTGCACCCCGGCTCCCAGCGCCCTGGTTTTGGAAAAGACGATTTTGTAGGGTGTTCCTAAACTGCAGTCTTCTGTGTTCTGCATACACGGCTTAGATCAGCAAACATTTGGTTCTTATCATCACAGCCAGGTGCAGAGAGACTCAGAGGACGCTTTCTGGCTGATTGCTGGGGAAGAAGTCTGGTTGTGGGCGCCATGGGAGCTCGAGGATCGAAGGCCGCAGCTGCCCGCTTTGCGGACGGCTCCCAGGACAGCACTTTCTATACAAAGGGTCCCTCCCCACCACGCTGGTCCGTGGAGGCCACAGCACATCTTCTGAAAACTGCAGCCACAGCCGTCTGTTGGAAAAACGTTTGGAAGCACAAAGGCCGGCCAGCACACTGACCGCTTCCTGCTGCAGGTGAAATCCGCGCATGTCCGCGGTGGCTGCTGTGCAGCGGAGCCCCGGGCCTGGGTGGATTCATGTCCAATCTTGTTCAATCACTAGATGACTCTAACAGCTAAATAAACTTCTTTTCTTTTCTTTTCTTTTTTGAGATGGAGTCTTGCTCTCTTGCCCAGGCTGGAGTGCAATGGCGCAGTCTCGGCTCACTGCCACCTCCGCCTCCCAGGTCCCAGCGATTCTCCTGCCTCAGCCTCCCGAGTAGCTGGGACTACAGGCGCTTGCCACCACGCCCGGCTACTTTTTGCATTTTTGTAGAGATGGGGTTTCACCATGTTGGTCAGGCTGGTCCTGAACTCCTGACCTCAGGTGATTCGCCCGCCTCGGCCTCCCAAAGTGCTGGGATTACAGGCGTGAGCCACCGCGCCTGGCCATACACTTCTTTTTATATGGAGTTACTGTTCTTCATTTTAAATCATGGCTCAAAAGGATAATACAACGTGTCCATTTTAAAATTCCCTTCCTTGATTCGCGCACACCAATAAGCGCTGCTTAGAACTTTGGTCCCTAAACACCTTGGGCACAGATGATGTGCAAAGCCCGGTGCTGGGGCTAAGCCTTGCCCACACCTGCCCTCCAGAAACTGGCGCCCCGTCGGAGGTGTGCCCCAACAACAAGGCCAGCCCTTTGGACGGTTTCTGCGGGCCGCCTCCCGGGCCGAACGCGCAGGGCCCGCTCCTGCACGTGGCGTGGCTCAAGGCGGTGGCCTCAGCTTCTCGGTGTCGACGCCCCGCGATGCCTCCCTGGTGGTGTCCTGTGCCTTCCGCTCTGAGGCCGCCGCGGTGCCCGTGGCTGCTGTAGAGAGGGAAGCAGTGGTAGGGACTGACGGGTCATGATGTTTACACTGTAATTGTCCAGCGAACTTTCATCAGTCCCCCAAGATTCACAACTCAGCCTCGTGGCTTAGCCGCGATGCAGGGTTTACTTTGCAGCTGAATCTTGTTGGTATTCTAACACGTCTACACATTGTGCACCCCTGGGTTTTAGCGGGAATTCACTTCTGTACTCACTTGCGGGCATGTGCCACCTTCCACCTGCGGATCAGAAGCTGCCATGAGGATCCCTGTTCCTGCCCAGCCCCGTCTTTCGTGTTTGATATCTTCATTGTGGCACATTTGTCACTGAAGTGCTTCCAGGAAAAACAGTTCCATGTAATCCATACTTTAACTTCTATTTATTTTTATTTTTATTTTGTGAGACGGAGCCTCGCCCTGTCACCCAGGCTGGAGTGCAGTGGTGCAATCTTGGCTCACTGCAACCTCTGCCTCCCAGGTTCAAATGATTCTCGTGCCAAAAATGATTCTTGTGCCAAAAATGATTCTCGAGTCTCAGTCACCCGAGTAGCTGGGATTACAGGTGCCCGCCACCATGTCCCACTAATTTTTGTATTTTTAGTAGAGTCGGGGTTTCACCACGTGGGCCAGGCTGGTCTTGAACTCCTGACCTCAAGTGATTGGCCAGTCTTGACCTCCCAAAGTACTGGGATTACAGGTGTGAGCTACCGCACCCAGCCTAAAGAGTGCCTTTACATCAACTTGTTATGTACATAAGAACTGTTTTTAATACTAATAAACCAAGCACTACCCATGGTAAAAAAAAAAAAAAAAAAAAAAAAAAAAAAAAAAAAAAAAAAGTTAAAGAAGATGGTAAACATATTGAAAAAGGTACTGCAAATGAGACAGGAAGTAGCAATGATCAAATACTTTGCTTTTTTTTTGTTTGTTTCTTTTGAGACGGAGTCTTGCTCTGTCGCCCAGTCTACAAAGCAGTGGTGCGATCTCCGGTCACTGCAACATCTGCCTCCAGGGTTCAAGTGATTCTCCCGCCTCAGCCTCCCAAGTAGCTGGGATTATAGGCACACCCCACCATGCCCGACTAATTTATTTTGAATTTTTAGTAGAGACAGTGTTTTGCCATGTTGGCCAGGCTGGCTTGGAACTCCTGACCTCAGATGGTCCTCCCACCTCAGCCTCCCAAAGTGTTGGCATTACAGGCATGAGCCACTGTGCCCTGCCAATGATCAAATACTTTGATACAGGTTTTTGTTGCTTCATGAAACCCCGTCTCTACTAAAAAATACAAAAACTAGCCGGGCGAGGTGGCGGCGCCTGTAGTCCCAGCTACTCGGGAGGCTGAGGCAGGAGAATGGCGTGAACCCGGGAGGCGGAGCTTGCAGTGAGCTGAGATCCGGCCACTGCACTCCAGCCTGGGCGGCAGAGCGAGACTCCGTCTCAAAAAAAAAAAAAAAAAGAAAAGAAAAGAAAAGAAAAATATAGGACCAAAGAAAACACAACTAAATATCTGAATGACATCGACATAATGAGGACTGGGAATGTGGGAAGTAAGTTCAGGTTAGAAGACTGGTCTCTTTAGGGGGAAGAAGCGGGTGTTATACACCTAAGAAATCAGGAGGGGTGAATGAGTATGAGGACAACCACTGCATGAACAAAAATATCATCTAATTTCCACCAGCCAAGAAAATCTCAGAGTGTCCAATGGAAAGCCCAAAAAGAAAATGGTAATGGTTTCAAGGATATATAATAGAAAATCTCAGTGTATTGATTTCATTTTTATTTCTATTTTATATTTCTAAAATAAGCCATATTACTTTTAAGTTTCAAAGATTTCAAAGTAGTCACATGCACATTGTTTAAAACAACAAATAATATAAGAATTACTATAAAAATAGTCTTCTGCTCTACAGAGACAACAATATTCAACTCTTAGCTGTTCTGGTATTTACTATCATATCTGTAAATGCTATATTTATACTGTTCTTTCTCCGTTTGTCCATTAAAGATATTATCTACTGACTTAAACATATCAATATACAAATATACAAACTCATTTTCTCTGTTGCTCTCTCTCTTACACACACAGACCCACATACTTGCTTTTTCCACACAAAACTACACATTTCCTCCAAATATAATTATATAACCATGTTAAATTTAACTCAGAGTTTACATTTCTCCGTCCTTCCTTCCTCTCTCTCTCTCTTTCCTTCTCTCTCTCTCTCTTTCTCCTTCCTTCCTTCCTTCCTTCCTTCCTTCCTTCCTTCCTTCCTTCCTTCCTTCCTTCCTTTCTCTTTCTTTCTCAGTATCTTGCTCTGTCATGGTGCAATCACAGCTCACTGCAGCCTTGACCTCCTAGGCTCAAGTGATCCTCCCACCTCAGCCTCCCAAAGTAGCTGGGACTACAGGTGCATGCCACCATGCCTGGGTATTTTTGTAAGACAAAGTCTCCCCATGTTGCCCAGTCTGGTCTCAAACTCCTGGGCTCAAGCTATCTGCCCACCTCGGCCTCCTAAAATGCTGAGATTACAGATGTGAGCTACCATGCCTGTCCAGTTTTTTTTTTTTTTTTTTTTTTTTTTTTTTGAGACAGAGTCTCGCTCTGTCACCAGGCTAGAGTGCTGTGGCTCCCTGGTTCAAGCGATTCTCCTGCCTCAGCCTCCCGAGTAGCTGTGATTACAGGCATGCGCCACCATGCCCAGCTAATTTTTGTATTTTCAGTAGAGACAGGGTTTCACCATGTTGGCCAGGATGGTCTCGATCTCCTGACCTCGTGATCTGCCCACTTTGGCCTCCCAAAGTGCTGGGATTACAGGCATGAGCCACTACACCTAGCCAATATTTTTTATTTCTTAAAATAAGATATGCAGATAGACAGCAGGTATATGAGACAATGCTTCATATCACTAATCATCAGAAAATGCAAATCAAAACCACAATGAGATATCACCTTACCCAAGTTAAAATGGCTTTTATTAAAAAGCCTGGGCAGCATGGAGAAACCCTGCCTCTACAAAAAATTAAAAAATTAGCTGGGCATGGTGGTGTGTACTTGGGGTCCCAGCCACTTGGGAGGCTGAGGCAGGAAGACCACTTGAGCCTGGGAGGACAAGTGAACCATGATCTTGCCATTGCACTTCAGCCTGGGCAACAGAGCGAGACCTTGTCTCAAACAAACAAACACCCAAAATCAACACAAAACAGAAAGACAGAAAATGGAAAACACAAAAAACCACAAAACCCTCTCAGCACTCCCAATCCCCTTTCCCTGCTTTTTTGTTCTTTTTGAACAAAGCACTATCTCTTAACATATTATGTAATTTCCTTATTTATTATGTTTATTGTTTATTTTCTGACTTCTGCAGTTAATATGTAAAGGCCTTGAGGGCAGGGATCTTTTGTTGGTTTGCTCACTCATATGTTGTGAATAGTATCTAGCACATAGTACTTAGCACATACTCTCTAGCACATAGTCTCTAGCACATAGTACCTAGCACATAGTACCTAGCACGTGGTACCTAGCACATAGTACCTAGCACGTGGTACCTAGCACATAGTACCTAGCACGTGGTACCTAGCACATAGTACCTAGCACGTGGTACCTAGCACATAGTATCTAGCACATAGTAGGCATTCAATGAATGAATAAAGCTCTACTTTTCTTATAATTTGTCATCCAATTTTCTGCCTCATTGACATTTTCCTTTTAATTATTGAGATATTTCATCATTGTTATTTTCTGAACTTTGTGTTGAATTTTGTTTGCTTGTTTGAGACAGGGACTCACTTTGTTGCCCAGGCTGGAGTGCAGTTGGTGATCACAGCTCCCTGAAGCCTCATCTTCCCAGGCTCAAACAATCCTCCCACCTCAGCCTCCCAAGTAGCTGGGACTACAGACATGCACCACCATGCCTGGTTAAATTTTTAAAAATTATGTTTTGCAGAGACAGGGTGACATTGTGTTGCTCAGGCTGGTCTTGGACTCACTCCTGGGCTCAATCCTCCCACCTTGGCCTCCCAAAGTGCAGGGATAATAGGCATGAACCACCTCGCCTGGCTCTTGTGTTAAAATTTTAATTTCTGCCATCACATTTTATTTCCAAAGGCTCTTTTTTGGCTTTCTAAATGTTCATGTTTACAATCCGGTTTTTCTTCATGGATATGATATCTTAATTTTGAAGTTTTCTTCTTCCTTTAATTATCTGTTTCCTCTGATTTTTTTTCTGTTTCCGTTTTTGTTTTCCATGCTAAAAAGCTTTCCTCAAATTTCCGATGATTTTGTTTATTCATATTTTAGTTCCAAGCACTAAAAGCTCATTGGAAATTCTGCCTACCTGGGTGGAACCTGTCAATGAGTAGGTCTCACTGGGTGGTGCTAGATGTCCCTGGCCTTTTTGTAGGAGAACTCCAAATATCAGGATCTCCAAAATCGGGAGGAGGGGGCTGGTTCTTCTGCCAGTAATGATGAATTGTCTTAGCTCCTGCCTGGGAGTATATGCCTGGTTGCCAGTGTAACGGGATCTGAGCAGATACAGGGTATGGTGGGAGTGGGAGAGTTGTGGCTGGAAATCTCAAGTTCAGTGTGTAGCTTTCCACTTGAGTTTTTAGTACAGAATGTTATCTCGCCCTAAATCAGATCGAGTAGCCCAAAGATCAGAGTCCGTAATAGTTCAACCCTGGCTTCGCTGGTGGAGGGGCAGAGTAATTCCTGGTTGTTTGGGGGGCCAGGGGAGGAGTGCAGCGTTTGGGGGGCCAGGGGAGGAGTGCAGCGTGGTGGTTTGACTGTTTCTTACAACTGCCATCAACTTTCTTCTTGCTTTTACTTCCACCCTGCACCTATGCTTCTGAAGTGCTTACCCAATACCTCCCGTTTCTGAGCTGTCCCTGAGCTGAGCAGTTTAAATCTGTTCCTTTCTTCTGATCTTCCCGGCAGTGTAAGGTTTTGGTTTCTGGCCACCCACTGATTTTCCTGTCAACTTCCAAAGTTTGTTGAGATCTCCCCTCTGCTGCTGCTTTCTCTGCTTTCTTTTTCCTTCTGGGTTTCTGCATGTTTAATTTATTTTACTCTACTGGGGTTTCAGGAAACAACAAAAATCAAAATATATTAATCACCACATTTAATTGGAAGTGATTTGTGTCTCGCCTCATATAATTATTTATGTAAAATAGAAGATTTTCACTTTTACTTCATGTTTCTTTTGAGGGTCATTTCTTGGATTTTCCATACTCTTTCAAAACAAATGAAAATTTAGAGCTTGACCTTCTTCTAGAAAATAGATACAGCTTTGGAAACTTTGGACAAATATAAATAATTATGATTTTGATCCATGTGGATTTCAGTTTAGTGAAAATAAAAATCATTCCTAGAACAAAGTTAAGGCAGAGCAGTTAGTTATAGCAATTATTTTTAAAAAACTACTTGTTATGTGACAATGAATTACTGATTTAATTAAGATTAATACAGGTGGCCAGGCGCGGTGGCTCAAGGCTGTAATCCCAGCACTTTGGGAGGCCGAGGAGGGTGGATCACGAGGTCAGGAGATCGAGACCATCCTGGCTAACACGGTGAAACCCCATGTCTACTAAAATACAAAAATTATCCGGGCGTGGTGGTGGCGCCTGTAGTCCCAGCTACTCAGGAGGATGAGGCAGGAGAATGGCGTGAACCTGGGAGGCGGAGCTTGCAGTGAGCTGAGATCGTGCCACTGCACTCCAGCCTGGGAGACAGAGCCAGACTGTCTTAAAAAAAAAAAAAAAAAAAGATTAATACAGGTATTTAAAGTATTATGTAATTTGTAGTGTACAGTTACGTATAATGACCCAGGGATTATGGAATTGAGTTTATATGAGGACACTGATTATCACACGAAACCAAGTTTTACTCCATATTTACTTATTTGTGCAACACTATCTGAAAGTATCTACTCTTTAAAGACATTTAAACATTTTTAAATGGTGGGTAGGAGCATTGAGATTTTACTCTGTACTGTGAATCATCGAATCCAGTGTTACACTGTTTCTCAATATTTTTAAACTCATGTCTCTTTTGGACAAATAGAAAACTCACCACATTCCCAAAACCTTGCCTTTTTTTTTCTTCGTCTTCTTCTTTTTTTTTGACTGAGTCTTGCTCTGTCGCCCAGGCTGGAGTGCAATGGTGCGATCTTGGCTCATTGCAACCTCCACCTCCCGGGTTCAAACGATTCTCCTGCCTCAGCTTCCTGAGTAGCTGGGATCACAGGCGTGCATGACTACGCCTGGCTAATTCTTTTTTTTTTTTCTTCGAGACAGAGTCTTGCTCTGTCAACTAGGCTGCAGTGCAGTGGTGTGATCTCGGTTCACTGCAACCTCTACCTTCCTGCAACCTCCGGCTCCTGGGTTCAAGCAATTCTCCTGCCTCAGCCTCCCAAGAAGCTGGGATTACAGATACCCCCACCACGCCTGGCTAATTTTTGTATTTTTAGTAGAGATAGCGTTTCTCCATGTTGGCCAGGCTGATCTCCAATTCCTGACGGCGTGATCTCCCGCCTCGGCCTCCCAAAGTGCTGGGATTACAGGCGTGAGCCACTGCGCCCAGCCTTAATTTTTTTTTGTATTTTTAGTAGAGACAAGGTTTTGCCATGTTGGCCAGGCTCGTCTTGAACTCCTGACCTCAGGTGATCTGCCCACCTCTGCCTCCCAGAGTGCTGAGATTACAGGCATGAGCCACCGTTCCCAGCCCAAACCTTGCCATTTCTAATACATTTTTCTTAAGAGCCTAAAAGACATTTACTGAATTTTACCTTACATATTTGAGGTTTTGTTTTGTTTTTTAGAGATAAGATATTGCTCTGTCTCCCAGGCTAGAGTGCAGTAGATCAATCATAGCTCACTGCAGCCTTCAATTCCTGGACTCAAGCGATCCTCCTTCCTCAGCTTCCCAAGTAGCCAGGACTACAGGTGCATGCCACCATGCCAGGCTAAATATTTTAATTTTTGCAGAGACAGGGTCTTCTTATGTTGTCCAGATGGGCTTCAAACTCGTGGCCTCCCACCTTGGCCTCCCAAAGTGCTGGGATCTACAGGTGTGAGTCAACACACCCAGCCCTTGTTTTTGTTTTCAAATAAATAGTGCTGATTTTTTTGTTTTTTTTTCCAAGTTACATGTTCTCACTTCTCCAGATTCTAATTAGTGCCTCCTACTGGGGGCTGGAGGAAGGGCACGTGACCTTACCAAGTTGTTAAGGCTATGTTGAAGATTATTTTAGCTCACTGCAACCTTTGCCTCCCGGGTTCAAGCAATTCTCCTGCCTCAGCTTCCCAAGTAACTGGAATTACAGGCATGAGCCACTAAGTCCAGGTAATTTTGTATTTTTTGTAGAGATGGGGTTTCTCCATGTTGGTTAGGCTGGTCTCGAACTCCCGACATCAGGTGATCTGCCTGCCTCAGCCTCCCAAGTGCTGGGATTACAGGCATGAGTCACCTCGCCCGGCCTGGGAATTTTCAAATGATGTATATTACTATACACAGTGATTTTCAGGGAGTTCCATTCCCTTCCAAACTTGACTACATTATTGTGATAGTTGAACTGATGGTATAATCTGGATTTGAAAATTGTAACAGACTGGTTATGGATGTTTACTATGGGAGGCAGTCCTAATTTACCTTAATAAAATTAAGTGTACTGCATTTTAACATCTCTTCTGCAACCACAACACAAGGGTTATTTCATAGTTGTAGTAACATACATTTACGTTAAATTAATAGATGAAAAACTCATTTACAAAATCTAATTACAGAAATCTAAAAGCACAAATGAAGAAAGAAAAATTAGATAAATTTGACTTCATCAAAATTAAAATTTTTTTTTTTTTTTTTGAGACGGAGTCTCGTTCTGCCGCC
>NW_016805186.1:2171115-2173007 GCF_001698545.2 Rhinopithecus bieti | reverse complement strand
TTTTTTTTGAGACAGTCTCTCTGTCGCCCAGGCTGGAATGCAGTGGCACAATCTTGGCTTGCTGCAACCTCTGCCTCCAGGATTCAAGTGATTCTCATGCCTCAGCCTCCAAAGTAGCTGGGATTACAGGTGCGGGCCACCACACCTGGCTAATTTTTGTGTTTTTAGTAAAGGCAGGGTTTCACCATGTTGGCCAGGCTGGTCTCGAACTCTTGTCCTCAAGTGATCCACCTGCCTTGGCCTCCCAAAGTGCTGGGATTAAGGTGTGAGCCACTGCACCTGGCCTAGAACAGATAAATAATTCTTATAACTCAATAATAAGGAAAAAAATAACTCAACATAAAAAGCAAATTATTTGAACAGACCTTTCTCTAAAGAAGACAGACAAATGGCCAAAAAGCACGTGAAAAGATTCTCAACATTATTAGTCATTAGATAAATGCAAATAAAAACCACAATGAGGCCGGGCGCAGTGGCTCACGCCTGTAATCACAGAACTTTGGTAGACCAAAGCAGATGGATCACCTGAGGTCAGGAGTTCTAGACCAGCCTGACCAACATGGTGAAACCCTATCTCTACTAAACATAAAAAATTAGCTGGGTGTCATGGTGGATGCCTGTAATCCCAGCTACTTGGGAGGCTGAGGCAGGAGAATCGCTTGAACCCGGAAGGCAGAGGTTGCAGTGAGCCAAGATTGCACTATTGCACTCCAGCCTGGGCAACAAGAGCGAAACTCTGTCTCAAGAAAACCAAAACTAAACAAACAAAAAAACCCACAATGAGATACTACTTCATACTCACTACACTGGCTGTAATAGAAAAGGCATAATATAAAGTGTTGATGAGTATGTGGAGAAAGGAACCTTCACACGTTACTGGTGGGAATGCAAAATGCATAGCTTCTTCAGAAAAACAGCTTCACAGCTCCTCAAAATGTTAAACGTGGCATTATGATAGGACCCAGCGATCCCACTCCCAGGCATATCCTAAAGATAACTGAAAACATACGTCCACACAAACACTTGTAGGTGAATTTTCATTGCAGCATTTTTCATCATAGCCAAAAAGCAGAAACAACCCAAATGTCCATCAACTTACGAATGGATAAACAGGTGTGGTCTGTCCACACGATGGTATGGTATCCCGCCACGGAAAGGAATGAAGTACTGATACATGCTACGGCATGGATGAACCTTGCAAGTATTAGACAACGTGAAAGAGGTCACTCATAAAAGGCCACAGATTGCACGATGCCATTTCTATGAAATGCCCAGAAGAGGCAAACCCGTAGAGAGAAAAGATGATGCTTAGTAGGCGCTGGAGTGAGGGGTGTGGGCAGTGGCTGTTAATGTCTATGGGGTGTCCTTTTGGGATGATAAAAATGTTCTGGAATTAAATAGTGGTGAATGGTGCCCAACATTGTGAAAAGGATGAATTGTATGGCATGTGAGTTGTATCTCCATAAAGCTATTATTACAAAATAATTTCCCTGATTATATCAAAAAATGTTTCTTTTACCAGGTAGATCTTGTTGAAATCACGATCTAACAAAGCCAGGCTGGGCACAGTGGCTCACACCTGTAATCCCAGCACTTTGGGAGGCTGAGGCAGGCAGATCACTTGAGGTCAGGAGTTTGAGACCAGCCTGGCCAACATGGTGAAACCCCATCTCTACCAAAAATATAAAAAATTAGCCTGGGGTGGTGGCAGGTGCCTGTAATCACAGCTACTTGGGAGGCTGAGGTAGGAGAACCACTTGAACGCAGGAGGCAGAGGTTGCAGTGAGCTGAGATCATGCCACTGTACTCCAGCATGGGTTACAGAGTGAGACTCTGTCTCAAAAAAAAAAAAAAAAAAAAAAAAAAAAAAAAATTAAAAAAAACCCAAAAAA